>NC_052082.1:58185163-58485163 GCF_015852505.1 Tachyglossus aculeatus | reverse complement strand
CAGAGCACTGTACTAAGCGCTTGGGAGTGCAACAGAATGAGCAGATACGTTCCCGTCCATAACGAGCTCCCAGGCTAGAGGGGCTTAGGGAAGGCTGGAGTCTGGGGACACTAGCCCCCATTATTCATTCATTCATTCAATCGTATTTATTGAGCGCTTACTGTGTGCAGAGCACTGTACTAGGCGCTTGGGAGTGCAACAGAATGAGCAGATATGTTCCCGTCCACAACGAGCTTCCAGGCTAGAGGGGCTTAGGGAAGGCTGGAGTCTGGGGACACTAGCCCCCATTATTCATTCATTCATTCAATCGTATTTGTTGAGCGCTTACTGTGTGCAGAGCACTGTACTAAGCGCTTGGGAGTGCAACAGAATGAGCAGATACGTTCCCGTCCATAATGAGCTTCCAGGCTAGAGGGGCTTAGGGAAGGCTGGAGTCTGGGGACACTAGCCCCCATTATTCATTCATTCATTCAATCGTATTTGTTGAGCGCTTACTGTGTGCAGAGCACTGTACTAAGCGCTTGGGAAGTACAAGTTGGCAACATAACCATTACCCCCCAGGGTCCGGGCACCAGAGCTTGGCCAGTCCCTCTCTCTCTCTCATCCCTTCTAGACTGTGAGACCGCTGTTGGGTAGGGACCATCTCTATATGTTGCCAACTTGTATTTTCCAAGCGCTTAGCACACAGCACTCAATAAATACACTTGATGGATTGATTGATCTCTCTGAGCGGGCGGGAGGAAGGGGAGCAGGTGGGCCCTGGGGGTTCCGCGAAAAGCCGCCATGGTTCAGGGAGATTCCTGGGGTCGGCCCCAGGGGCGGAGGGGGCGAAGAGGATGGGTGGGGGGGAGGTTTCCTCTGGGCAGACAGACACCTGCCAACCTCCGCCCGCCCAAGCTATGCAAACTCAGGAGCGCCCAGCTCGAGGAGCGAAGCTGGAGGCAGTCAGCCAGAAACCCACCCGCCCGCCCTCCCACCCCCTCACTCCGTCCCATGCCCGAGCAGGCCCGGCCAGCGAGCGGAGCAGGAAGAGACGGTGCCCACCGGTCCTCCTCTCCCCCCTGCCCACCTCACCGGGCACCCCGGAAGCTGCAGACGTGCTGAGCATACTAGGCCGCAGCCCGCCCGCCCCTTCGCCCGCGCCCCACCCCGCTCTGGCTCCCAGTGGGGCCAGTTGGGGCGGGGCCTGTCTCTTGAGAGCCGCTTCCCAAGCACTTAGTACAGTGCTCTGCACACAGTAAGCGCTCAATAAATACGATTGAGTAAGTGAGTTACCCCCAGCCACCTGCGGACCCCCAGGGGTGCAGCTGTGGACAAGGCCCTACTGAGAGCTCACCTCCTCCAGGAGGCCTTCCCAGACTGAGCCCCTTCCTTCCTCCATTCCCCCCATCTTACCTCCTTCCCTTCCCCACAGCACCTGTATATATGTTTGCACATATTTATTACTCTATTTATTTATTTTACTTGTACTTATCTATTCTATTGATTTTATTTTGTTAGTATGTTTGGTTTTGTTCTCCATCTCCCCCTTTTAGACTGTGAGCCCACTGTTGGGTAGGGACTGTCTCTAGATGTTGCCAACTTGGACTTCCCAAGCGCTTAGTACAGTGCTCTGCACACAGTAGGCGCTCAATAAATACGATTGATGATGATGATGGACCACCCCTGCCCAAGGTGACAGGTGGAAGGGCTGGCCTCCCTTCCCCCCCACTCTTCCTCCATCCCTCCTCCTCCCTCTCCTTTTCCCTTCCCTTCCTCTCCCCCATCTCTCGCCCGCCCCTCTCTCCCACACGGGTAAAGTTGGGGGCCCCAATCCCAGTCAGCCCCACTCCTGCTCTCCTGTCTCCCTCTTGGAGCCCCTCAATCCTGGAGTGAAGCCCCTCTTGTCGTCTCCATCTCCCCCCCCCCACCAATCCTCTGTCCTGCGTTCACTCCTGGGGCCTCCGTGGTCGACGGAGTTGTGAAGTACCGGTAGTAGTAATAGCAGCAGCAGCATTTACGGACTGTCCATTCATTCATACAATCGTATTTATAATAATAATAATGGTGACTTTGGGCAAGTCACTTAACTTCTCTGGGCCTCAGTTCCCTCATCTGGAAAATGGGGATTAAGTCTGTGAGCCCCACGTGGGACAACTTGATTACCTTGTATCTACCCCAGCGCTTAGAACAGTGTTTTGCCCATATTAAGTGCTTAATAAATGCCATCATTATTATTATTATTTAAAAAGTGCTTACTATGTGCAAAGCACTGGGGAGGTTGCAAGGTGATCAGGTTGTCCCACGGGGGGCTCACAGTCTTCATCCCCATTTTACAGATGAGGTAACTGAGGCCCAGAGAAGGTAAGTGACTTGCCCAAAGTCACACAGCTGACAGTTGGCAGAGCCGGGATTTGAACCCGTGACTTCTGACTCCAAAGCCCGGGCTCTTTCCAGTGAGCCATGCTGCTTATTGAGCATTTACTGTGTGCAGAGCACTATAGTAAGCGCTTGGGAGTCTAATAGAATGATAAACAGACACATCCCCTACCCACTACGATCTTACAGGCTAGGCGGGGAGACGGACTTTAACAGAAACGAATTGCGAATATCCCAGCAGCAATTAGGAGGTACTCAGGTGGTATTTAGGTTACTGATTTAGAACCTAATTTAGAGAAGCAGCGTGGCTCAGTGGAAAAAGCACGGGCTTTGGAGTTAGAGGTCATGGGTTCAAATCCTGGATCCACCAATTGTCAGCTGCGTGACTTTGAGCAAGTCACTTAACTTCTCTGTGCCTCAGTGACCTCATTTGTAAAATGAGGATTAAGATTGTGAGCCCCCCGTGGGACAACCTGATCGCCTTGTAACCTCCCCAGCGCTTAGAACAGTGCTTCTAGACTGTGAGCCCGCTGTTGGGTAGGGACTGTCTCTATATGTTGCCAATTTGTACTTCCCAAGCGCTTAGTACAGTGATCTGCACACAGTAAGCTCTCAATAAATACGATTGATTGATTGTTGGGTAGGGACTGTCTCTATATGTTGCCAACTTGGACTTCCCAAGCGCTTAGTAAAGTGCTCTGCACACAGTAAGAGCTCAATGAATACAATTGATTGATTGATTGTTGGGTAGGGACTGTCTCTATATGTTGCCAACTTGGACTTCCCAAGCGCTTAGTAACAGTGCTCTGCACACAGTAAGCGCTCAATAAATACGATTGATTGATTGACTGTTGGGTAGGGACTGTCTATCTGTTGCCAACTTGGACTTCCCAAGCGCTTAGTACAGTGCTGTGCACACAGTAAGCGCTCAATAAATACGATTGATTGATTGATTGTTGGGTAGGGACTGTATATGTTGCCAACTTGGACTTCCCAAGCGCTTAGTACAGTGATCTGCACACAGTAAGCGCTCAATAAATACAATTGATTGATTGTTGGGTAGGGACTGTCTCTATCTGTTGCCAACTTGGACTTTCCAAGCGCTTAGTAACAGTGCTCTGCACCCAGTAAGCGCTCAATAAATACGATTGATTGATTGCTCTGCACATAGTAGGCGCTTAATAGATGCCATTATTAATTAATTAATTAATTGATAATGCTGCTGCTGCTGATCCTGATTCTAATGCTGTGAATGGACTGCCTCCGGTCCCGCGTTGGGCTGGGCGGGCCGGGGGAGCCCGGGGGAGGGGACGGGACGGGACGGGAGGGGAGGGGAGGGGAGGGGGATCCCCGGCGGGGGCGGGGCTGCTCTCCCGGGGAGGAGGAGGAGGGAAGGGAGGAGGGGAGGAGGGGAGGAGGGGAGGGAGGGAGGGAGGAGGCCGGGCCGGGGCCGCAGCATCGTCCCTCCGGGGGCAGCGCTTGAAGCGGGCTCGTTGCTTTGCAGCCGCTGCTCATGGCTCCGCGCAGCAGCAGCAGCCTCCGGCCGCCCGGACTGTAGCCCCCCAGGACCGGACAGCAGCCCCCCACCCCGGGACCGGACAGCAGCCCCCCACCCCAGGACCGGACTGCAGCCCACCACCCCAGGACAGGACAGCAGCCCTCCCCAGGACCGGACCGTAGCCCCCCAGGACCGGACAGCAGCCCCCTGGACTGGGCAGCAGACGCCCCCACCCCAGGACCGGACAGCAGCCCTCCCAGGACCGGACAGCAGCCCTCCCCAGGACCGGACAGCAGACCCCCCCCCACCCCTGGACCGGACAGCAGCCCTTCCAGGACCGGACCGTAGCCCCCCAAGACCGGACAGCAGCCCCCTGGACTGGACAGCAGACCCCCCACCCCTGGACCGGACAGCAGCCCTCCCAGGACCGGACCGTAGCCCCCCAGGACTGGCAGCAGCCCCCTGGACTGGACAGCAACCCCCCCCCCACCCCAGGACCGGACAGCAGCCCTCTCAGGACCGGACAGTAGCCCACCCTAGGACTGGACAGGAGCCTCCCCCAGGACGGGACAGCAGCCAGGACCGGACATTATCCCTCCCGAGGACCGGACGGTAGCCCACCTCAGGACTGGACAGGAGCCCCCCAGGACCGGACATTATCCTTCCCCAGGACCGGACTGTAACCCCCCCGGACCTGACAGCAGCCCCCCAGGACTGGGCAGCAGCCCCTCCCCAGGACCGGACAACAGCCCCCAGGACCGGCCAGCCGCCCCCGGGCTCCTCTGCAGTTAGGGGAGGCGGAGAGGGCGGGAAGTCGGTCAGGGAGGGGACAGTCTTCCATCCCTCCATCCATCCGTCCGTCCATCCATCCATCCGTCCATCCATCCATCCACCCATCCATCCATCCTTTCGTCCGTCCATCCATCCATCCATCCTTCCATCCATCCTCACCCCATCCATCCTTCCATCCATCCTCACCCCATCCATCCTTCCATCCATCCTTCCGTCCACCCGTCCATCCGTCCATCCGTCCATCCATCCATCCATCCATCCATCCATCCGTCCATCCATCCATCCGTCCGTCCGTCCGTCCATCCATCCACCCGTCCGGGCCACGGCGCTCCCCTCGGCGCAGCCCGGCGCCGGCATGGAGGAGGAGGAGGAGGCGCCGTGGCGGGGCCGGGCCCCCCACGAGCTGTCTGCCACGGCGGTGCTGCGGACCTTCTCCGTGGAGGCCAGCCAGGGGCTGAGCCCGGCCCAGGTGCTCCGCAGCCGGGACAAGTACGGGCCCAACGGTGAGTCCGGGGCCCGGCCCCCCCCCCCTTCATCCCCTCTCCCCCACACCCGCTCCCTCGGCCCTCCTAAGATTATAGTCCCTCTTTTCCCCCCCTTTCACTCGGGCCCGGATCCCCCACGCGAGACGGGGTCCACCCCCCAGGCACCACGGAGCCCCCCCCTCTCTCGGGAGTATATATGTATGTATATATATATACACACACATATATATATACATATATGTTTGTGCATATTTATTACTCTATGTATTTATTTATTTGTTTATTTTATTTGTGCATATCTATTCTATTCATTTTATTTTGTTAGTATGTTTGGTTTTGGTCTCTGTCTCCCCCTTTTAGACTGTGAGCCCACTGGTGGGTAGGGACTGTCTCTAGATGTTGCCAATTTGTGCTTCCCAAGCGCTTAGTACAGTGCTCTGCACCTAGTAAGCGCTCAATAAATACGATTGATTGATTGAGTACAGTGCTCTGCACACAGTAAGCGCTCAATAAATACGATTGATTAATAAATGCCATCATTATTATTATTATTATAGGCACACATGCACTCTCTCTCTCTCTCACATACTTACACACAGAGCCAAAACAGTGCTTTGCACATAGTTTGAATCTCCAGCGAGTCGGTTTCCCCCTGGGGAACTGGAGTGGGGGGGCGGTGGTGGTCCCCCCACGCGGGACAGGACGGGTCCCTGCCCGATCGTCTCTCCCACGGGCTCCAGGAGGCCGGGGGCCTCTCCGACTCCATCCCCGGCCCTCCCCGGCCCTCCCCTCCCCTCCCCCTCCGGGCTGGGACAGGAAACAGGGGAGTGGAAACTGTTTTTGGTTGTGAAGAGGACGTGGGGTTTTGGCTCTGTGTGTGTGTGTGTGTGTGTGTGTGTGTGTGTGAGAGAGAGAGAGAGAGAGAGAGAGAGAGAGAGAGTGCATGTGTGCCTATAATAATAATGATGGCATTTATTAAGCGCTTACTATGTGCAAAGCACTGTTTTGGCTCTCCGTGTGTGTGTGTGTGTGTGTATGTATGTGAGAGAGAGTGCATGTGTGCCTATAATAATAATGATGGCATTTATTAAGCGCTTACTATGTGCAAAGCACTGTTTTGGCTCAGTGTGTGTGTGTATATGTATGTGAGAGAGAGTGCATGTGTGCCTATAATAATAATGATGGCATTTATTAAGCGCTTACTATGTGCAAAGCACTGTTTTGGCTCTCTGTGTGTGTGTATGTATGTGAGAGAGAGAGTGCATGTGTGCCTATAATAATAATGATGGCATTTATTAAGCACTTACTATGTGCAAAGCACTGTTTTGGCTCTGTGTGTGTGTATGTATGTGAGAGAGAGAGTGCATGTGTGCCTATATTAATAATGATGATGGCATTTATTAAGCACTTACTATGTGCAAAGCACTGTTTTGGCTCTGTGTGTGTGTGTGTATGTATGTGAGAGAGAGAGTGCATGTGTGCCTATAATAATAATGATGGCATTTATTAAGCACTTACTATGTGCAAAGCACTGTTTTGGCTCTGTGTGTGTGTATGTGAGAGAGAGAGTGCATGTGTGCCTATAATAATAATAATGATGATGATGGCATTTATTAAGCACTTACTATGTGCAAAGCACTGTTTTGGCTCTGTGTGTGTGTATGTGTGTATGTATGTGAGAGAGAGAGAGAGAGAGAGAGAGAGAGAGAGTGCATGTGTGCCTATAATAGTAATGATGGCATTTATTAAGCACTTACTATGTGCAAAGCACTGTTTTGGCTCTGTGTGTGTGTGTGTATGTATGTGAGAGAGAGAGTGCATGTGTGCCTATAATAATAATGATGGCATTTATTAAGCACTTACTATGTGCAAAGCACTGTTTTGGCTCTGTGTGTGTGTGTATGTGAGAGAGAGAGTGCATGTGTGCCTATAATAATAATAATGATGATGATGGCATTTATTAAGCACTTACTATGTGCAAAGCACTGTTTTGGCTCTGTGTGTGTGTATGTGTGTATGTATGTGAGAGAGAGAGAGAGAGAGAGAGAGAGTGCATGTGTGCCTATAATAGTAATGATGGCATTTATTAAGCGCTTATTATGTGCAAAGCACTGTTTTGGCTCTGTGTGTGTGTATGTATGTGAGAGAGAGAGGAGAGTGCATGTGTGCCTATAATAATAATAATAATAACAATGGCATTTATTAAGCACTTACTATGTGCAAAGCACTGTTTTGGCTCTGTGTGTGTGTGTATGTATGTGAGAGAGAGAGAGTGCATGTGTGCCTATTATAATAATAATAATAATAATAATGATGGCATTTATTAAGTGCTTACTATGTGCAAAACACTGTTCTAAGCACTGGGGAGGTTACAAGGTGATCAGGTTGTCCCACGGCGGGGCTCACAGTCTTAATCCCCATTTTACAGATGGAGTCACGGAGGCACAGAGAAGTGAAGTGACTTGCCCAAAGTCACACCGCTGACAATTGGCGGAGCTGGGATTTGCACCCATGACCTCTGACTCCAAAGCCCGGGCTCTTCTTTTCCACTGAGCCACGCTGCTGTGTTATTCATTCAGTCGTATTTATTGAGCGCTTACTGTGTGCAGAGCACTGTACTAATCGCTTCGTGTTAGTGAGTGTCAGGGTGTGCGCATTCCCACAAGTGCATCAGGGTGGGCATGGGCTAGTAAGGATGTGTTTCTGACAAGCGGGTACGTGCCTGTGTTTGTGATTGTGTCCCTAATCAATCAATCAATCAATCAATCAATCGTATTTATTGAGTGCTTACTATGTGCAGAGCACTGTACTAAGTGCTTGGGAAGTACAAATTGGCAACACATAGAGACAGTCCCTACCCAACAGTGGGCTCACAGTCTAAAAGGGGGAGACAGAGAACAGAACCAAACATACCAACAAAATAAAATAAATAGGATAGAAATGTACAAGTAAAATCAATCAATAAATAAATAGAGTACCCTAAGAAAGAGTGCCAACTATGAAGGGAACTGTGTATGTGTGGGTATATGTTGGTGTCTATTTTGGGGTGTGTTTGTGTGTGGAAGGGCCCTCGGGGTAAGAAAGTCTTGCAGATTGGCCCCGGTTAGAGTGGACAAAATGTGTTATTTTGTTCATCTATACTTGCCAAGCATCTACTACAGTGTGCCAGGCCAAGCGGGAGCTCGATAAATGCCGTCGCCGCTAGTCTTCGGCCCAAGTGTTGTGGGTCCGGAGCCCGGGGCGGCCCTTGACCCGTCCAGTCCTGGGGGGACGGGGGTGGTGGCTCAGCTGTGGCTCAGACAAGTTGCGGGAGGACTCGGAAGACCCTCCACCTCTCCGGCCTGTCAAGCCCAGAAGCCCCTCACCCTGTTGGAGCCGGGTGGGCTCTCAGGGAGCCCCGGAGAGGGACCCACTCGGAGGTGGCAGGGCTGGCCGCTTGCGGCACGGACTCTTCATCATCAATCGTGTTTATTGAGCTCTTACTATGTGCAGAGCACCGTACTAAGCGCCTGGGAAGTCCAAATTGGCAACATATAGAGACAGTCCCTACCCAACAGTGGGCTCACAGTCTAAAAGGGGGAGACTCTTCCTCCGCCACCCCCGGCAGAGGCCGTCCCGAGCCGGAAGGGCACTCAGAGGCAGTTTCCTCCAGAAGGAGAGCAGAGCACAGGTGTTCCCAGTCAGGGCACAGGCTCCCGGGAGTGTGGGAAGGCCCTGGATCGGAGGGGTAGCGGGGTGGGAGAGCAGGGGGAGCAGGAGGAGCAGAGGGCAGGGTGTGTGCCCAGTGATGCCCTTCCGCCCTCCCCACCAAGCTACAACCCAGGCTACTCTCAGCTAAGCTCACGGGCTGGGCCCGCCAGGAGGAAGAAAGAGCGTCTGATGACACCCTCCCCAGGAAACCACCCCCAAACCACCCCTAAGGCTAAGGCTGGTGGGTATTCATTCATTCATTCATTCATTCAACCATTCAATCGTATTTATTGAGCGCTTACTGTGTGCACAGCACTGTACTAAGCGCTTGGGAAGTACAAGTTGGCAACATATAGAGACGGTCCCTAACCGACAGTGGGCTCACGGTCTAGAAACGCTGCCAAGACAATGACCCTCCCCACCTTCCAAGCCTTATTGGAGGTACATCTCTTCCAAGAGGCATTCCCTGACTAAGCCCTCATTTCGTGGGACAATCTGATCACCTTGTAACCTCCCCAGCGCTTAGAACAGTGCTTTGCACATAGTAAGCGCTTAATAAATGCCATTATTATTATTATTATTTCTCTTTTCCCACTGTTCTGCATCACCCTGTTTTGTTTCCTTTATTCACCCCACCCTCAGCCCCAAAGCCCTGAGGTTCACATCCGTAATTTCTACCAACTCTGTTGTACTGTACTCTCCCAAGCACTTAGTACAGTGGTCATTCAATCGTATCGATTGAGCGCTTACTATGTGCACAGCACCGTACTAAGCACTTGGGAAGTACAAGTTGGCAACATTTAGAGACGGTCCCTACCCGACAACGGGCTCACAGTCTAGAAGAGGGGGGACAGGCAACAGAACAAAACATGTGGACAGGTGTCAAGTCATCAGAATAAACAGGAATAAAGCTAGATGCACAGGAGAAGCAGCGTGGCTCAGTGGAAAGAGCCCGGGCTTTGGAGTTAGAGGTCATGGGTTCAAATCCCACCCCCACCAATTGTCAGCTGTGTGACTTTGGACAAGTCACTTCACTTCTCTGGGCCTCAGTTACCCCATCTGTCAAATGGGGATTAAGACTGTGAGCCCCCCGTGGGACAACCTGATCACCTCGTAACGTCCCCAGCGCTTAGAACAGTGCTTTGCACACAGTAAGCGCTTAATAAATGTCATTATTATTATTATTATTATCATTAACAAAATAAATAGAATAGTAAATATGTACAAGTAAAATAAATAGAGTAATAAATCTGTACAAACATATATACAGGTGCTGTGGGGAGGGGAAAGAGGTAGGGCGGGGGGGATGGGGAGGAGGAGAGGAAAAAGGGGGCTCAGTCTGGGAATAATAATAATAATAATAATGATGGCATTGATTAAGCGCTTACTAAGTGCAAAGCACTGTATGAGACCGTGGCTCCCTCCGGCTGGCTGGGGTGGGTCAAAGATCGCCCAACTCCACAGAGGCAATTTAGCCTCCACAGCTGGAACCCCATTACTCTTGTTTCTCCCTTGCTGTCAAAATCAATCAATCGCTTGTATTTGTTGAGCACCAACTTTGTGCAGAGCACTATACTGAGTGCTTGGGAAAGTACAATAGAGTTGGTAGACACTGTCCCTGCCCTCAAGGAGCTTCCAGACTAGTGAGAGAGAGAGACACTGGAATAATCAAGGACCGTCTCGGGAGCTCTGCCCTTTCGGGGTCCCTGGGGACGGGGCCAGGGGAGGGGAGAGAAGAGGCAGGGACGGGCAGTGCCCCTGGAAATGTAGTTTGGGTTTCTGGGGGTTTGGGAAATTCATGTCTAGGGTGAGCGCTATGTCCCGGGAGCAAAGTGCAGAATCATAGCATCATAATAATAATGATGGCATTTGCTAAGCGCTTACTATGTGCAAAGCACTGCTCTAAGCGGTGGGGAGGATGCAAGGTCATCAGGTTGTCCCACATGGGGCTCACACTCTTAATCCCCATTTTACAGATGAGGTAACTGAGGCCCAGAGATGTGAAGTGACTTGCCCAAAGTCACACTACTGACAATTGGAAGAGCCGGGATTTGAACCCATGACCTCTGACTCCCAAGCCCGTGCTCTTTCCAGTGAGCCACGCTGCTTCTCAGCATCCCTCGGCTCCTGGGCCCCTCGTTCAGCCATCCCAGCGTCACCCGGGCAGTGGGCAGCTAGAGAAGCGAGGGAGCTCCGGGTGGGCGGAAAGGGAGCTGTGAGCCCCAGGCTGCTGAGGGCCGGCTCCTGGATTCACGGGCTTCCGGCTGCGCAGGCGATGGGCCCGGTGTCCCCGGGTTCTGGCCGTGGGGGCGATGGGGGCGATGCCCCCCTACCAGCTGTGTGGCCGGGACTCCATCCTTGCTCCCACCGGATCCCAAGAGCCCCTGGAAAGACCCCGTGGGGATTGGGCCCGCCTGGCCTGTTAGCTCTGAGCAGCCTGGGTGCCCCCCCGCCGCCCCCCGATCTCCCGCTCTAAACGGGGAACCGTCGGGGCCTCTCAGAGTTGCCTCACAGAAACATGACTTCACAGGAATAATAATAATAATAATAATAATGGCATTTGTTAAGCGCTTACTACGTGCTAAGCACTGTTCTTGATCAAGTTGTCCCACGTAGGGCTCACAGTCTTAATCCCCATTTTTACAGATGGGGTAACTGAGGCTCAGAGAAGTTAAGTGACTTGCCCAAGGTTATACAGCAGACTTGTGGAGTCGGAATTCGAACCCACGACCTCTGACTGGGCTCTTTCCACTGGGCCACGCTGCTTCTCTTCCCCGAAACGGGAACGGGGAGGCGAAACGGGAACGGGGAGGAAGTCAGGCCTGCCTCCTTCGGTGCCCGCCGCTGCCCCCGGCCCCGCTGCCCCGCTGCCCCGCTGAGTCAGGCATCGACCCAGGCGGCTGGGGACACGTGCCTGGTGATTTTTAGGAAAGGGGTTCGGTTTTCCCGACGCCTCCCTGATCTCCCCCCTCCCTCTGGCTCCCGGAGCGGCGGCTGCAAAACCGGAGTCCACACTCCCAGTCCTCACCCACCTTGCCCATGTCCACTCAATCCCTGTCCACCTTGTCCAGGCCTTTCCCCGTCCACACCCACCCCGTTCATGCCCACTCCGCCTGCTCCCGAACCTTGCCTCCTCCTCCCGGGTGGAAACCAAGCCCAGGGGCCGAGGCAGTTTGCAAGCTGAGGTCCTCTGCCCCGTCCTCCTCCCTCTCTGCCCCCCAATTCCTGTCCTTTGAGGTGTTGGGGCCACGCTTGCTTCGGAGAGACTACGGGGGGGTAGTGATGGAGACCTTTGAACCCTCAATGGTAAATCCGTGGCCCTCTCTGTCTCTGCTTCTCTGTCTCTCTCTGTCTTTCTGCTTTATTGTCTCTTCCTCTCTGCCTCCCTGCCCCTCTATCTTTCTATACCTCTCTGCCTCCGCTTCTCTGTCTCTCTGCCTCTCTGTGTGTCTGCCTCTCCTTTTCCCGCGGGCCGTCCCGGAGGGAACTCCAACCCCACCCTACAACCCCTGCCCCTGCTGTCTCCCCTGCACAGTTGGCTCATGGGCCCGTGGGCTCGTGGTTCCGTGAGCGGTGGGACCCTAGATGACTAATTATTGTCAGGGTGAGGAGGGAACAGGGAGAAGTCTCTGACGTGAGGTCACAGGTCACAGTCTGGGGAGCCACAGGGAAAGGGGAAGGGTGAGGAACCCATCCTCAGCCATCCCTGACTGTGCCAGGGAGGGATGCCCTGCCCCAGACCGGGCCAGGCCACAGAGGCCAGATGGGCGCAGAGTGGTGTGAAAGAGGTCACGTGCTGGGAGCCCAGCACTGCATGGGACCCTCTGGGTGCGGGCACTAGAGTGGGTGGTTTCTGGGTGTAGGGCAGGGATGACGTGCAGGAAGGCCTCTCAGAGGAGGGGGCCTGGAGGAAGCCTGTGAAGTGGGCTATGGTTCGTTGGGTCCAGATGGGGAGGGATTTCCATTTACGAACCGTGGCTGAGAGAGGTGGTGGATCGCAGGGGCCTGTTGGCACCAAGGGGTGGGTTGTTCTGGCTGCTGCTTGGCCCTCTCTGCCCTGCCCCAGCCCCAGCCCCGGCCCCCCTTTCCCATTCCGGCTAACCCCCTCCTCCCCACACCCGGAACCACCTCCCGCCCGCCCTCCCGGCTTCCCCCCCCTCAGCGAGCCTGATGACTGGGGAAGAGTTCCTGGGGAAGGTGGGGAAGAAGGTCAAAGCCTGTTTATTGTCCGTCCTTCTCCCCACCTCTGACATTTGGAAAAGCCGAAATACCAGTTTCCTCTTTCCGGAAGAAGGGAAGGGGGAGACGGGAGGCTCTTTAACCCGTTCTCCCCTGGCCGGGCTGGGAACCGCTCCGGAGTCCTGCTTGGGCCCTCCGGGTGGGGGGGACCAGAGGTTTCGCCCCACTTGCAGGCCCACCTTGGTCCTGGTGCTTTCATGAGGTCTGCAACCTGTACAGTCACCCGGGGCCTTCTCCGCTCCCTGTCTATGCTCCCGGACTGATCTGTGCGGGAGCATTAAGGGAGAGTCAGGAATGGGGATGGGAGAGTCGGGGATGTGGGATGGTCCACGCTGGCTCACTGTGGAGAGTTAGTTTCAGAGAGGGGAGAGTTGTGGAGTGTGGGATAGTTTGTGCTGGCTCACTGGGGGAGAGGCAGGGGTCTTGGATGGTTCATGCTGGACCACTGGGAAGAGAGGCAGGGATGGAGAGCCGGGACTGTGGATTGGTCCATGCTGGGTCACTGGGGAATAATAATAATAATGATGGTATTTCTTAAGCGCTTACTATGTGCAAAGCACTGTTCTAAGCACTGAGGAGATTACAAGGTGATCAGGTTGTCCCATGGAGGGCTCACAGTTTTTAATCCCCATTTTACAGATGAGGGAACTGAGGCCCAGAGAAGTGAAGTGACTTGCCCAAAGTCACCCAGCTGACAATTGGCGGAGCGGGGATTTGAACCCATGACCTCTGACTCCAAAGCCCGGGCTCTTTCCACTGAGCCACGCTGCTTGAAGAGTCGGGAATGGAGAGGGGAGAGTCAGGGTGTGTGGGATGGGTTACGGGGGCAGAGTCCCGGATGGAGAGAGGAGAGGCCGGTGTCGGGTGGTCCATTCGGGACCATCGGAGTGGGCGTCCAGGAAGGCAAGCAGTAGCTGGTTCCTCCCAGAACCCTTAGCACCGTAGTCAGAAGTCATCCGGGGCTCAGTAGGCTGTGGGGGCCCCCCTCGGGGAGCCGTTCTCGGCCCAGGGGTCTCCGGGAGGCCTTCCTCCGCTAACCAGTGGAGCCCCCGCCCCACCCCCCCCGGCCACCTCCTGCTTCCTGAGGCCGGGGAAAGTCTCCCTGGGGGAACCTGGCTCCTTGCTAGCCGGGTTGAACCGGTCAGCGGGGTCAGAGGGCCCTGGGGCTTGGCTGCGGGTGGCTTTTTCCACTCCGGTCGGAGATGGAAAATTTGTCTCCGCGCCGAGCTCCCGGAGGTGACGGGGAGCGGCTGTGGGGAGAGGACCGGAGCCATGGCGGGCCAGACCTACGCTCCCCCGCCGCGGCGGGAAGACCCACGCTCTCCCCCGGCCGTGGGCGGACCCGTCCTCTCCCTTGCGAGGTGGGGTGGACCTATGATGCCCCCTGAACCCTACGCAATGGGGCGGACCCACGATCTCTCCACCAAAGGGGGAGGAGGGATGGGGGGCGGACAGGCCATCCAGGCCTGTAGCTCCGGGCCTGCGGGTCAGGGCCGGGGTCAAGGCCATCCCGATCCAACGTGGGCGGTGGGAGGGGGGGAGAGTTACCGCCTGCAAGGGGCATCCTGGGGGGAGGTCCAGGGGCTCACAGCCTCCAGGCCCTCTTTGGGGCCTTGCTCCTCCATCATCATCATCATCAATCGTATTTATTGAGCGCTTACTATGTGCAGAGCACTGTACCAGGCGCTTGGGAAGTACAAATTGGCAACATCTAGAGACAGTCCCTACCCAACAGTGGGCTCACAGTCTAAAAGGGGGAGACAGAGAACAAAACCAAACATACTAACAAAATCAAATAGAATAGATATGTACAAGTAAAATAAATAAATAGGCCTCCAGGCCTCCCAGCTATGTCTGTTGGCTCTGGTGTAGTCTGTAGCGCTCAGTACAGTGCTCTGCACACTGCAGACAACCCACCTAGTAAAGTGCTCTGCACACAGTAAGTACCCTGTACGGTTCTCTTCCCACAGGGGCACTCAGCACAGCATTCTGCACCCAGTAGACGCCCAGCACGGCACGGCACATAAGCTCTTGTGTCACATTTTGTGGTCTGAGGCACCTTCCTGTCCCTGGGGCCCTGGGGGCAGGGTGGGGGAGGGGATGGCAGAGAGGGCGGGAGGGGGGAAGGAAGGACCCGGAAGGGCAGAGAGGGCAGGGAGTGGGCTAGAGTTCTTGGAAAGGGAAATCCCGGTGGCCACGTTCCTGGTAGGGGAGAGGGGTCTGACAGCCGGAGAGTGCCGGGTCGGGGAAGTCCCAGCCCAGGGAGACCTCGATCTGGGGGTCCGGCGGGGAGAAGAAGGCCCAGAACGAGCTGGGGCGAGCTTGGAGTTCGCCAAGCCGGGGCGGCGGGGCAGGGCAGACGCACTGGGGTTCCTCAGATCCCACCAGAGTCAGAAGGGGCATGTTCAAGACGAACAACAAGAAACACCCCTGCCCTCGGGGGTGGTGAGCTCTGAGATCTGGCTCCCCCACAACAGCCGGGGACTCTGGCAGAGCCAGAGGGGTTTGGACAGAGCGGCTCCCTGTGCTGGGGCCCTGGGGGAGTGCCAGGGATGGAGACGGGAGAGACAGGGGTGTTGAATGATCTGAGCTGGGTCACCGGGGAAGAGTGTAATTTGTGTCAGAAGGTACAGTATCCGGGGAGAGTCAGGGGTGGAGAAGGGAGAGAGCGCTTAGTACAGTGCTCTGCACATAGTAAGCGCTCAATAAATACGATTGATGATGATGATGATGAGAGAGTGAGGGGTGTTGGATTGTCTATGCAGGGTCACCCGGGGAGGGTAATGGGCGTCGGATGGTCCATGTTGAGTCGCTGGAGGAGAGTCAGAGGTGGCGAGGGGAGAATCAGGGATGTTGGATGGTCTGATTTGGATTACCAGGGGATGATGATGATGATGGTATTTGTTAAGTGCTTACTATGTGCACTGTTCTAAGCACTTGGGGGGAGATACAAGGTGATCAGGTTGTCCCACGTGGGGCTCACAGTCTTAATCCCATTCTACAGATGAGGTAACCGAGGCCCAGAGAAGTTAAGTGGCTTGCCCGAGGTCCCACAGCTGACAAGTGGCAGAGCCGGGATTCAAACCCATGACCTCTGACTCCAAAGCCCGTGCTCTTTGCACTGAGGCACGCTGCTTGGGTGAAGGTGCTACACGTTGGGGAGGGTCAGAGGTGTTGGCCGGTCCGTGTTCCGTCACTGGGGGAGTCGAGGTTGTTGGATAGTCACTCCATTCCTCTGTATGGTGGAGGGTGTCCAGGAGGGCAATAATAATAATAATAATAATGACATTTATTAAGCGCTTACTATGTGCAAAGCACTGTTCTAAGTGCTGGGGGGATACAAGGCGATCAGGATGTCCCACATGGGGCTCACAGTCTTCATCCCCATTTTACAGATGAGGGTACTGAGGCCCAGAGAAGTGAAGTGACTTGCCCAAAGTCGCACAGCTGACAAGTGGTGGAGCCGGGATTTGAACCCATGACCTCTGACTCCAAAGCCCGGGCTCTTTCCACTGAGCCACGCTGCTTCAATAGGTACTCGGGAGGCCCCTTCCAGCGGCCCCTCCCTCTCTGAACCCTTTTCTCCCATCCCAGGGGGAGCAGAGGGGCTGTTGTTACGCTGGAGCTGTTCTGTGTCACAAGTCAAAGTTGTTTAGGATTTGCGAATCCGTCCAAGGAAGTGAGGGCCCGGAGGGCCCCCCTCACGAGTGTCCCCCGAGGCCCCCCACCCGCCCCGTCCTCCCCATCCCACGCAGCGGAGGGGATCAGCGAGAGAGAGGCCAGAGTCCGTCCAGGCCGCCGCCACCAACCCGGCCGGCCTTCCCCACTCGCAAAGTCGGTGTTGGCGCCCAAAATAGATCTCCTGAGAACAGGCTAGAAAATGTATTTATATTTCTCCTCCTTCTCCAACCCCTTCCTTCCATCCCTGCCTCCCTCCCTCTCTTTCCCTTCTCCCGCCTGGTCCGCTGGACTCCGTCTCCATGGAGAAAGGAGCCGCCACTGCACCACCGTGGACCCGGGGAAACGCGGGGCTGGATTGATGATCGATTAATCAATCAATCAATCGGTCGCTTTTATCGAGCTGTGTGCAGAGTGCTGTACCAAGCACTTGGGAGAGAAATAATAATAATAACAGTCATGGTATTTGTTAAGCGCTTACTATGTGCCGAATACTGTTTTAAGCGCTGGGGTAAATACAAGTTAATCAGTTTGTCCCAGGTGGGGCTCACAGTCTTAATCCCCGTTTTACAGTTAAGGTAACTGAGGCACAGAGAAGTTAAATGGCTTGCCCCAGGTCACACAGCAGACAAGTGGCAGAGCTGGGGTTAGACCCCATGCCGTCTGAGCCCACTGTTGGGTAGGGACTGTCTCTATGTGTTGCCAACTTGTACTTCCCAAGCGCTTAGTACAGTGCTCTGCACACAGGAAGCGCTCAATAAATACGATCGATCGATTGATCTGACTCCCAAGCCTGTGCTCTTTCCACTGAGCCACACTGCTTCTCTACAACAGAGTTGGTAGACACGCTTCCCTGCCCGAAACGAGCTTTCAGGATCCGGGAGACGGCAGATTCTGGTGGTGGTCCCACTTTTGATATTGAAAATAACAATAATAATAATAATAACTAATAATCAATGACATTTATTGAGAGCTTACTGTGTGCAGAGCACTGTACTAAGCATTTGGGAGAGTACAATGCAACAGAGTCGGTAGACACTTTCCCTGCCCACGGTGAGCTTGTAGACTAAAGGATGAGCTTAATATTTGGAGTACTTCTTAAGCGCTTACTGTGGGCCAAGCACTGTACTGAGTGCAGACAGGAGAAGCAGCGTGGCTCAGTGGAAAGAGCCCGGGCTTTGGAGTCAGAGGTCATGGGTTCGAATGCCGACTCCACCACATGTCTGCTGTGTGACCTTGGGCAAGTCACTTAACTTCTCTGAGCCTCAGTTACCTCATCTGTAAAATGGGGATTAAGACTGTGAGCCCCACGTGGGACAACTTGATTACCTTGTATCCCCCCAGCGCTTAGAATAGTGCTCTGCACATAGTAAGCGCTTAATAAATTCCATCATTATTATTATTATTATAATTATTATTATTATTATAAGTAGGTCAGACCCAATCCCTGTCCCACATGGGGCTCACAGTCTCAGAGGGAGGGAGTTCAGGTTTCAAATCCCCATTTTACAGATGAAGCAACTGAGGCTCAGAGAGGTTAAGTGACTCTCCCAAGGTCACGCACCAGGCAACCGGTAGAGCCGGGACTAGAAGCAGCATGGCTCAGTGGAAAGAGCCCGGGCTTTGGAGTCAGAGGTCATGGGTTCAAATCCCGCTCCGCCAATTAGCTGTGGGACTTTGGGCAAGTCACTTCACTTCTCTGGGCCTCAGTTCCCTCATCTGTCAAATGGGGATGAAGACTGTGAGCCCCCCGTGGGACAACCTGATCACCTTGTAACCTCCTCGGCGCTTAGAACAGTGCTTTGCACATAGTAAGCGCTTAATAAATGCCATCATTATTATTTATTATTAGAAGCCCGGGCCTGTGATCTTTCCACTGGGCCACGCTCTTCGGCGGGGAGGGGGCCCCAGTTGTCACTGGGGTTGCCTTCCCCCCCAGACTACTCTTCCAAGTGCTTAGCACCCAGGAGTTGCTCAGCAAGTACCACCAGTGGATTGATTGAAACCGAAACTCATTCATTCATTTTCAATCGTATTTATTGAGCGCTTCCTGTGTGCAGAGCACCGGACCAAGCGCTTGGGAAGTCCAAATTGGCAACATCTAGAGCCGGTCCCTACCCAACAACGGGCTCACAGGGTAGAAGATGGCCCTCCGGGCCGCCTCCCCCCCGGCCCCCGGCCCCGTCCGCTGACGGTCCCTGTGGTTTCTGTTTCCTGCAGCAGTTGCTGATGCGACACCCTCGGGTGCCGGCAAGGAAGCCTGGACCGTTGTAGGCCCCACCGCGGAGCACCCCCCCTTTTGCCGCCCGCCGCGGGGAGCCGGGCCCACTTCCTGCGCCGCCTTCCCAGACATTTCCGCCTCGGCCGGGTTCGGGGGGCCGGGGGCTCCGAATCCCACCCGGGGCTGCCGGGCGGGGGTTCACAGAGCCGGGGTGTCCGACGCCTGCGGCCCAGTGCGGCCCCTGAGACCCCTCTCACCACCGACCCATCTCTCCGATGGACCCTTTTAGACTGTGAGCCCACTGTTGGGTAGGGACTGTCTCTATCATCATCATCAATCGTATTTATTGAGCGCTTACTATGTGCAGAGCACTGTACTAAGCGCTTGGGAAGTACAAATTGGCAACATATAGAGACAGTCCCTACCCAACAGTGGGCTCACAGTCTAAAATAGAAGGCATTTCCAATCTACCGGGGGAGCAGCGTGAATGGACAGCCAGATGATCAAAGAACATGCACAAAATAAGCAAAAGATATAATAATAATAATAATGGCATTTATTAAGCGCTTACTATGTGCAGAGCACTGTTCTAAGCGCTGGGGAATTTACAAGGTGATCAGGTTGTCCCACATGGGGCTCACAGTCTTCACCCCCATTTTACAGATGAGGGAACTGAGGCCCAGAGAAGTTAAGTGACTTGCCCAAAGTCACACAGTTGACAAGGGGTGGAGCCAGGATTTGAACCCATGACCTCTGACTCCAAAGCCCGTGCTTTTTCCACTGAGCCACGCTGCTGGGTTTCTTTTGTGGGCATTTATATCTATAACAAATGTATAAAAGTAACCTAGTTGTCTACATGGCTCCTGAGGACCCAGACATCCTGAGGACCTAGACCTAGACTGTAGGCTCTAGAGCAATAAGCTCGTTGTGGGCAGGGAATGTTTCTCTTTTTTATTTTTTTTTTATGGTATTTTTTAAGCGCTTACTATGTGCAAAGCACTGTTCTAAGCACTGGGGGGATACAAGGTGATCAGGTTGTCCCACATGGGGCCCACAGTCTTAATGTTGCCAATTTGTACTTCCCAAGCGCTTAGTACGGTGCTCTGCACATAGTAAGCGCTCAATAAATACGATTGATGATGGTGATGATCGAGGCCTGCGGTGGGCAGAGCGCTGGGCTGGGGGCCTCCTGCGGGCAGAACGCCGTGCTAGGCGCCTCCTAAGTGCGTACTGAGTGACCCCCTGTGTGCGGAGACCCGCGCTGGGTGTTTCCTGAGAGCAGAACACTGGCTTGGGTGTTCCCTGCATGCAGAGCACTGGGTTGGGGGTGCAGAGCGGGCCTGAGGGTCATACTAATAATAATAATAATTTTTTAAATTTTATTTTGTTAGTATGTTTGGTTTTGTTCTCTGTCTCCCCCTTTTAGACTGTGAGCCCACTGTTGGGTAGGGACTGTCTCTATATGTTGCCAACTTGGACTTCCCAAGCGCTTAGTCCAGTGCTCTGCACACAATAAGCGCTCAATAAATACGATTGATGATGATGAATAATAATAATAATAATGGCATTTATTAAGCGCTTACTCTGTTCTAAGCGCTGGGGAGGTTACAGGGTGATCAGGTTGTCCCGCAGGGGGCTCACAGTCTTCATCCCCATTTGACAGATGAGGGAACTGAGGCCCAGAGAAGTGAAGTGACTTGCCCAAAGTCACCCAGCTGACAGTTGGCGGAGCCGGGATTTGAACCCGTGACCTCTGACTCCAAAGCCCGGGCTCTTTCCACTGAGCCACGCTGCTTCTCTGGGGCAAGGAGGATGCTGATGATGGGAGCGGGGCGGGGGCTCCCACGGACGGACGGACGGATGGACGGACGGGGAGGCTACCTCTGTGATGGCCCAGCCCAGGTTGGGGCGACCTCAGACGTGTGGCATTAACCATTCATCATCATCATCATCAATCGTATTTATTGAGCGCTTACTGTGTGCAGAGCACTGTACTAAGCTCTTGGGAAGTACAAATTGGCAACATACAGAGACAGTCCCTGCCCAACAGTGGGCTCACAGTCTAAAAAATGGTATTTATTGAATGAATAATCCCCAGGGCCATTGGGAGAGGGTGGGACCTGGTGAGCCCCAGTGGAGATGTGGATATTTGGCAAGATCTTGAGAAGCAGCACGGCTCAGTGGAAAGAGCCCGGGCTTTGGAGTCAGAGGTCATGGGTTCAAATTCCGGCTCCGCCAATTGCCAGCTGTGTGACTTGGGGCAAGTCACTTCACTTCTCTGGGCCTCAGTTACCTCATCTGGAAAATGGGGATGAAGACTGTGAGCCCCCTGGGGGACAACCTGATCACCTTG
The DNA here is from genome assembly GCF_015852505.1 of Tachyglossus aculeatus. Classification (NCBI taxonomy): domain Eukaryota; kingdom Metazoa; phylum Chordata; class Mammalia; order Monotremata; family Tachyglossidae; genus Tachyglossus; species Tachyglossus aculeatus. Next base: position 58,463,849 of record NC_052082.1, on the reverse strand, counting down.
TAACCTCCCCAGCGTTTGGAACAGTGCTTGGCACATAGTAAGCACTTAATAAATGCTATCATTATTATTATTATCTTCGAGGGTATTATCTGAGGGTACAGTGTGGATCAGTGGAAAGAGCCCGGGCTTTGGAGTCAGAGGCCATGGGTTCAAATCCCTGCTCTGCCACTTGCCAGCTGTGTGACTTTGGGCAGGTCACTTCACTTCTCTGGGCCTCAGTTACCTCATCTGTAAAATGGGGATGAAGACTGTGAGCCCCCCGGGGGACAACCTGATCACCTTGTAACCTCCCCAGCGCTTAGAACAGTGCTTGGCACATAGTAAGCGCTTAATAAATGCTATCATTATTATTATTATTATCTTAGAGTCAGTGAGTCTGGGGTTCTGGCTGTGGGGGTGGGCGGGAGCTCTGAGAAGAGACTCGAAATGGCCCTGGGACCCTCGAGCCACTCACTGTAATAATAGTAATACTAATACTACTACTACTACTACTACTACTAATAATAATAATAATGGCATTTATTAAGTGCTTACTATGTGCAAAGCACCGTACTAAGCGCTGCGGAGGTTACAAATAGAATAGTAAATATGTAGACGTAAAATAGAGTGATAAATCTCTACAATGCACATCATTGACAAAATAAATCGAATAGCAAATATGTACAAGTAAAATAGAGTACCGAGCGTGACCTTGAGAGCTGTTGCTGCTCGTGGCCTTTGTGGTCCCTGGGACTGCAGGGCCTTCTGAGGGTCCCTAAGGGTCAGGCCTGGGGTGGGATGGGATTACTCTATTTATTTATTTATTACTCTATTTATTTATTATTACTCTATTTATTTATTTATTTTACTTGTACATATCTATTCTACTTATTTTATTTTATTAGTATGTTTGGTTTTGTTCTCTGTCTCCCCCTTTTAGACTGTGAGCCCACTGTTGGGTAGGGACTGTATATGTTGCCAATTTGTACTTCCCATGCACTTAGTACAGTGCTCCGCACATAGTAAGCGCTCAATAAATACGATTGATGATGATGATGATGGGATGGGGTGGGTGGGCCTGCGCCCCGGCCCTCGCTCCCACCACTGACCAAGCTCTCTCTACCCTGCCGGATCCGTCTCTCCCACGGGATCTCACCACAACCTACAGAGCTCCCGGCCGAGGAGGGTGAGTACCTGCCCCGGGGTCGGATCCCCCATCTCGGGTCCCCACCTGCCGTGGACCCCCAGTCTGGAGTCTCCGGGGGGGTGGTCTGGGAGAAGGAGGTCATGGGCGGGGGGTCACCGGTGGGGATCACGGGCATTTCCCTATCGCAGGGAAGTCCCTCTGGGAGTTGGTGCTCCAGCAGTTCGAAGACCTCCTGGTTCGTATCCTCCTCCTGGCCGCCTTCGTCTCCTTTGTAAGTACCTCGCCCTGCCGATCAATCAATCAGTCAGTTGTAGTTACTGAGCATTTACGGTGTGCAGAGCACTGTACTAAGCGCTTGGGGGAATGCAGTACAACAGAGTCCCTTCCCACAACGAGCTTACGGTCTAGAGTGGGGAGACGGGCATTAATGTGAATGGAGGCTATTCATTCATTCATTCAATCGTACTTATTGAGCGCTTACTGTGTGCAGAGCACTGTACTAGGCGCTTGGGAAGTACAAGTTGGCGACATATAGAGACGGTCCCTACCCAACAGCGGGCTCGCAGTCTATGGACATAAGTGCTGTGGGGATGAGGGACAGATGAATAAATGGTGCAAATAATAATAATAATGGTATTTGTTAAGCGCTTACTATGGGCCAAGCACTGTTCTAAGCGCTGGGATAGATACAAGGTAATCAGGTTGTCCCACGTGGGGCTCACGGTCTTCATCCCCATTGTCCAGATGAGGTCACTGAGGCACAGAGAAGTTAAATGACTTGCCCTAGGTAACACAGCAGGCAAGTTCAAATCATGGGTTAGAATCCTGGCTCTGCCACTTATCAGCTGTGACTTTGGGCAAGTGACTTAACTTCTCTGTGCCTCAGTTCCCTCATCTGTACAATGGGGATTAAGACTGTGAGCCCCCTGTGAGACAACCTGATCACCTGGTAACCTCCTCAGTGCTTAGAACAGGGCTTTGCACATAGTAAGCGCTTAATAAATGCCATTATTATTAAGTGGTAGAGCTGGAATTAGAACCCACTGCCTCTGACTCCCAAGCCCAGGCTTTTTCCCATGAGCCACGCTGCTTCTCATTCATTCATTCATTCATTCATTCATTCATTCATTCATATTTATTAAGTGCTTATTGTGTGCAGAGCACTGTACTAAGCACTTGGGAACTACAAGTTGGCAACATAGACAGTCCTGTATCTCCCCCTGCGCTGATAACAGTGCTTGGCATAGTAAGCGCTTAAATACCATCAATATTATTATTATTATTATTATATTATCCAGTCCCTGCCTCAATCTCCACGTGGGGCGGCTCCCGCACAGGCGCACTGCATCCTGCCACCCTACTCCCGGGACTGGAGGCCTTATCCTGCCCGCTCCCGAGCCCGCCTAACCCACTTCTCCAGGATTTACCAAGTGCAAGGGTGATGCAGAAGGGACTGGGAGAAGAGGAAATGAGGGCTTGAAGGAGATGTGCCTTCAATAAGGCTTGGAATATGGGAAGAGTGACTGTCTGTTGGCTATGAAGAAGGAGGATTTTCCAGGCCAGGCCAAAGCCAGGATGTGGGCGAGGGGTCGGGAGTGAGATAGTCGAGGATGAGGTGCAGTGAGTAGGTTGCCGTTAGAGGAGCGAAGTGTGCGGGTTGGGTCGTAATAGTAAATCAGAGAGGCGAGATGGGAGCGGGCAAGGTCACTGAGTACTTTAAAGCCAACGGTAAGGAGTGTCTGACAAGTAGGTGGATGGGCGACCATTGGAGATTCTTGGGAAGTGGGGAAGCATGGACTGAACGGTTCTGTAGAAGAACGATCTGGGCAGCAGTGTGAAGCGTGGCCTGGAGTGGGGAGAGTCTTCTAGACTGTGAGCCGTTGTTGGGTAGGGACCGTCTCTATATGTTGCCAACTTGTACTTCCCAAGCGCTTAGTACAGTGCTTTGCACACAGTAAGCGCTCAATAAATACGATTAAATGAATGAATGAATGAGAGACAGGAGGCAGGGAGGTCAGCGAGGAGGCTAGTACAGTAATCGAGGTGGGAGAGGATAAATGTTTGGATTAATGTGGTAGCCATTTGGATGGAGAGGAAGGAGTGGATTTTAGCCGTATTGTGAAAGTTGAAGTGACAGAATTTGGAATATGAGGGTTGGATGTGAGAATTGAATCTGAATTGAATATGAGGGTTGGATGCGAGAGATGAATCGAGGATAATGCCAAGGTTACAGGCTTGGTGAGTCAGGGAGAATGGTGGTACTGCCTACGGTGATGGGAGGCGGGGAGAGCATCTGGGTGGAAAGATGAGGAGTTCTGTGTAGACACGTTAAGCTCAAGGTGTCAGCGGGACCTCACCTCTCTCCTGCCCTCCTTGCCCGCCTCACGTCTCTCCACCTACCGTGCCCTCCCGTCCCCACTGCCCCCCCGCTGATCCTTGCTCTGGGCCCCCAGGTGCTGGCCTGGTTAGAGGAGGGGGAAGAGACGGTCACCGCGTTCGTGGAGCCGATCGTCATCCTCCTCATCCTCCTCGCCAATGCCGTCGTGGGCGTGTGGCAGGTGTGAGCGGCTCTGTGGGCCCCCGGGCGGGCGTGGGCACCGCATGGGAGCACGTACGTCTGCCGTGTCTCAGTGTCTGGGTGCCGGCGTCCGTGCCCTCTGTCCCCAGTCGGCACCCAGAACAGCATTCTGTGCACAACAGGGGCACAGCATGTCCTCGCTGGGAGCCCCAGGCCCCATCGTCACTTGCCAGGGGAGGCCCGAGGGTTGAGGGAGGGTGTCGTGGGAGGACTTTGAGGGTCACAATTCTGGACTTCTGGGGAGTCGGCCCGCTCCTGCTCCCCGCCTGCCTCCCTTCTCCACCCCTGCCCCCCTCTGCCCCTCTCCCCCTGCCCCCGGGGTCCTGCTCTCTGGCTGCACCAATCTGCCCCCCCCAGCCGGTGACCTCTGCACCCCTCCCGCAGGAGAGGAACGCGGAGAGCGCCATCGAGGCACTGAAGGAGTACGAGCCGGAGATGGGGAAGGTGATCCGCGCGGGCCGCCAGGGCGTGCAGAGGATCCGGGCCCGCGACATCGTCCCCGGGGACATCGTCGAGGTGGCAGGTGCGGTCCCTCCGGGGGTAGCGGGCAGGAGGGATGGGCCCTGCCCGCCAGCAAGGAGGAATGCTCCATTCTGCAGGGGTTACGGGGGTCCTGGGGTCTGGGGCCAGTCCCCCCCACGCCGCAGGACAACCGCTGGAGCATTTCTGGCTGTTGGGGGGCAGAGGTCTCACCTCTGGCGGCCCAGGAGAGCAGCGGGCTCCTGATTCCTCCCCTCACCAAGGTTCACTGGCCGAGCCAGCCCCAGTCAGGGCGGGTGCGGGGAGAACCGGGGACAGGTGTGCCGGGCCGCGGGATCTTCCATCCTGACCTCTGGGTGAGGGGAAATAGAGACACCTCAGCCTCTGGCCACCGCTGGACTTGGTCAGCGGACATGGCCAGTGGACTCGCCCAGCTCAGCGGGGCCCCTGTCTCTCCCTCGCCCTCCAGTCGGTGACAAGGTCCCGGCCGACATCCGCATCATCGAGGTCAAGTCCACCACGTTGAGAGTGGACCAGTCCATCCTCACAGGTGAAGGCCCGGCGCGAGGGGATCGGGGTCCAGCCGGGGCGGGGAGGAGAGAGGGCCTCCAAGTCGGGCCGGGGGTGGTGCTGAGCTGGCTGGGAAGTGGGGGGTCAGGCCAGGCAAGGAGAACGGGGCCCGTGCCCCTTATTCGGTCTTGCGTCGCCTGAGCAGGTCCTGGGCCTGCTCCTGCTTTTGTCCCCAACTGGGCCACTCAGGGCTGGGCTGACCAGATCTGGGCTGACCAGGGGCTGGTATTGGACACCCACTAGTCCGAAAAGCGGGGAGGGGGCCGGGGAGGAGCACCCCCTCCACTTTACCGAGACGGAGAGGAGCAGAGCCAGCTCTGCCCTGTACTTTGGTGTGATGCCACCAGTTCCCGTGGACTCCCCCAGGAGCCCGGCTTCCTGGCGATCTGCCCGCTCTCTGGACAGAGGCCACCTGACCCTGCTGCTAGATGGCTGCTGGGCTCTCGGCCTGGCTGACCTCCCGAAGCGAGGGAAGGACCCGGCGTGCGGGCTGGCCACCGGTGCCTAGGCCTGGGCCCGTCAGCCATCCGTCCTCCACCCTCAGCGGAGCTGCCGTTGGCACAGGCGCCCCAGGAACCCAACATTCAGGGGCACAGCCCCCCCATCCTGACAGATGGCTGAGGGGGCGGCCAGAGACAGAGACAGCGAGAGCATGAGGGAGCGGGGCGCGGGGGCCAGAAACAGTGAGAGCACAAGTCGGGGGAGAGGGGGCCAGATCAGGGGTCTCCATGCAGACTCCCTGACTGAACGGGGGTTTCCATCTGGGCTCCGTGGGGCACTGCCAGCTGGCTGGGCAGAAAGTTGGGGATGGAGGTGCTGCCAGAAGGCCGGGCAGGGGGTCACGGGGAGGCTTTCGGCTGGCTGGGTGGGAGTTGAGGGAGCCCACAGGGCCCGACGCAGGGAGGTCGGTCTCTCCTGACCCCGATCTCACCGCCTGGATGCCCGAGCAGGTGAATCCGTGTCGGTGACCAAGCACGCGGACCCCATCCCGGACCCCCGCGCTGTCAACCAGGACAAGAAGAACATGCTGTTTTCGGTAAGGCCCCCTCCGCCCCCGAGCCCGCCACCCACGCGCCCCCCGGGCCCACCTTCTCTCCCTCCTTCCCCACAGGCGGGTGAGCAGCGATCGGAGTGAGCGACCCCCTCGCCCCAACTCCCACAGCGAGGGTCCCGGGTGCGACCCAGACTCCAGTCTGAGACCCGGGCTCAGTGGCATCATCCCCCCCGGGGCGAGAGCCTGGCACCCCTCACCGTGCCCTGCCAGGCCCTCATCCCCATCCATAGAGAAGCAGTGTGGCTCAGTGGCAAAAGCACGGGCTTTGGAGTCGGAGGTCATGGGTTCAAATCCCGGCTCCACCACTTGTCAGCTGTGTGACTTTGGGCAAGTCACTTAACTTCTCTGGGCCTCAGTTCCCTCATCTGTAAAATGGGGATGAAGACTGTGAGCCCCACGTGGGACAACCTGATCACCTTGTAAATTCCCCAGCGCTTAGAACAGTGCTCTGCACATAGTAAGCGCTTAATAAATGCCATTATTATTATGCCTCCCCACCAGCAGAGAGCATGACTGCCACTTTCATTCATTTCCATTCGATCGTATTTATTGAGCGCTTACTGTGTGCAGAGCACTGGACTAAGAGCTCGGGAAGTACAAGTTGGCAACATAGAGAGACGGTCCCTACCCAACAGTGGGCTCACAGTCTTGAAGGGGGAGACAGAGAACGAAACAAAGCATATTAACAAAATAAAATAAATAGAATAAATATGTACAAATAAAATAGAGTAATGAATACGTACGAACATATATACACTTCCTGGGAGGAGGGCAGGGGGCAACCTGCACTGGCCATGCTTTTTGTGCCAGTGCGTCTCCCCACCCTGAGAGGACTAGCCAATGTGAACTGGGGGTTTTGGACACCCTTTGGGAGAGAGGGCGCAGGGTGGGCCTGCCCCAAGGACCCTCTGGACTATTTACTGAGGGGGAGAAGGGAATCCTTGATGCAATTAAAGCTGTCCAAGAAGCAGATACCCAAGGACCCTCTGGACTATTTACTGAGGGGGAGAAGGGAATCCTTGATGCATTTAAAGCTGTCCAAGAAGCAGATACCCAAGCTAGTCGGCAGCCATATTCTCGCTTCCTTTGATCTCATTAGGCACAGTAATAATAATAATAATAATAATAATGATAGCATTGATTAAGCGCTTACTATGTGCAAAGCACCGTTCTAAGCGCTGGGGAGGTTACAAGGTGATCAGGTTGTCTCACTGGGGGCTCACAGTCTTAATCCCCATTTTACAGATGAGGGAACTGAGGCACAGAGAGGTTAAGCGACTTGCCCAAAGTCACACAGCCGACAACTGCTGGAGTAGGCACTTGGGACGGTACTCTGCACGCTTCTAGACTGTGAGCCCGTTGTTGGGTAGGGACCGTCTCTCTATGTTGCCAACTTGGACTTCCCAAGTGCTTAGTACAGTGCTCTGCACACAGTAAGCACTCAATAAATATGATTGATTGATTGATTCCCATGCGCTTAGTACAGTGCTCTGCACACAGTAAGCGCTCAATAAATACGATTGAATGAATGAATAGTAGGCACTCAGTAGATACCACTGATGGATCATTGATGGATTAGAGAAGCAGCATGGCTCAGTGGGAAGAGCCCGGGCTTTGGAGTCAGAGGTCATGGGTTCAAATCCCGGCCTCGCCAACTGTCAGCTGTGTGACTTTGGGCAAGTCACTTACCTTCTCTGGGCCTCAGTGACCTCTTCTGTAAAATGGGGATGAAGACTGTGAGCCCCCCCCGTGGGACAGCCTGATCACTTTGCAACCTGAAGAGCGCTTTGCACATAGTAAGTGCTTAATAAATGCCATCATCAGTATTTATTATTATTGATTCTTGTCGTTTCCCCCGAATCCAGCAGGATTGATGGGAAAACTCCCTTTAGCCTTTGGGCAGGCAGGCCGCCCACCACAGGGCCCCGGAGCAGAGCCCTGGCAGGCCCCGGGTGGGAGTCCCAGGCCAGTGTAGACCTCTCCCCACAAGACAGCTTCCTATCGTGGGCGGTCCAGCGACCCACCCTTCCTGCCGGCCGACAGGGCACCAACGTCGCCGCGGGCAAGGCGACGGGTGTGGTGGTGGCCACGGGCATCCGCACGGAGATCGGCAAGATCCGGGAGCAGATGGTGGCCGGGGCAGCGGCGGAGCGGACGCCGTTGCAGCAGAAGCTGGACGAGTTCAGCCATCAGCTGTCCAAGGTCATCTCGCTGGTGTGCGCGGCCGTCTGGCTCATCAACATCGGCCACTTCGGCGACCCCGTCCACGGCGGCTCCTGGCCGCGAGGCGCCGTCTACTACTTCAAGATCGCCGTGGCCCTGGCCGTGGCCGCCATCCCCGAGGGCCTGCCGGCCGTCATCACCACGTGCCTGGCTCTGGGCACCCGCCGCATGGCCAAGAAGAACGCCATCGTCCGGAGCCTGCCTTCCGTGGAGACGCTGGGCTGCACCTCGGTCATCTGCTCCGACAAGACTGGCACCCTGACCACCAACCAGATGTCTGTGTGCCGGGTGAGTCATCATCATCATCAATCGTATTTATTGAGCGCTTACTGTGTGCAGAGCACTGGACTAAGCGCTTGGGAAGTACAAGTTGGCAACATATAGAGACAGTCCCTACCCAATAGTGGGCTCACAGTCTAAAAGGGGGAGACAGAGAACAAAACCAAACATACTAACAAAATAAAATAAATAGAATAGATATGTACAAGTGAAATAAATAGAGTAATAAATATGTACTAACATGTATACATATATACAGGTGCTGTGGGGAAGGGAAGGAGGTAAGATGAGGGGGATGGAGAGGGGGGCGAGGGGGAGAGGAAGGAAGGGGCTCAGTCTGGGAAGGCCTCCTGGAGGAGGTGAGCTCTCAGTAGGGCCTTGAAGGGAGGAAGAGAGCTAGCTTGGCGGATGGGCAGAGGGAGGGCATTCCAGGCCCGGGGGATGACGTGGGCCGGGGGTCGATGGCGGGACGGGGGAGAACGAGGTACGGTGAGGAGATTAGCGGCAGAGGAGCAGAGGGTGTGGGCTGGCCTGTAGAGGAGAGAAGGGAGGTGAGTCCCCGGGCCCCCAGTTCCTCCTCCCATCCCTCCTGACCTCCTCTCTCCTCCGCTTCATCCTCTCAACCTCCCCAGTCTCCTCCTCCTGACCCTCCCTGAACCTCCTTCTCCTCCACCCCACATCTCCCCTCAACCTCTCATCTTCCCCTCCTCTTCCTCTCCTCCCCAGTTCTCCCCTTCACCTCATCCTATCAGTTATCCATAGAACAGTGCTCAGCGCTTCGAACAGTGCTTTACACATAGTAAGCGCTTAATAAATGCCATTATTATTATTATAAAGGGAGATTTAATCCCTTCCCGGTGATTTAGACTGTGAGCCCCAAGGGGGCCAGGGGCTGGGTCCAACCCGATTATCTTGTATCTACTCCAGCACCTGACACATAGAAAGCACTGAAGAAATATCGTAATTAGTCAATCAATCATCCCCATGATTGATTCCCCATGATTGATTTCCCCACCCCCTCGCCTTACCTCCTTCCCCTCCCCACCACCTGTATATATGTATATATGTTTGTACGTATTTATTTATTTATTTTATTTGTACATATTTATTCTATTTATTTTATTTTGTTAATATGTTTGGTTTTGTTCTCTGTCTCCCCCTTCTAGACTGTGAGCCCACTGTTGGGTAGGGACCGTCTCTATATGTTGCCAATTTGGACTTCCCAAGTGCTTAGTACAGTGCTCTGCACACAGTAAGCGCTCAATAAATAATTGAATGAATGAATGAATCAATGAATCAATTTTACTTATAAAGTGCTTACTGTATGCGAAGCACTGTGCTAAGTTCTTGGGAGAGTACAACATTCATTCATTCATTCAATCATATTTATTGAGCGCTTACTGTGTGCAGAGCACTGTACTAAGCACTTGGGAAGACCAAGTTGGCAACATATAGAGACGGTCCCTACCCAACAGCGGGCTCACAGTCTAGAAGGGGGAGACAGACAACAAAACAAAACATATAAACCAAATAAAATAAATAGAATAAATATGTACAAGTAAAATAAATAGAGTACTAAATATGTACAAACATATATACATATATACAGGTGCTGTGGGGAGGGGAAGGAGGTTAGGTGGAGGGGATGGGGAGGAGGAGGAGAGGGAGAGGAAGGAGGGGGCTCAGTCTACCAACAGAGTTGGTAGACCTGTTCCCAGTCCACAGTGAGCTTATGGTCTATTATTATAATTATTATCACCCTCTAAGTACCCTCCCCTCCTTTTCCTCCCTGAATCTTCTCTCCCTCCTCCCTGAATCTCCTCTTTCTCCTCCCGTCATCCCGGAATCTGACCCTCCTCCTCTTCCTCCCTCTATCTCCTCCTCTTCTGTTTCCACCTCCTTCCGCAATTAGATAAATTTATGGTGGAGGAAAAGTCCCTGCTGGGTCACTGGGGGAGAGTCGGGGCCGTCCGATGGTTCGTGCTGGGTCAGTGGGGGAGAGTCAGGGATGGAGAGGGAAGAGTCGGGGCGTGGAATGGTCCATGCTGGGTCACTGGGAGAGAATCAGGGATGGAGAGGGGAGAGTCAGGCGTGTTGGATGGTCTGGGGGAAGGTCAGGGATGGATAAGGGAGCGTCAGGGATGTTGACTGGTCCATCCCTAGCCATGAGGTGGGTGCCCATGCCCAAGTACCAGCACCCAGTTTCTCCCAGCATTTTGACGGCTTCATTGGAGACCGGAGCTAGAGGGGCTGGGCAGCCGACTCTTGAGGAGGGAACTCAGGGGGTGGTGGTCTTCACTATCACGCTTTCACCATCGGCCGTCTCTTGGTCTGTTTCCAATTGTCAGAGAGGGGATGAATTTAGGAGGCTCAGGCGTCCAGCCGGGGCCTGGGAGAGCCATTTATTCATTCATTCCTTCAGTCGTATTTATTGAGCACTTATTGTATGCAGAGCATTGTACTAAGTGCTTGGGAAAGTACAAATCAATAATAATAATAATAATGTTGGCATTTGTTAAGCGCTTACTATGTGCAAAGCACTGTTCTAAGCGCTGGGGAGGGGGTACAAAGTGATCAGGTTGTCCCACGTGGGGCTCACAGTCTTAATCCCCATTTTACAGATGCGGTAACTGAGGCTCAGAGAAGGGAAGTGACTTGCCCAAGGTCACACAGCAGACATGTGGCGGAGCCGGGATTCGAACCCATGACCTCCGACTCCAAAGCCCGGGCTCTTTCCACCGAGCCACGCTGCTTCTCAATAATAAACAGACTCACTCCCTGCCCCTATCTAGGCTGGGGAGACAGATGTTAATTTATATTTAGTTATTATTTATATATATAAATTACAAATATGTACATAAGTACTATAGACTGTGAGCCCACTGTTGGGTACGGACTGTCTCTATATGTTGCCAACTTGTACTTCCCAAGCACTTAGTACAGTGCTCTGCACACAGTAAGCGCTCAATAAATATGATTGATTGATTGGTTACTATAGGGCTGGGATGGGGGGATAACTTCTCTGTGCCTCAGTTACCTCATCTGTAAAATGGGGATTAAGACTGTGCCCACAGGGGGCAACCTGATCACCTTGTAACCTCCCCAGTGCTTAGAACAGTGCTTTGCACATAGTAAGCGCTTAATAAACGTCATTTAAAAAAAGGGAGCAAGGCAGGGCGACGCAGAAGGGAGTGGGAGAAGAGAAAAGGGGGGCTTAGTCAGGGAAGGCCTCTTGGAGGAGATGGGCCTTCAATAAGACTTTGAAGGCGGAGAGAGTCATTGTCTATTGAATTTGAGGAGGGAGGATGTTCCAGGGACAGAGGCAGTACATGGGTGAGGGGTCGGCAGTGAGATTGATGAAATAGAGGTGTTAGAGGAGGGAAGTGTATGGGCTGGCTTGGAGTAGGAGAGTAGCAATGTGAGGTAGGACAGGAAAGGTGATTGAGGGCTTTAAAGCCAATGGTGAGGAGCTTTTGTTTGATACGGAGGTGGGTGGGTGGTTGCACAAGAAGCACTGGAGCTTCTTGAAGAACAGGAAAAAATATCCTGAGCGTTTTTGTAGAAAAATGATCCGGGCAGCAGAGTGAAGTCTGGCCCGGAGTGGGGAGAGACAGGAGGCTGGGAGGTCAGCAAGGAGGCCAATACAGTAATCCCGGTGGGATACGATGAGTGATTGCATTAAAGTGTAGCAGTTTGGATAGAGAAGAAAGGGCGGATTTTAGCGATGTTGCGAAGGTGGAACCGACGAGATTTAGTGATGGACTGAATATGTGGGTTGAATGAAAGAGAGCAGTCAAGAATAATGCCAAGGTCACGGGCTTGTGAGACGGGAAGGATGGTGGTGCCATCTACATTGATGGGAAAGTCACGGGGAGGACAGGGTTTGGGTGCGAAGATAAGAAGCTCTGTTTTGGACGTGTTAAGCTTGAGGTGATGGGAGGACGTCCCAACAGAGATGTCTTGAAGGCGGCAGGAAATGCGAGACTGCAGAGAGGGAGAGAGATCGGGGCTGGAGATGTAGATTTGGGTATCTACAGATGATTTAGGTGTCGATGTAGATTTGGTTAGATTTGGCCAAGCGTCTTGCGACCACGGGGACAGTGGCGACCCTCACTCTGTCCTATCCCACCCTGCCCTGAGCTGGGGGTTTTGGAGTGGGGAACACCCTAAAATGCATTCTACCACTTTGGAGGGCAGAGCAGGCAGCCCACCCGCACTCTCTGAGGCTACTTGGGCTGGAGAACCTCCTCCTGGGGGCTCTGGTCTCCCTCAGCCCTGCTGCACCCCTGGGGGCGAGGGTTGTTGCTGAACCGTGACTCAGTGGAAAGAGCCCGGGGCTTTGGAGTCAGAGGTCATGGGTTCAAATCCCGGCTCCGCCAAGTGTCAGCTGTGTGACTTTGAGCAAGTCACTTCACTTCTCTGGGCCTCAGTTCCCTCATCTGTAAAATGGGGATGAAGACTGTGAGCCCCCTGTGGGACAACCTGATCACCTTGTGACCTCCCCAGTGCTTAGAGCAGTGCTTTGCACGTAGTAAGCGCTTAATAAATATAATCATTATAAGCACTTAGTACAGTGCTCTGCACACAGTAAGCACTCACTAAATACGATTGAATTAATGAATGAACTGTCTCGGGTTCGGGGGGAAGGTGGGCTGGGGGAAACCTGGGTTTGAGACCCTGCTCCACTTGCTGGGTGACCTTGAGGAATTCTCTGAATTCCCAGACTGAGCCCCCTCCTTCCTCTCCCCCTCCTCCCCCTCCCCACCCCGCCTCCCGCTTTACCTCCTTCCCCTCCCCACAGCACCTGTATATATGTATATATGTTTTACAGATTTATTATTCTATTTATTTATTTATTTATTTTATTTGTACATATTTATTCTATTTATTTTATTTTGTTAATATGTTTTGTTTTGTTCTCTGTCTCCCCCTTCTAGACTGTGAGCCCACTGTTGGGTAGGGACCGTCTCTATATGTTGCCAACTTGGACTTCCCAAGCTCTTAGTACGCTGCCCTGCACACAGTAAGCGCTCAATAAATCCCCTCCCCACAGCACCTGTATATATGTTAGTACAGATTGAGCACTCTACTGATTTTACTCATACATATTGACTAGTCTATTTATTTTATTTTGTCAATATGTTTTGTTTTGTTGTCCGTCTCCCCCTTCTAGACTGTGAGCCCGCTGTCGGGTAGGGACCGTCTCTAGGTGTTGCCAACTTGTACTTCCCAAGCGCTTCGTCATCATCGTCATCATCATCATCATCATCATCAATCGTATTTATTGAGCGCTTACTGTGTGCAGAGCACTGTACTAAGCGCTGTACTTAGTCCAGCGCTCTGCACACAGTAAGCGCTCAATAAATACGATTGAATGAATGAATGCCCGCTGTTGGGTAGGGACCGTCTCTACGTGTTGCCAACTTGTACTTCCCAAGCGCTTAGTCCAGAGCTCTGCACACAGTAAGCGCTCAATAATACGATTGAATGAGTGAATGAATGACTGAATGAACCTCTCAGGGCCTCCGTTTCCCCATCTGTGAAATGGGGAGCTCTATCCCGGCTGCTCTGTGCCTCCCGGGGTCTGTCCGACAGCAAGGGAGTGTCAGTGGGGCGGCAGGAGGCCTGGCGCAGATGACCCGGATTAGCCTTTGACAGGAGGGAGTTCCCCTGGGGAGCCCAGCTGGCTGGCACGAGGGTGGAGGCGGGCGGCAGATCCTGGTTCCTGGTGGCTTGGGTCAATATTGACACTGGGCACCCGGGTGGCCCCTGCCTCTGTAGCCTGAGCCCGCCCTTGGGGACCGGCCCGGCTGCAGACGGTGACGTGGGAAAGCGGGACTCCGGGACGGTGGGGCGCCTCTCCAGTGACGGGCATTCCCTGGAGGACCCTGCGCCCCCGCCTTCCTCTCAGAGGAGCAGGAAGGCCTGGAGGACAAGGCCAGGGCCCAGCCAAGCCACACTGACCTTAGGCAAAGCGCTGATTTCTAACCGCTGCAGGAGGCTGGAGGGGACGGGCTGGGGAGAAGCCGACCCATCTTAATAATAATGATGGTATTTTTTAAGCCCTTACTATGTGCAAAGCGCCGTTCTAAGCACTAGGGGGGATACAATGTGATCAGGTTGTCCCACATGGGGCTCATGGTCTTAATCCCCATTTTACAGATGAGGGAACTGAGGCACAGAGCAGTTAAGCCCATCCGCCCATCCGCCAAGCTAGCTCTCTTCCTCCCTTCAAGGCCCTACTGAGAGCTCACCTCCTCCAGGAGGCCTTCCCACACTGAGCCCCTTCCTTCCTCTCCCCCTCGTCCCCCTCTCCATCCCCCCATCTTACCTCCTTCCCTTCCCCACAGCACCTGTATATATGTATATATGTTTGTACTTATTTCTCTATTTATTTATTTATTTTACCTGTACATATCTATTCTATTTGTTTTATTTTGTTAGTATGTTTGGTTTTGTTCTCTGTCTCCCCCTTTTAGACTGTGAGCCCACTGTTGGGTAGGGACTGTATCTATATGTTGCCAGCTTGTACTTCCCAAGCACTTAGTACAGTGCTCTGCTCATAGTAAGCACTCAGTAAATACGATTGATGATGATGATGATGATGTACTTATTTATTACTCTATTTATTTATTTATTTTACCTGTACATATCTATTCTATTTATTTTATTTTGTCAGTATGTTTGGTTTTGTTCTCTGTCTCCCCCTTTTAGACTGTGAGCCCACTGTTGGGTAGGGACTGTCTCTATATGTTGCCAACTTGTACTTCCCAAGCACTTAGTACAGTGCTGTGCACACAGTAAGCGCTCAATAAATACGATTGATTGATTGACTTGCCCAAAGTCACACAGCTGACAATTGGCAGCGCCGGGATTTGAACCCCTGACCTCTGACTCCAAAGCCTGGGCTCTTTCCAATGAGCCATGCTGCTTCTTCAGGGCGGGAGTGATACCTTTGGAATGGAAAGAAGAATGACTTGAGCCCTCGCTTGTACCATGGGATAATAGTAATTATTATTATAAGTATGGCGCTTGTTAAGCGCTTACTAAGTGCCAAGCGCTGTTCTGAGCACTGGGGTAGATACAAGATCATCGGGTGGGACAAGGTCCCTGTCCCACGTGGGGCTCCCGGTCTTCATCCCCATTTTACAGATGAGGTCACTGAGGCCCAGAGAAGTGAAGTGGATTGCCCGAGGTCACACAGCAGCTCATGCACATGTCCTCCTTGGCTTGTTCAAGCAAGTCCATGCTACACGCTTGTATGTTCGTGTGCTTACCTGCATTTAAGTTGGAGAAGCAGCACGGTGTAGTGGATAGAGCGTGGGCCTGAGTTAGAAGGTCACGGGTTCTAATCCAGGCTCCGCCACTTGCCTGCTGTGTGACCTTGGGCAAGTCAGTTCACTTTTCTGTGCCTCAGTTACCTCATCTGTAAAATGGGGACGGAGACTGTGAGCCCCACAGGGGACAGGGACCGTGTCCCACCCGATTTGCTTGTATCCACCCCAGCGCTTTGTACAGTGCCCGGCGCAGAGTAAGCACTTAACAAATACCGTAATTATTGTTATTATTAAGTTCTCTAGCTCTTGGGCTTGCTGGACCGACCCGAGTGCGAGTCCTGTGAGGCGGCCATGCATGGAGGGCGGAGATGAGCTGAGAACTGGAAAGCGTCCCGGGGGCCAGGAGGAGGTTGGCCATGAGAAGCAGCGTGGCTCAGTGGCAAGAGCCCGGGCTTTGGAGTCAGAGGTCATGGGTTCAAATCCCGGCTCTGCCAACTGTCAGCTGTGTGACCTTGGGCAAGTCACTTCACTTCTCTGGGCCTCAGTTACCTCATCTGTAAAATGGGGGTTAAGACTGTGAGCCCCCAGGGGACAACTTGATCACCTTGTAACCTCCCCAGCGCTTAGAACAGTGCTTTGCACATAGTAAGCACTTAATAAATACCATTATTATTATTATTATGAAAATCTGACCAAGACTCTGGGGTGTCCTCCTCTTGGCCTGGCCCGGGCAGCCGTTTTGGGGGGCTGGTGGGGGCTACGTTAGAGGTTCAGAGAGGTCCTGGGGGTGTTGGGTAGACCATAGATGAATGTCAATCAATCAATCAATCAATTGTATTTATTGAGCGCTTACTGTGTGCAGAGCACTGTACTAAGCGCTTGGGAAGTACAAGTTGGCAACATATAGAGACAGTCCCTACCCAACAGTGGGCTCACAGTCTAGAAGGGGGAGACAGAGAACAAAACCAAACATACTAACAAAATAAAATAAATAGAATAGATACGTACAAGTAAAATAAATAAATAGAGTAATAAATATGTACAAACATATATCCATATATACAGGTGCTGTGGGAAAGGGAAGGAGGTAAGATGGGGGGGATGGAGAAGGGGGTGAGGGGGAGAGGAAGGAAGGGGCTCAGTCTGGGAAGGCCTCCTGGAGGAGGTGAGCTCTCAGTAGGGCCTTGAAGGGAGGAAGAGAGCTAGCTCTCTTCCTTGTCCTTGTTACTTCCTTGTCCTTGTTACTTCCCTGCAGGAGAGGCAGGGATGGAGAGAGAAGAGTCAGGGGTATGGGTGGTCCATGTTGGGTCACTGAGGGAAAATCAAGGACGGAGAGGGGAGAGTCAGGAGTGTTGGATGGTCCATTCTGGGTCAATGGGGGAGAGTCAGAGGTGGTGGATGGTCTGTGCTGGATCCCTGCGGGAGAGTCAGGGATGGAGAGAAGTCAGTGCCCTAGGGATGGACAGTGGCGGGTCAGGGGCAGTGGGAACAAGCAGCGC
The DNA here is from genome assembly GCF_015852505.1 of Tachyglossus aculeatus. Classification (NCBI taxonomy): domain Eukaryota; kingdom Metazoa; phylum Chordata; class Mammalia; order Monotremata; family Tachyglossidae; genus Tachyglossus; species Tachyglossus aculeatus. The sequence continues at coordinate 58,446,763 of NC_052082.1, read as the reverse complement.
AGAGAGCTGAGGGGCAGCAGGGACGGACGGGGGTTTGGTGCGGTCCAGGCCCCGGCCTCTAACGTCCCCTCCGTGGTCTCCCCGCAGATGTTCATCCTGGACAAAGTGGAGGAACAGGGCTGCAGCCTACACGAGTTCAGCATCACCGGCTCCACCTACGCCCCCGAAGGCTCTGTGTGCGTGGGAAGGAGTCTGGGCTGGGGGCTGGGGGCTGGGGGGACCGCTGGGGCTCTGGACGATGGGGGGGAGAGAACAGAGGCCTAGGAGCCAGGGAGGGCGGCCCATTGGACACGCCATCCTAGAAACACACAGACACCAGGCCTGGAGAGATTCCTCCCCTTCTTTCTTCTCCTCTTCTGCCCCCTCCTCATCTCTCTTCTCTTCTTCTCCCTCCTCCTTTTCCTTCTCCTCCAGCTGAACCCCAGCTGTGTGGCTGGAGGTTGACTGGGCCTGGTGTATGCTCACACACACACACACAGAGCCATCTGGGTCTCGCTCTCAGGGGAGATCCCCCTCCCTAGGGCCGGGCCGGGGGGAGATGGGCATCCCAGGGGACGGACCCCGGTTAGCGGTAACCTGGTCCTCCCCCCGGGCTCGGCCGCAGGCTGAAGGACGGTGTCCCCGTGCGCTGCGGCCAGTACGACGGGCTCGTGGAGGTGGCCACCATCTGCGCCCTCTGCAATGACTCCTCTTTGGACTACAACGAGGTGGGTGCACCTCTCTGCGGGCACCTGCCTATGGGGGGGCATGCCCGCAGGGCTGGGTGGGAGAGGAGGCGTGCCGGGGTGCGTGTGTGTTGTGTGCGCACGTGTGTGCCCAAACACTCGGGGCCGGGGGTGTTTGTGTGTGCATGGTTGTCCATCCGGCTCTGCATCAGACAGGAACTCTTCACCGTCGGCTTTAAAGCGGTCCATCCCCTTGCCCCCTCCTGCCTCACCTCGCTGCTCTCCGACTCCAAACCGACTCCAAAGAGAAGCAGCGTGGCTCAGTGGGAAAGAGCCCGGGCTTTGGAGTCAGAGGTCATGGGTTCAAATCCCGGCTCCACCAATTGTCAGCTGTGTGACTTTGGGCAAGTCACTTCGCTTCTCTGGGCCTCAGTTCCCTCATGTGGAAAATGGGGATTAAAACGGTGAGCCCCCCGTGGGACAACCTGATCACCTTGTAACCTCCCCAGCGCTTAGAACAGTGCTTTACACATAGTAAGCGCTTAATAAATGCCATCATCATCATCGTCACCATCATCAAACCAGCCCGCATACTTCACTCTTCTAATGCCAGCCTATTCACTGCATCTCGATCCCATCTATTTTGCCACTGACCTCTCACCCATGTCCTGCATCCGGCCTGGAATGCCCTCCCTCCTCATTTTCGACTTACAATTCCTCTCCCCTCCTTATAATAACAATAATGATAGCATTTATTAAGTGCTTACTATGTGCAGAGCACTGTTCTAAGCGCTGGGGAGGTTACAAGCTGATCAGGTTGTCCCACGGGGGGCTCACACTCTTAATCCCCATTTTACAGATGAGGTAACTGAGGCACAGAGAAGTGAAGTGATTTGCCCAGAGTCACACAGCTGGCAATTGGCAGAGCCGGGATTTGAACTCATGACCTCCGACTCCAAAGTCCATGCTCTTTCCACTGAGCCACACTGCTTCTACAAAGCTTCCTTCAAAGCTTTGCCGATAAAACTCTCCTTTCCTCTTCTCCTGCTCCCTTCTGCATCACCTTGACTCGCTCCCTTTATTTACCACCCCCGCCCCTACCCTCACAGCACTTACGTCCAGATCCATAATTTATTTATTTATATTAATATCTGTCTCCCCCTCTAGTCTGTAAGCTCCCTACGGGCAGGGAATGTGTCTGTCACCTTGACACCTGTCCACTTGTTTTGTTTTGTTCATTCATTCATTCAATCGTATTTATTGAGCTCTTACTGTGTGCAGAGCACTGTACTAAGCACTTGGGAAGTACAAGTCGGTAACATCTAGAGACAGTCCCTACCCACCAGTGGGCTCTGTGCTGTACCCTCCCAAGCACTTAGTACAGTGCTCTGCACACAGTAAGCGCTCAATAAATACGATTGAAAGAATGAAGGAATGAATGTCAGATTGTGCTGTACTCTCCCAAGCACTTAGTACGGTGCTGTGCACACAGTAAGCGCTCAATAAATACGATTGAATGAATGAAGGAATGAATGTCAGATTGTGCTGTACCCTCCCAAGCACTCAGTACGGTGCTCTGCACACAGTAAGCACTCAATAAATACGATTGAATGAATGAATGAATGAAAGTCAGATTGTGCTGTACCCTCCCAAGCACTTAGTACGGTGCTCTGCACACAGTAAGCGCTCAATAAATATGATAGAATGAATGAAGGAATGAATGTCAGATTGTGCTGTAATCTCCCAAGCACTTAGTACATCATCATCATCAATTGTATTTATTGAGCGCTTACTGTGTGCAGAGCACTGTACTAAGCGCATGGGAAGTACAAGTTGGCAACATATAGAGACAGTCCCTACCCAACAGTGGGCTCACAGTCTAAAAGGGGGAGACAGAGAACAAAACCAAACATACTAACAAAATAAATAGAAAAGAATGTACAAGTAAAATAAATAAATAGAGTAATAAATATGTGCAAACATATATCCATATATACAGGTTCTGTGGGGAAGGGAAGGAGGTAAGATGGGGGGGATGGTGAGGGGGACAAGGGGGAGATGAAGGAAGGGGCTCAGTGTGGGAAGGCCTCCTGGAGGAGGTGAGCTCTCAGTAGGGCCTTGAAGGGAGGAAGAGAGCGAGCTTGGCGGATGGGCAGAGGGATTGGGGGCTTTCCAGGCCCGGGGGAGGACGTGGGCCGGGGTTCGATGGCGGGACAGGCAAGAATGAGGTACGGTGAGGAGTCTAGCGGTGGAGGAGCGGAGGGTGCGGGCTGGGCTGGAGAAGGAGAGAAGTACATCATCATCATCAATCGTATTTATTGAGCGCTTACTGTGTGCAGAGCACTGTACTAAGCACTCGGGAAGTACAAGTTGGCAACATATAGAGACAGTCCCTACCCAACAGTGGGCTCACATAGTAAGTGCTCAATACGATTGATTGCATGAGTACATATGGTGTGCACACGTGTTTGTGTGCGGATGTTTGGGTGTATAGGTGTAGTAGTCGTGGAGAACCCCCAGATGATGCCCAGGGTGGATCTAATGGGAGAGGCCGGGGTTTTTGCCCGCTCTCCGCTGATTTCCCCGCATCTGTTGGTCAGAGGGGGCAAAGCCCCCCGGTTCTCCCTCCCTCCGGGAGAGGAGCCCAGACCCTCATCCCCCCACGCCCCACCCTGGGCCTCCCTGAAGGTCAGCGCCTCCCGCCCACCCAGGCCAAGAAAGTGTACGAGAAGGTCGGAGAGGCCACGGAAACGGCGCTGACCTGCCTGGTGGAGAAGATGAATGTGTTCGACGTGGACCTCCGCTCCCTCTCCGAGGTGGAGCGGGCCAGCGCCTCCAATTCGGTGAGCGGGGCGGGCGGAGGAGCGCCAGCACCCTTCTTTGTGGCATTTTGGGCACTGAGTCAGCACGTGCTGGGTACTGAGCACTGTGGGTTAAATGCTGGGGTAGATACAAGGTCATCAGATTGGCTTCAATCAATCAATCAATCAATCAATCGTATTTATTGAGCGCTTACTGTGTGCAGAGCACTGGACTAAGCACTTGGGAAGTACAAGTTGGCAACATATAGAGACGGGCCCTACCCGACAGCGGGCTCACAGTGTAAAAGGGGGAGACAGAGAATGAAACAAAACATACTAACAAAATAAAATAAATAGAATAGATATGTACAAGTAAAATAAATAAATAGAGTAATAAATATGTACAAACATATATACAGGTAACTGTATACATATATACAGTTCCCATCCCACCTGGGGCTCACAATCAATCAATCAATCAATCAATCAATCAATCGTATTTATTGAGCGCTTACTGTGTGCAGAGCACTGGACTAAGTGCTTGGGAAGTCCAAGTTGGCAACATATAGAGATGGGCCCTACCCAACAGGGGGCTCACAGTCTAAAAGGGGGAGACAGACAACAAAACCAAACATACTAACAAAATAAAATAAATAGAATAGATATGTACAAGTAAAATAAATAAATAAATAGAGTAATAAATATGTACAAACATATATACATATATACAGGTATACATATACAGGTATATATATAAAGGCATATATATACATATATACATATATAGGTATCTATCTATCTGTCTATCTATGTATATGTATATATAGGTATATATGTGTATATATATATATATACAGGTATATATATATAGGTGTATATATATACATATATATGTATACATATATACAGTTCCCATCCCACCTGAGGCTCACAATCAATCAATCAATCAATCAATCGTATTTATTGAGCGCTTACTGTGTGCAGAGCACCGTACTAAGCGCTTGGGAAGGACAAGTTGGCAACATACAGAGACAGTCCCTACCCAGCAGTGGGCTCACAGTCTAGAAGCGGGGGTGGGGGGCGTCTAGAAGGTCTTAAAAGTTTGGGGGAAGCAGGCACCTTGTCCCCAGTTTATCGAGGAGGAAACTGAGGCACAGAGGGGTGACGTTTCTCACCTCAGGAGACCCAGCGGTTGAGCGCGGTCTAGAAGCCAAGCCTCCAGACACCTGCCCCGCACTCTCATTCATTCATTCATTCATTCAATCGTATTTATTGAGCACTTGCTGTGTGCAGAGCACTGTACTAAGCGCTTGGGAAGTCCAAGTTGGCAACATATACAGACGGTCCCTACCCGACAGCGGGCTCACAGTCTAGAAGGGGGAGACAGGCAGCAAAACAAAGCATATAAACCAAATAAAATAAATAGAATAAACACGTACAAGTAAAATAAATAGATAGAGTAATAAATCTGTACAAACATATATCCATATATACAGGTGCTGTGGGGAGGGGAAGGAGGTAAGGCGGGGGGGATGGGGAGGAGGGGGAGAGGGAGGGGGGGAGAGGAAGGAGGGGGCTCGGTCATTCATTCATTCATTCAATCATATTTATTGAGCGCTTACTGTGTGCAGAGCACTGTACTAAGCGCTTGGGAAGTACAAGTTGGCAACATATCAATCAATCGTCTGGGAGGAGGGGGCTCAGTCTGGGCTCACTCTCCCCATTAGGCCATCCTGCCTCCCATCGGCCTTGCCGCTCTTGAGCGGGGGTGGCGTTCCCATTTTACAGATGGGGAAACTGAGGCCCAGAGGTTCAGCCGGGGCCCTGTGGGGAGCCAGGGGCAGAGCGGCTCTCCAAACCACCAGCCCCCTCCCGTCTCCCTCTTTCCTAGCCCCGATTCAGTCCATCCTATTTATTGAGCGCTCATTGTGTGCAGAGCACTGTATTAAGCGCTTTAATTCCCCTCCCCTCCCTGTCCCCTTTCGCCTCCCGCTACCAGAGAAGCAGCGTGGCTCGGTGGAAAGAGCCCGGGCTTGGGAGTCAGAGGCCGTGGGTTCGAATCCCGGCTCCGCCACTTCTCGGCTGTGTGACGGGGCAAATCGCTTCACTTCTCTGGGCCTCAGTGACCTCATCTGTCAAATGGGGATGAAGACTGGGAGCCCCAGGTGGGACAACCTGATCACCTTGTATCCCCCCGGCGCTTAGAACAGTGCTTTGCACATAGTAGGCGCTTAACAAATACCATCATCATCATTATTATTATTACCAGATCCATCAGCCTGCTAGGCCTTAGGGGAAGGGCTGGCTATTCCCCAATTTCTCCCTTCTCCCACCGCCTCCCGGGATATGGGGAAGCGCACAGGCCCAGCCCCCTGAGACCCCCTCTCCTGCCTCTGACCGACCCCCCAACCCTGATCCCGACCCCCCTACAGGTGTTCCGACAGCTGATGAGGAAGGAGTTCACCCTGGAGTTCTCCCGGGACCGCAAGTCCATGTCTGTGTACTGCTCGCCCACCGGGTCCGGCACCCCCAAGTCCGGCAGCAAGATGTTTGTGAAGGTAGAGCCGGGGCGTCACGCGGGGCCGGTGGAGGCTAGGAGCCCCCCTGGGGTACCCACCCCCTCACAGTTCTCCCCCTGAGCTCCCAGAACTACATAATAATAAGAATAATTACATTTATTAAGCGCTTACTATGTGCAAAGCACTGTTCTAAACGCTGGGGAGGTTACAAGGTGATCACGTTGTCCCATAGGGAGCTCACAGTCTTAACCCCCATTTTACAGATGAGGGAACTGAGGCACCGAGAAGTGCTTACCCAAAGTCACACGGCTGACAGTTGGCGGATCCGGCATTTGAACCCATGCCTTCTGACTCCAAATCAATCAATCAATCAATCGTATTTATTGAGCGCTTACTGTGTGCAGAGCACTGGACTAAGTGCTTGGGAGGGTTACAAGGTGATCAGGTTGTCCCATAGGGAGCTCACAGTCTTAATCCCCATTTTACAGATGAGGGAACCGAGGCACCGAGAAGTGCTTACCCAAAGTCACACGGCTGACAGTTGGCGGAGCCGGGATTTGAACCCGTGCCTTCCGACTCCAAATCGATCAATCAATCAATCGTATTTATTGAGAGCTTACCGTGTGCAGAGCACTGTACTAAGTGCTAGGGAAGGTTACAAGGTGATCAGGTTGTCCCATAGGGAGCTCACAGTCTTAATCCCCATTTTACAGATGAGGGAACCGAGGCACCGAGAAGTGCTTACCCAAAGTCACACGGCTGACAGTTGGCGGAGCCGGGATTTGAACCCGTGCCTTCCGACTCCAAATCGATCAATCAATCAATCGTATTTATTGAGAGCTTACCGTGTGCAGAGCACTGTACTAAGTGCTAGGGAAGGTTACAAGGTGATCAGGTTGTCCCATAGGGAGCTCACAGTCTTAATCCCCATTTTACAGATGAGGGAACTGAGGCACCGAGAAGTGCTTACCCAAAGTCATACGGCTGACAATTGGCGGAGCTGGGATTTGAACCCATGCCTTCTGACTCCAAATCGATCAATCAATCAATCGTATTTATTGAGCGCTTACTGTGTGCAGAGCACTGTACTAAGTGCTAGGGAAGGTTACAAGGTGATCAGGTTGTCCCATAGGGAGCTCACAGTCTTAATCCCCATTTTACAGATGAGGGAACTGAGGCACCGAGAAGTGCTTACCCAAAGTCACACGGCTGACAGTTGGCGGAGCCGGGATTTGAACCCGTGCCTTCCGACTCCAAATCGATCAATCAATCAATCGTATTTATTGAGCGCTTACCGTGTGCAGAGCACTGTACTAAGTGCTAGGGAAGGTTACAAGGTGATCAGGTTGTCCCATAGGGAGCTCACAGTCTTAATCCCCATTTTACAGATGAGGGAACTGAGGCACCGAGAAGTGTTTACCCAAAGTCACACGGCTGACAGTTGGCGGAGCTGGGATTTGAACCCGTGCCTTCTGACTCCAAATCAATCAATCAATCAATCGTATTTATTGCACGCTTACTGTGTGCAGAGCACTGTACTAAGTGCTTGGGAAGGTTACAAGGTGATCAGGTTGTCCCATAGGGAGCTCACAGTCTTAATCCCCATTTTACAGATGAGGGAACTGAGGCACCGAGAAGTTAAGTGCTTACCCAAAGTCACACGGCTGACAGTTGGCGGAGCTGGGATTTGAACCCGTGCCTTCCGACTCCAAATCAATCAATCAATCAATTGTATTTATTGAGCGCTCACTGTGTGCAGAGCACTGTACTAAGCGCTTGGGAAGTACAAGTTGGCGACATAGCCCAAAGCCCGGGCTCTTTCCACTGAGCCACGCTGTTTCTCTGTATAATAATAATAATAACCATCACAAGCGCTTACTACGTGCCAGGCGCTGTCATCCCGGCTCCTCGACCTGCCTGCCGTGTGACCTCGGGCAAGTCACTTCCCTTGTCCAGGCCTCAGTTCCCTCATCTGTAAAATGGGGAGGGAGACTGTGAGCCCCACGTGGGACAGGGATTGGGTCCAACCCGGTTTGCTTGGACCCACCGCAGTGCTTGGTATATAGTAAGCGCTTATCAAGTACCACAATTATTATTATTATGACTAGGCCCTGGAGGCACTTTTAGACTGTGAGCCCACTGTTGGGTAGGGACTGTCTCTATACGTTGCCAACTTGGACTTCCCAAGCGCTTAGTACAGTGCTCTGCACACGGTAAGCGCTCAATAAATAAGATTGATGATGATGACCGTACCAAGTGCTTCGAGGTGGGAAGCAAGGCCAGGGTCGGTCGCCCGCCCACCGGATCCGGTCCGGCCGACTCCCCAGCGTCCTGGGCATCGGGGAGGGCCGGGGGGCTGGGCCTAGGTGGGCGATGAGGATGGGCCTTGGGGTCAAGGGGTGTGGGTGCGAGTCCCCAGCCCATCGCTTTGATTGACAGGGGGCCCCCGAGAGTGTCATCGAGCGCTGCAGCTCCGTGCGGGTGGGCAACCGCGCGGTCCCGCTCACCAACACGGTGCGGGAGGCCATCCTGGCACGCATCCGGGCGTGGGGCACGGGCAGCGACACCCTGCGCTGCCTGGCGCTGGCCACCCGGGATGACCCGCCCAGGAGGGAGGAGATGCAGCTGGAGGACGCCACCCAGTTCGCCGCCTATGAGGTGAGGACTCCGCTGGTGCTCCCTGCCAAATTTATGGAGCGATGATGATGATGGCACTTATTAAGCGCTTACTAGGTGCAAAGCACTGTTCTGAGCGCTGGGGAGGTTACAAGGTGATCAGGTTGTCCCACAGGGGGCTCACAGCCTTCGTCCCCATTTTACAGATGAGGGAACTGAGGCCCAGAGAAGTGAAGTGACTTGCCCAAAGTCACCCAGCTGACAATCGGCGGAGCCGGGACTTGAACCCATGACCTCTGACTCCAAAGCCCGGGCTCTTTCCATTGTGTTGCCAATTTGTACTTCCCAATCGCTTAGTACAGTGCTCTGCACATAGTAAGCGCTCAATAAATACGATTGATTGATTGATTGATTTCCACTGAGCCACCTGCTTCTCCACGCTGCTCACTGGGTGGGGGCTTCTAGACTGCTTCTAGACTGTAAGCCCGCTGTTGGGTAGGGACCGCCTCCATATTTGCCAACTTGGACTTCCCAAGCGCTTAGTCCAGTGCTCTGCACACAGTAAGCGCTCAATAAATACAATTGAATGGCGGCACTGGACTAACCGCTTGGGAGAGTCTAATAGAACAATATAACAGGCCCGAGGACTTCCAGGCTGGTTGCCTCGTGGCTCAGTGGAAAGAGCACAGGCTCCGGAGTCGGAGGGCATGGGTTCGAATCCCGGCTCATCCACCTGTCAGCTGTGCGGCCTTGGGCAAGCCACTTAACTTCTCTGTGCCTCAGTTCCCTCATCTGTAAAATGAGGATTAAGACTGTGAGCCCCACGTGGGACAACCTGATCACCAAGTTTCCCCCCCAGCGCTTAGAACAGTGCTTCGCACATAGTAAGCACTTAACAAATACCACCATTATTATTAGAGAAGCAGCATGGCTCGGGGGAAAGAGCCCGGGCTTTGGAGTCAGAGGTTATGGGTTCAAATCCCGGCTCCGCCAATTAGCTGTGTGACTTTGGGCAAGTCACTTAACTTTTCTGGGCCTCAGTTACCTCATCAGTAAAATGGGGATGAAGACTGTGAGCCCCCCCGTGGGACAACCTGATCATCTTGTAACCTCTCCAGTGCTTAGAACAGTGCTTTGCACATAGTAAGTGGTTAATAAATGTCATTATTATTATTATTATTATTATTATTATTATTATTATTATTATTGCCTCCCCCCCACTAGCCCTTCCTGCTCCCACAGCCTTCTCCCTCTTCCCCTCCTCTTCCTCCCTCTCCCCTCCCCCTTCCTCCAGGAAGTGGGATACCAGGGACATGGCTTAGCAGGCCGCGTGTCTGCTGTGTGACCTTGGGCAAGTGACTTCACTTCTCTGAGAAGCAGCGTGGCTCAGTGGAAAGAGCCCGGGCTTGGGAGTCAGAGGTCATGGGTTCGAATCCTGGTTCCGCCACATGTCTGCTGTGTGACTTTGGGCAAGTCACTTCCCTTCTCTGGGCCTCAGTTACCTCATCTGGAAAATGGGGATCAAGACTGTGAGCCCCCCCGTGGGACAACCTGATCACTTTGTAACCTCCCCAGCGCTTAGAACAGTGCTTTGCACATAGTAAGCACTTAATAAATCCCATTATTATTAATAATAATAATAATAATAGAGAAGCAGCGCGGCTCAGTGGAAAGAGCCCGGGCTTGGGAGTCAGAGGTCATGGGTTCGAATCCTGGTTCTGCCACATGTCTGCTGTGTGACTTTGGGCAAGTCACTTCTCTGGGCCTCAGTTACCTCATCTGGAAAATGGGGATCATGACTGTGAGCCCCCCGTGGGACAACCTGATCACTCTGTAACCTCCCCAGCGCTTAGAACAGTGCTTTGCACATAGTAAGCACTTAATAAATCCCATTATTAATAATAATAATAATGATAATAGAGAAGCAGCGCGGCTCATTGGAAAGAGCCCGGGCATTGGAGTCAAAGGTCATGGGTTCAAATCCCGGCTCTGCCAATTGTCGGCTGTGTGACTTTGTGCAAGTCACTTCACTTCTCTTTGCCTCAGTTTCCTCATCTGTAAAATGGGGATTAAGACTGTGAGCCCCCTTTGGGACAAACTCATCACCTTGTAACCTCCCCAGAGCTTAGAACAGTGCTCTGCAGATAGTAAGCGCTTAATAAATGCCATTATTATTATTATTATTATTATTATTATTAATAAATACTATTATTATTATTTAGGAGCCTCCTTCACCCGCTAGCAAGGCCACCAGGGGGAGCCAGAAACCGCCATCGTGGGTCAGCGGGTGGGGATGAGCCCGGCAGCCCATGACCATCCATAATAATAATAATAATAATAATAATAATAATAATAATAATAATAATGGCATTTATTAGGCGCTTACTATATGCAAAGCACTGTTCTAAGCGCTGGGGAGGTTACAAGGTGATCAGGTTGTCAATCAATCAATCAATCGTATTTATTGAGCGCTTACTGTGTGCAGAGCACTGGACTAAGCGCTTGGGAAGTCCAAGTTGGCAACATAGAGAGACAGTCCCTACCCAACAGTGGGATCACAGTCTAGAAGGGGGAGACAGAGAACAAAACCAAACATACTAACAAAATAAAATAAATAGAATAGATATGTACAAGTAAAATAAATAAATAAATAAATAGAGTAATAAATATGTACAAACATGTATCCACATATACAGGTGCTGTGGGGAAGGGAAGGAGGTAAGATGGGGAGGATGGAGAGGGGGACGAGGGGGGCTCACAGTCTAATCCCCATTTTACAGATGAGGTAACTGAGGCCCAGAGAAATGAAGTGTCTTGCCCAAAGTCGCACAGCTGACAATTAATAAAAATAATAATAATTATGGCATTTATTAAGTGCTTACTATGTGCAAAGCATGTTCTAAGCGCTGGGGAGGTTACAAAGTAATGAGGTTGTCCCACAGGGGGCTCACGGTCTTCATCCCCATTTTACAGATGAGGGAACTGAAGCACAGAGAAGTGAAGTGACTTGCCCCAAGTCACCCAGCTGACAATTGGCAGAGCCGGGGTTTGAACCCATGACCTCTGACTCCAAAGCCCGGGCTCTTTCCACAGAGCCACGCTGCTCCATCCATCCCTCCAGGACCCCATATAGCCGGTAGAGATCTCGAGCAGCTACTCAGGCCAGGCCAGGTCCAGTGAGGTCCACCCGCACCCCCTCATCTCCTCATCTCAACAGCCTCCCCAGGCCTCCTGTCCCTCATCCACCAGGAAGTCCTCCCTCCAGCCTCCCCAGCCCTCTTATCCCTTGAGAATAATAATAATAATGGTACTTGTTAAGCGCTTTCCGTGTGCCAAACACTTCTCTTTGTGCTGGGGTACATACAAGTTCATCAGGTTGGACACAGTCCCTGTCCCACGTGGGACACATAGTCTTGATCCCCGATTTACAAAGGATGATGTTGATGGTATTTGTTAAGCTCTTGCTATGCACCAAGCACCATTCTAAGTGCTGGGGTAATAATAATAATGTTGGTATTTGTTAAACGCTTACTATGTGCAAAGCACTCTTCTAAGCCCTGGGGGGAATACAAGGAGATGAGGTTGTCCCATGTGGGGCTCACAGTCTTAATCCCCGTTTTACAGATGAGGCACAGAGAAGTGAAGTGACTTGCCCAAGGTCACACAACAGACATGTGGGGGAGGCGGGATTCGAACCCATGACCCCTGACTCCCAAGCCCGCGCTCTTTCCATAGGAGCTAATCAGGTTGTCCCACGTAGGGCACACAGTCTTAATCCCCGATTTACAGAGGATGATGTTGACGGTATTTGTTAAGCTCTTACTATGTGCCAAGCACCGTTCTAAGTGCTGGGGTAGATACGAGCTAATCAGGTTGTCCCACGTGGGGTTCACGGTCGTAATCCCCACTTTACAGATGAGGTAACTGAGGCCCAAAAAAGTTAAGTACGTATTTATTACTCGATTTATTTTATTATTTTATTTTGTTAATACGTTTTGTTTTGTTGTCCGTCTCCCCCTTCTAGACTGTGAGCCCGCTGTTGGGTAGGGACCGTCTCTATATGTTGCTAACTTGGACTTCCCAAGCGCTTAGTCCAGTGCTCTGCACACAGTAAGCACTCAATAAATATGATTGAATGAATGAATGAATGAATGAAAAAGTGACTTGCCCAAGGTCAAACAGCAGACATGTAGCGAGATTAGAACCCAGGTCCTTCTGACTTCCAAGCTTGTGCTCTATCCACTAAGCCATGCTGTTTCCAGCTTCCCTGGGTCTCCTATAATAATAATAATGTTGGCATTTGTTAAGCGCTTACTATGTGCAAAGCACTATTCTAAGCGCTGGGGGGGATACAAAGTGATCAGGTTGTCCCATGTGGGGTTCACAGTCTTAATCCCCATTTTGCAGACGAGGTAACTGAGGCTCAGAGAAGTTAAGTGGCTTGCCCAATGTCACACAGCAGACATGTGGCGGAGCCGGGATTCGAACCCATGACCTCTGACTCCAAAGCCCGGGCTCTTTCCACTGAGCCACGCTGCTTCTCTGTCTCCTATCCCTCTGCCACCAGGAAGTTCTCCCTCCAGCCTCCCCGGGCCTCTTGTCCCTTGGCCACCAGGAAGTTCTCCCTCCAGCCTCTCTGGACTTCCTATTCCTGGACCACCAGGAAGTTCTCCCTCCAGCCTCTCTGGACTTCCTATTCCTGGACCACCAGGAAGTTCTTCCTCCAGGCTTCCCGGGCCTCCCCTTTCTGCCTTAAAGCCCATTGCGATTCCCTCAGCCGTAGCTGGCCAGGGCTTCCTCAGCCTCTTTACAGGCCGGGAGGGGAACACAGAGATGCAGGGCACTATGCTGGGCGTCTTCTGGATACAGGGTGCGGCGCTGGGTACCTACTAGGGTGCAGAGAACTATACTGGGCACCTATCGCAAACAGTGCTGCGCACTTGCCTTTGTTTAAGCTCCTGAGGCAGTGCGGTAGAGGTAATTGAGCCCATCTGCCCTGGAGGAGCTGCCAACCTGGGGTGGACACACATGTCCACACATACGTCCATTCATTCATTCATTCAATTGTATTTATTGAGCACTTACTGTGTGCAGAGCACTATACTAAGCGCTTGGGAAGGAGAAGTTGGCAACAAGTTGGTTCCATCCCCCCAGCTACAAGAACAGCATTCAGCCGGCTGGCATCAGCGAGAGTCTGGGGAGTTGGGACCGGAGGGCTCAGAGAGGCCTGGGGCGGCTGCAGAGACCCCCAAGCAGGGGGGATTAAGTGGGAGGGCTTCCCGGAGGAGGGTTGGGAGCCAGCTGACCCCAGCCGCTCGCCCCAATCCCGGCAGAGCCAGCTGACGTTGGTGGGCTGCGTGGGCATGCTGGACCCCCCGCGCCAGGAGGTGAGCGCGTCCATCGAGCTGTGCCGCCAGGCGGGCATCCGCGTGGTCATGATCACCGGGGACAACAAGGCCACGGCCGTGGCCGTCTGCCGGCGCATCGGCATCCTGTCCCAGACGGAGGAGGCGGCCGGCCGGGCCTTCACCGGCCGTGAGTTCGACGACCTGACGCCGGAGGAGCAGCGGCGCGCCTGCGGGTCGGCCTGCTGCTTCGCCCGTGTGGAGCCCGCCCACAAGTCCAAGATCGTCGAGTACCTGCAGTCCTTCCACGAGATCACCGCCATGGTGCGAGCCCGGGGGTCGCGCCCGTCCCCTGCCAGCTGCCGGCCGGGGGTCCCGGTGGGGTGAGGGGCGCTACCCCCGGGGCCGTCACCCCACCCGGCGGTCCCCTCTCCTGGGGCCGGGTGCGGGACATTTGCGGGAAGGTGTAGGTGTGGCGAAAGATGGGAGACGGTCACCATCGTCATCGACTGTCACGGAGCCTTTGGTGTGCAGAGCGCTGCCCTGGACTCTTGCTGAGTGCAGAGCACTGTACTGGACGCTTGGAGTGTGCAGAGCCCTAAACTGAGAGCCGATTGTTTGCAGAGCATAATCAATCAATCATATTTATTGAGCGCTTACTGTGTGCAAAGCACTGTACTAAGTGCTTGGGAAGTACAAGTTGGCAACATACAGAGACAGTCCCTACCCAACAGTGGGCTCACAGCATAAGACTGGGCATGGGGAAGATGGGAGTGACGGGTTGGCATCCCGAAAACATCCCTCAGCCCTGATGGCACCCCTTGCTCCCCCGGCAGACGGGCGACGGAGTGAACGACGCCCCGGCGCTGAAGAGGGCGGAGATCGGCATCGCCATGGGGTCCGGCACGGCAGTGGCCAAGTCGGCGGCGGAGATGGTGCTGTCGGACGACAACTTCTCCACCATCGTGGCGGCCGTGGAGGAGGGCCGCGCCATCTACAACAACATGAAGCAGTTCATCCGTTACCTCATCTCCTCCAACGTCGGCGAGGTGGTCTGGTGAGTCTGGCCGCCCAACGGGCCCTCCTCCACGGGCTCACGGTCCTCCCCTGCCCCCTGCCCTTGAGGAACCGCTGGGGACCTCTTGACCCCCGGGGATGGGGCCTGGGGGAGGGCCGGGCCAGCGGCCCCAACTTGGGAAGGCCTCCCAGGGGAGAGGGCTTTGGATGCCGGGAAGGGCTAGGGTCAATATCTCAGCCCAAGCTGGACCCCTGACCTCCTGGCCGGTTCTGTGTTCAGTATCTTCCTGACGGCCGTCCTGGGGCTGCCCGAGGCCCTGATCCCCGTCCAGCTGCTGTGGGTCAATTTGGTGACCGACGGGCTGCCAGCCACGGCCCTGGGCTTCAACCCCCCGGACCTGGACATCATGGAGAAGAAGCCCCGTGACCCCCGGGAGCCCCTCATCAGCGGCTGGCTCCTCTTCCGCTACCTGGCAATCGGGGGTGAGAGGCGCCGGGGGATGGCCTGGAAGCCGAGAGGCCCGTGGGAAGAAGGCCGTGGCCCGGGGAGCCGTGGTGGGGAGACCCTCCTGGGCCCGGAGGGCTGGGATCCTGCCATCCACACCGGTGCTGGAGACCGGTGGGGGTCTGAAGCTGAAAAGTTACCCCTCCTCTGACCCATTTGCCCAGGCAGGGATGGGGAGGGGAGAGTCACTAGAGGAGATTTAGGGGTGTCACGGGGTCTGTGCAGGGTCACTGAGGAGAGTCAAGGGTGTGGGGTGATCCCTGTGGGGTCACGGGGGCGAGTCGGGGATTGAGAGGAGAGAGCCGGGGGGTCGAATGATCTGTGCTGGGTCACTGGGAGAGAGACGGGTGGAGAGGAGAAAGTCGGGGTGTTGGGTGGTCCATGCTGGGTCACTGCGGGGGAGTCAGGGGTATTGGGCGATCCATCCCTAATCATGACGGCGGGTGTCCAGGCGGACAACCGGTAGCTGTCCTTTTGTGTTTTTCATGGTTTTGCTAAGTGCTTACTACGTGCCAGGCACTGCACTAAGCGATGTGTTCGATATAAGCTAATCAGCTTATCAGGTTGGACACAATTCATCTCCCACCTGGGCTCACAGTCTTAATCCCCATTTTACAGATGAGATAACCGAGGCACGGTGATTAGATCCCAGGTTCCTCTGATGGAAACAGAGTCCTGTTCTGGACCGACTCTGTGGCTGACCCCGGGGCCTCTCTCGGGCTGAGGGTCTCAACACCAGCCCAGATTGGGATGTGCCCAGGTTGTCCCGGGGATCTGTTTCCAGGGGCTTGATTCCTGTTGGTCACTCCCCACGCCCCACATCAGGAAGAGGAAGGAGAGTCCGCCGTGCCTTCTCCTTCCCCGCAGAATGGAACTGGTGGCTGGGGGCTGGGGGGCCGTGAATGTTGGGGGAGGCCTGGGGGCTCGACTGGGGTCTGGCCCAACCTCTATAGGGGCGGCCGTGGGTTGGGGGGAGCGGTGGACGGTCTGATCGTCCCTCCCCGAGGCTGGGGGCTGGGCCGGGTGAAACCGTGACCCCGTCCAAGCGGCTTGCTGTCTCCCGGGCACAGTGTACGTCGGGCTGGCCACAGTGGGTGCCGCCACTTGGTGGTTCCTGTACGACGCCGATGGGCCGCAAGTCACCTTCCACCAGCTGGTGAGAGGGGGTGGGTGGACGGCGGGGCCGGGCCGGGCTGCGGGAAGGCCTTCGTGAGAAGTCTGGGGCCGATGTCTGAGTGGGAGGCTGGAGAGAGTAGCCAGGACCCACCCGGAGGCAGGGGGATGGATTTCATGACCCCTTTTAGCCCTTCCACCCTCCTGCCATCCGTCCCAAAACCAGCGGCGTGGCCAGGGCAGAAGGCCAGCTTTGGGGCCCCAGGGACCTCCCTCCAGTCTCGTGCCATCCACCCAGGGCTGGGGCCTGCCACGCACCCGGTCATGGGATACCCAGGCCCTTGTGCTCACGCTCGGACTCTCCCTCACCCTCACACCTTCCACTCTTGTTCTGTCCCTCCCTAGGCGGGCAAGGGCTGGAGCCGGCGGATTTTCCCCATGAAGACCCTACTAGTTGTCTCAATCAGTCAATCAATCAATCAATCGTATTTATTGAGCGCTTACTGTGTGCAGAGCACTGTACTAAGCGCTTGGGAAGTACAAGTCGGCAACATATAGAGACGGTCCCTACCCAACAGTGGGCTCACAGTCTACCAACTGAGAAAGCCCCTGCCCCAGTTTTGGTTTCTGGGGCCACGGTTGGGTGGGGGTTGCGTGTGGGTCGGGGGGTGTCCAGGTGGGATGACCCCGGTCATCCCCGGTCCACCGTAACCCCGCCCCTGGGTGTCTCCTTGTTCATTCATTCATTCATTCATTCATTCATTCATTCATTCAATCCTATTTATTGAGCACTTGTCCTCCATGCAGAGAAACTTCATGAGATGCACAGAGCGCAACCCACTCTTTGAAGGGGTGGACTGTGGGGTCTTTGAATCCCACTACCCCACCACCATGGCGTTGTCGGTGCTGGTGACCATCGAGATGTGCAACGCCCTCAATAGGTACGACCCCCGGGGAGGCGGGAGGGCAGCCTGGGCCCCAACGGGCACAGCGTTTCTGGGCAGCTTTGGGAAAGCCACTACACCTCTCCGAACAGCGGGACCCATTGCTTTCCAGGCAGATCCACTGACCTCAGGCCTCCTTCACGGTCTTTTGGAGACCAGGAGCTGGGCTTGTCGGGGGTGACTGTGTTTTAGATCCCAGTTTGAAACACCCGTTGTTGGGTAGGGACCGTCTCTATAGGTTGCCAACTTGTACTTCCCAAGCACTCAATACAGTGCTCTGTGCACAGTAACTGCTCAATAAATACGATTGAATGAATGAAGCAGCGTGGCTCAGTGGAAAGAGCCCGGGCTTTGTAGTCAGAGGTCATGGGTTCAAATCCCAGCTCTGCCACTTGCCAACTGTGTGACTCTGGGCAAGTCACTTCACTTCTCTGTGCCTCAGTTACCTCATCTGTAAAATGGGGATTGAGATTGTGAGCCCCACATGGGACAACCTGATCACCTTGTATCCTCCCCAGTGCTTAGAACAGTGCTTTGCACATAGTGAGTGCTTAACAAATACCAAACTTTTAGACTGTGAGCCCACTGTTGGGTAGGGACTATCTCTATATGTTGCCAACTTGTACTTCCCAAGCTCTTAGTACAGTGCTCTGCACACAGTAAGCGCTCAATAAATACGATTGAATGAATGAATGAATTAATGAATTCAGGATTGCAGAAGTGGGATCACGTAGACCAGGCTTGCCTGCAGATCAGCCGGGAGTTCCCGGGAAGAACTTCCCAATTATCCCCTACCATCAATCAGTCGTCCGATCCATCTGTAGTAATGATAATAACGATGGTATCTATTAAGCGCTTACTACGTGCTAGGCGTTGTACTAAGTGCCGGATACAAGCAAATCAGGTTGGACACAGATGAGGTAACTGAGGCACAGAGAAATGCCTCACTTCATGCATCAGACAAGTGGTGGAGCCAGGACTCCTAGGCCTGTGCTCTATCCATTAGGCCACGCAGTACTTACTAAGTGCCTGCTATGTGGGAGGCACTGTACTGAGCACCGGCCATGGAGGGAACGGATCCGACCTCTGCTCCCGAGGAGCTCCCAGGAGTGCATCCCCCAGCCCTGCCCCAGACCCCCAGCTCCACGGTCCATCTCCCCCCCAGCTCCCCCTCAACAAACTCCAGCTCCCTCTGTGCCTCGGCAGCATCTCCGAGAACCAGTCGTTGTTGCGGATGCCACCGTGGCTCAACTGGTGGCTGATGGGGGCCATCGTGATGTCTATGGCCCTGCATTTCATCATCCTCTACGTCAAGCCCATGCCGGTGAGTGTGTCCGGCCTCCCCCTCCTCCTGCCGGCCGCCCCCTTCCTCCTCCGGCCGGCCACCCATCGCCTGGCCTTCCTTCTGCTCCCCCTCTGCAGCTCATCTTCCAGGTGACCCCCTTGAGCTGGGCCCAGTGGTTGGTGGTGATGCAGATCTCCTTCCCGGTCATCCTGCTGGATGAGGGGCTGAAGTTCCTCTCTCGCCACTACCCGGAGGGTAAGGTGACCCCTTTCCTCTGCTGACCGGGCCCCACCCCACCGTCTCTGGTCAACAGAACCGTTGGAAACCCCCCTTCCCGCTTCCAACCTCCACGGGCCAGGGCCGGACACGCAAATCGGATCTGGCCAGAAGGGTCAGATCCCTCCTGGGAGCCTAGAGGCCAAGCAATATGACCTCTCGCCCCCCGTTCGAGCCTTTGAAGGAGCCCTCCGGCCACTGCCCCGGGAGATTGGAAGGGAAGGGTTGGGAGTTGCCCACAAGGCCCAGCGCTGGTGTCCAGGTTTCCGGTGCCTGCTCCTCCTCCCTCCTGCCCCATCCCCGTCCCCAGGGTCATCCAGAGAGGGGTCGGGAATCTGTCTGGAATCCCAGCGTCCGAAGGGTCGGCTGCCGCAGGACGGAGCGGAGTGAGAGACAAGATAGCGTCCCGTTCCCAGGCCAGCGGGAAGCCTTTTAGGGAAGTCTGGCCTCTCCACTGCCAGCAGCACAGCTCCCCGTTGTGATTTATGGGAGAAGGACCAGAGGGGGTGGGCATGTGGGAGGGGGCCGGGGGCTGCTGGGGTCCTGGGAGGAACTTAGGATCCTGGGGGAATGCTTCAGTTCCTGGGAGTAGAGCTCAAAGTCTCTGGAGGAGAGTTTGGTGGCCCAGGAGGAGCATGGGTTGAGGACCTGCTCTTCCCACACTGGGGCTTGGTCTGAGGGGTGAACTCCAGGGGTTTGCGTTGGGGGCTGTTTGGCAGGGAGACTGAGTCAGCTGCCCTGCCGCCCCCTCCCTCAATGACCCCTGCCAGCCCCTGGTTAGCTGAAGCACCTGGAACATCGGGCGCCAGGACGAGCGGCTTGACCAGAAGAGACCTCAGTGGGCATCATGCCCAGATGACCACTGGGCATCCGACCTTTCTGGGGCCTCTGCTGGTTCCTGGCAGGGGCAGAGGGGCACAGGCAGGGCTGACCTTTCCAGGAGTCTCTTGGGTGACTCTCACCAGAGCTCAAGTTTTAATGATATATGAGAAAGCTGTCTCCTGGGCCTCGGGGCCTGTGGGCCGATCTAAGAGAAGTTCCTCATTCAATGGGGACAGAGCACATGGAATCTGATCCCACTGGACATTACACAGGTCAAATATGGGGAGAGAGAGAGAGAGAGCACACTAAAGCAAACCTGGGAGTTCCAGTGATGAGGGAGCTTCTTCATTGGGCCATTGTGGGGATGGAGAAGGGAGATGGTCCATGCCGGGTAACTGGGTGACAGTCTGAGACAGAGAGGGGAGAGTCCTGGATGTTTGAAGGTCCGTGTTGGGTCACGGGGGAGACCTCAGGGGTGGGTGTCCAAGAGGGTGACCAGCACCTCGTTTAGCTCAGCATACTGGAGTCCATGTCGGAGGCAGAGTCACTTAGTACAGTGCTCTGCACACAGTACGTGCTCAATAAATATGATTGAATGAATGAATGAATGAGAGTCGTAGGCTAGGTGGACCATGGGACTTACAGGGGGGTGGTCTTATGGAAGCGTATAAAAGCTGCAGCCACCTAAGGAGGAGGGGGCAGAGCCACTTAGCTGGTAAATC
Organism: Tachyglossus aculeatus; assembly: GCF_015852505.1. NCBI lineage: Eukaryota > Metazoa > Chordata > Mammalia > Monotremata > Tachyglossidae > Tachyglossus > Tachyglossus aculeatus. The sequence continues at coordinate 58,426,133 of NC_052082.1, read as the reverse complement.
CCTCTGTAAAATAGATTCACCTGTAAAATGGGGATGAAGACTGTGAGCCCCATGTGGGGCAGGGACTGTGTCCAACCCGATTTGCTTGTGTCTACCCTAGCGCTTAGTACAATGCCTGGCACATAGTAAGTGCTTGACAAACACCATAATAATAGTCATTCTTATTATTGTCATCATCCACTGAATGTGCTGAAGCAGAGAGAAGCGGCGACTGCCTTCCCAGTGGTTTCCCGGGGCTTGGCTGGAGTGCGGCCTTCAGGGTGGACAGGGGAGTGACAGTTGCTCTCTTCCTCTCCGATTCTTTCCTCCAGGGGAGAAGGACAAAAAGTGACTGGGAGGCCGGCAGAGCTGGCAGAGCCGCTGAGGGGCCCAGGTGGCACCGAAGACCCCGAGGGCACCCATCCCCGGCAGCCAGCCGGGCCTGCGGAGACCGAGCCACTGGCCCCCGGGGTCCTGGCCCAATCTAGTGCAGGGGAAACCTGTATTTTTATTCTGTCGCATTCCCGGGGGGGGCCTGGGGGTCCCTTCTGCTGGGTCTGGAGTACCCCTACCCCCCCCACCCACCCCGCCTTCTGGACTGCCTCTCTCCCCACGACCCTCTCTGTGTGGGCCAGTGAGGGTGAGCAAAGCCGGCCCTCTGGGGACCGCCCGCTCGGGCACACGGTGGGGGCCGCTGGGAGCTCGGGGATGTCCCAGAGATTGGCTTGGCAGGCAGGGTGCCTTGCCCTCAGCTGCCAAGCAAGTTGCCACTTTCTGGGGCTGCCCCACCACCCCCGACCCGGGGCCCTTCTCCTTCTCCCGGTTTGTTCTCTAGGCTCCCTGTATTCCATCTATGTCTCCCTCTGCCCCTCTGTGACTGAAGAACAAGGCTGGTTCCCTCCACGCTCCATGGTTCTGTTTCACCGGGTCTGCTGGGTAAGGGGGTGTGCATGGAGGGGAGAAATCTCCCCTCTGCTCAGCTCCCACCCACAGCACCCAGGGGCAAAGCCAGAGCTGGAGGCCAAGAGGAGTGGACAACGTCCTCCTCCTCCTCCCTGTCCCCCTCTTCCCCCTCTTTCCTATGTCCCTCCTCCCAGCATCCTGTCTACTCCTTGCCTCCCAACCCTGTGTCCCTCCTCCCTGCCTCCCTCTCTACAAGCCTCCCTCCCCTGTGTCCCTCCTCCCTGATTCCCTCTCCCTCTCCACAAAGAGATGCGGTTTCCAGAAATAGTTGGGGGCTTGGCAACTCTGGGGGAATTTCCCCTACAAGGAACTGGATCCCCATCGCTTTAGGCCTAGTTGCTGAGTTGGGCCAAGGAGCTCATGGGAGATTCCTTGGGAGATTGGGAAAATCCCTCTGCTGAAAGGCCCGGTGCTATCTGATGACCTCTCGGAGGCAGGGGAATGGAGATGACCCCAAGAGCGGACTCTCTAACCCCAGAACTGCGGTTGGGAAGGGAGAAAGGGACGGGAAAGGTTGGGGTGGGCTGGAGCATGCTGGACCACTGCCTCTGTTCTCCCTCTGGCAGGGGTGAGAGAGGTGGGATAGACCCAAAGGGGGTATGACCCTTCTGCACCTGGGAAAGGTGACACGCAGCTTTTGGCATGCCAGGGGCCCTGGCAGACTAGGGTAGTGAGAACCACTCTGTCGTGAGGTTGGGCGAGGGTGGGATTTGGCAGGGGGTGGAGGATGAGGGCGGTGTGGGCGTGCGTGCGTGTGTGTGTGTGTGTGTATGCATGTGTGTATATTTTCAACTCTTTTCTAAATGGGCAAAAGGCTTTCTGCGGCTTTTGGGTTTCTCCCTGCCCTGGGGGTGAGTGAAAACACCTGTGCTCCAAATTCATTCATTTCATTGAATCGTATTTATTGAGGGCTGTTTGGGGAGGTGGGACTGGGCAGAAACAGGGGACACCCTTCCCCAAAACCTCACCATGGGGACCGAGGATTGCTCTGCCCCCAACACTATGGGGGACGGGGGGGCGTTAGGGGGGAGGAAGCACCCACTGGAGTTTTCTACCCGATTCCAGGAGAGCGGTTTTTCTGGGGCCCCTGGGGATGGCTAAGGTGCCCACGGCCAGGTGTGGCAAAGAGGGGGCATCGCCATCGTTTCACGGGAGTGGGCTACTGGGTTTGCACAATACTGAGGTGATTGTTTTCTATTCATGAAATGATGGAAATAAAAGTGGTTTTCCTGGCGTGTGATCCCTTCAGCGGCCAGTATTCATTCAGTCGTATTTAATGAGCGCTTACTGTGTGCAGAGCACTGTACTAAGCGTTTGTCCCTCGAGTGGACCCCTCTGTCCGCCTCTACCCCGTCCCCCAGCCCGACTGACAGCCTCACGACCCCCGCACCTCCATCAGGGGTCCCGGACCCTCTTATCCAGGAGAGCCTGAGGTCTCCTGTCAGGCACATCAGGAACGTCTTGGGGCCACAGGGTGTGATTTTATTTTCCCAAAGTGCTTCTCATCAGTCGTCCTTTTGATCCTCCCTACGGCCCTGGGGAGGGTATTTGACCAAGTGAGGAAACTGAGGCCCAGGAAGGGGGTGAGCCTGGCCCCTGGCCCTCTGCCCACCATGGAGACCCCTCAGGGGACCTGTGGCTTCTCTCCTCAGAGCCAATCCCCCCTACCCCGCAGGTGGCTTCCCCCCATCAGGACTGACCCCCAGCACCCCCAAATCCTCCGCCCTCCTGCTAGGGACCCCCAAAGGTGGCAGGTGGCTTCATCCCTCAGGGGTGGCCCACCTCCGGCCCTGGGGACTATGGGCTCAGGGGGCACCGCCACCTGCCCCACCCCCAGTTGGAGATAATAATGATAATAATAATAATAATGGCATTTATTAAGCGCTTACTCTGTGCCAAGCACTGTTCTAAGCACTGGGGAGGTGATCAGGTTGTCCCACAGGGGGTTCACAGGCTTCATCCCCGTTTTAATAATAATAATAATGATGGCATTTGTTAAACACTTACTATGTACCAAGCACTGTTCTAAGCACTGGGGAGGATACAAGGTGATCAGGTTGTCCCATGGGGGGCTCACAGTCTTCATCCCCATTTTAATAATGATGGCATTTGTTAAGTGCTAACTATATATCAAGCACTGTTCTAAGCGCTGGGGAAGTTACAAGGTGATCAGGTTGTCCCACAGGGGGCCCACAGTCTTCATCCCCATTTTCCAGATGAGGGAACTCAGGCCCAGAGAAGTGAAGTGACTTGCCCAGAATCACCCAGCTGACAAGTGGCGGAGCCGGGATTCGAACCCATGACCCCTGACTCCAAAGCCCTGGCTCTTTCCACCGAGCCACGCTGCTCCTCAGAGTGGGCAGGGGTGAGGGTGCCAGTCAGGAGGCCCCTCTGACCAATATTAAGTAATAGACAGATAAGCCCACTGTGTAGAGTGGCTGAGGGATTTGCCTGAAGATGAGCTGCAGGGGTGAGTAGTTAAGTCAGGGAAGGCCACCTGGAGGAGGTGATTTTTGGGGAGGGAATTGGTATTGGGCAGGGCTGAGGGTGCCAGTTAGGAGGTGTGCCCCTCTCGGGAACTCTTAGTGGAGGAGGCCCAGGGGAGCAGGGCCTCTCTCTCCTTTCCCTGCCCCTCAGTTGGTCACCGGGTCACTGGGTGCCCTGAAGCCACTACTCTGAAACAGGCTTGAGGTTATCAATCAATCAATCATATTTATTGAGCACTTACTGAGTGCAGAGCACTGTACTAAGCGCTTGGGAAGTCCAAGTTGGCAACATATAGAGACAGTCCCTACCCAACAGTGGGCTCACAGTCTATCACCCTCCTCATGTTCTTCTCACCCACAGGGAAGCACCCCAAGGGTTCTAGGGGAGCGACCCCATGGCTGCCCCGGCCCATCCTTCCCCACAGCCGCGGAGAGGAAGTCAGCACTCCCTGCTCCCTCCCTCAACTTGTTAATAATAATAATGATAATGGCGTTTATTCATTCAATCAATCGTATTTATTGAGTGCTTACTGTGTGCAGAGCACTGTACTAAGCGCTTGGGAAGTACAAGCTGGCAACATCATCATCATCATCAATCGTATTTATTGAGCGCTTACTGTGTGCAGAGCACTGTACTAAGCGCTTGGGAAGTACAAGCTGGCAACATCATCATCATCAATCGTATTTATTGAGCGCTTACTGTGTGCAGAGCACTGTACAAAGTGCTTGGGAAGTACAAGCTGACAACGTATAGAGATGGTCCCTACCCAACAGTGGGCTCACAGTCTAGAAGCGCTTACTATGTGCAAAGCACTGTTTTAAACGCTGGGAAGGTTACAAGGTGATCAGGTTGTCCCATGGGGGGCTCACAGTCTTCATCCCCATTTGCCAGATGAGGGAACTGAGGCTCAGAGAATAATAATAATAATGATGATGATGGCATTTCTTAAGCGATTACTATGTGCAAAGCACTGCGCTTACTACTACTGATAATAATCACGGTATTTGTTAAGCGTGTACTATGTGCAAAGCACTGTTCTAAGCACTGGGGAGGTTACAAGGTGATCAGGTTGTCCCACGGGGGGCTCACAGTCTTCATCCCCAGTTTACAGATGCGAGAACTGAGGCCCAGAGAAGGTAAGTGACTTGCCCAAAGTCACACAGCTGACAAGTGGCGGAACCGGGATTTGAACCCATGACCTCTGACTCCAAAGCCCGGGCTCTTTCCACTGAGCCACGCTGCTTCTCTTTGAAGTGGGGAAGAGCTAAGGCCTGTCGGATTTGAAGGGAGAGGGAGTTCTTGGAAGTGCGCTGTGCCTGGAGAGACGAGAACGAGGCACAGCGAGTAGGTGAGCTTGAGCAGAATGAAGAGTGTGAGCTGGGGTGTGGTAGAATGGCGAGGGTAAGTAGGAATATTACTCTATTTATTTATTTATTTTACTTGTACGTATCTATTCTATTTATTTTATTTTGTTAGTATGTTTGGTTTTGTTCTCTGTCTCCCCCTTTTAGACTGTGAGCCCACTGCTGGGCAGGGACTGTCTCTATATGTTACCAACTTGTACTTCCCAAGCGCTTAGTACGGTGCTCTGCACACAGTGAGCGCTCAATAAATACGATTGATGATGATGATGATGATGATGAGGAAGGAGAGGGCTGAATGAGTGCACTGAAGTCCCCGGTCAGGAGTTGCCAGTTGGTGTGAGGTGGATGGGCAACAATCGGAGGGTTTTGGGGGTGTGAGGAGGCGTGGGTAAGGTGACACTGTAGAAAAATGATCCAGAAAGCAGAGGGAAATACCACTGGTTAAATGCCATTGAATAAAAAGTATGGACTGCAGAGGGGAGAGGCTGGAGGCAGGGAGGTCAGAGAAGAGGCTGAGACAGGAGTCGAGACGGGTTACGATCGGTTGTCGGGCCGCCGTGGGAGCCGTTTGGATCATCAATTGTATTGAGCGCTTACTGTGTGCAGAGCACTGTACTAAGCGCTTGGATGGTGAGGAAGGGGTGGATCCGCGACACGTAGAGGAAACCAACGGTTATCTGCTCGTCTCCTCGAACAGGCCGGTTGTCGAGCGCGTGGCCCGGGGCTCTGTCTGCAGTGGGCATCCGGTCCATTCTTGGCATGTTGGTGATGGTGGGGATGGTGATCAGGGTAGGCTTCCCCATCCCTCTTTCCTTTTGGCTTTGGGTGGCGGGGAGACGTTGTGCGGAAGATCCCCGGAAAGACGGTGAGGGGATTCAAGTCTCCCTCCACAGTGGGACCACTGCCCAAGGAGCACTTAGCAAACTTTGTGCTAAGGGGGATCTCCTTTTAGACTGGGAGCCCATTGTTGAGTAGGGACTGTCTCTATATGTTGCCAACTTGTACTTCCCAAGCGCTTAGTACAGTGCTCTGCACACAGTAAGCACTCCATAAATACGATTGATTGATTGATTGATTGATCTCCTCCCCACACCAGCCCCCAGCCCCACTGCTTCCATTGAGAGGCTGGGAGGGGCTGGTTTCTGGTCTCTCCATCTTGGGGTCAGTCTCTCTGCACGTTTAGAACCCCGGTCAGTGTCTGTTCATGTGGTAGATATTTATCTATCTATCTATTTATTTATTTATTTATTTTACTTGCACATATCTATTCTATTTATTTTATTTTATTTTATTTATTTTATTTTGTTAGTATGTTTGGTTTTGTTCTCTGTCTCCCCCTTTTAGACTGTGAGCCCACTGTTGGGTAGGGACTGTCTCTAGATGTTGCCAATTTGTACTTCCCAAGCGCTTAGTACAGTGCTCTGCACACAGTAAGCGCTCAATAAATACGATTGATTGATTGATTGATTGATTGATCTCCTCCCCACAGCAGCCCCCAGCCCCACTGCTTCCACTGAGAGGCCGGGAGGGGCTGGTCTCTGGTCTCTCCATCTTGGGGTCAGTCTCTCTGCACTTTTAGAGCCCCGGTCAGTGTCTGTTCATGTGGTAGATATTTATCTATCTATCTATTTATTTATTTTACTTGTACCTATCTATTCTATTTATTTTATTTTATTTTATTTATTTTATTTTGTTAGTATGTTTGGTCTTGTTCTCTGTCTCCCCCTTTTAGACTGTGAGCCCACTGTTGGGTAGGGACTGTCTCTATATGTTGCCAATTTGTACTTCCCAAGCGCTTAGTACAGTGCTCTGCACACAGTAAGCACTCAATAAATACGATTGATGATGATGATGATGATGTGGCCCATCTCCTGCAGGTGCAAAGGCAGCCCGGGCCGAGATGCCCAGTGGGCACAGCACTACCTTGGCCTGCTCTCGTCTATCACGCCGCTGACCTCTCGCCCCCACCCTGCCTCTGGCCTGGCCCTGCCTCAGCCCTCCTTTCCTCTTCTCCCGCTCGCTTCTGCGTCACCCTGACTTGCTCCCTTTATTCATCACCCCCGTCCCAGCCCCACACCACATATAATAATAATAATAATAATGGCATTTATTAAGTGCTTACTCTGTTCAAAGCACTGTTCTAAGCGCTGTGGAGGTTACAAGGTGATCAGGTTGTCCCACAGGGGGTTCACAGTCTTCATCCCCATTTTACAGATGAGGGAAATGAGGCCCAGAGAAGTGAAGTGACTTGCCCGAAGTCACGCAGCTGACAATTGGCAGAGCTGGGGTTTGAACCCATGACCTCTGACTCCAAAGCCCGTGCTCTTTCCACTGAGCCACGCTGCTTCTCATGTCCATATGTCCATATAATAATAATGGCATTTATTAAGTGCTTACTATCATCATCAATCGTATTTATTGAGCGCTTACTATGTGCAGAGCACTGTACTAAGTGCTTAATAATGGCATTTGTTAAGTGCTTACTCTGTGCAAAGCACTGTTCTAAGCACTGGGGGGATACAATGTGATCAAGTTGTCCCACATGGGGCTCACAGTCTTAATCCCCATTTTTACAGGTGAGGTAACTGAGGCTCAGAGTAGTTAAGTGACTTGCCCAAGGTCACACAGCAGACTTGTGGTGGAGCCAGGATTTGAACCCATGACCTCTGACTCCAAAGCCCGTGCTCTTTCCACTGAGCCACGCTGCTTCTCTTTGTGCTTCTCTGTGTTCTCTATGCTGCTTACTATGTGCAAAGCACTGTTCTAAGCACTGGGGAGGTTACAAGGTGATCAGGTTGTCCCAAGGGGGGCTCACAGTCTTAATCCCCATTTTACAGATGAGGTAACTGAGGCCCAGAGAAGTTAAGTGACCTGCCCAAAGTCACACAGATGACAAGTGGCGGAGCCGGGATTTGAACCCATGACCTCTGACTCCAAAGCCCATGCTCTTTCCACTGAGCCACGCTGCTTCTCTGTCCATACGTCTATACGGACTTTATATTAATGTCTGTCTCTTCCTTTATCATCATCATCATCATTCGTATTTATTGAGCGCATACTATGTGCAGAGCACTGTACTAAGCGCTTGGGAAGTACAAATTGGCAACATATAGAGACAGTCCCTACCCAACAGTGGGCTCACAGTCTAAAAGGGGGAAGACTCGAAGCGCGAAGACTCCTTTAGACTCTAAGCATGATGTGGGCAGGGAGTGTGTCAGTTTATCGTTATATTGTATTCTCCCAAGCGCTTAGTCCAGTACTGGAATGAGCAAATGAGTGAATGCTCTGGGACGGGTCAATTCCTGAAGCGTTCGAGGGCGGTGGGAAATATTATTTAAAGAGCGATCAGAAATAGCCCCGGGAGGGCCATATGAGCAGTGGACGGCGGAGTCCGGCTCTCTCCGTCTGGGCTTTGCCGCGCAGTGAGAAATCCCGGTTGACTTCCCCGGGCGGCTCCAGCTGGGAGTTCGTATTTATTGAGCACTTACTGTGTGCAGAGCACTGTACTAAGCACTTGTCGGGGGCACACGGAGAAGGCTCTGACACCCACCGGGATCTCAGTGGCAGGGCAGCAGAGCCCGGGCTGGGGGGTGCAAAGGAATCAATCAATCAATCAATCGTATTTATTGAGCGCTTACTGTGTGCAGAGCACTGTACTAAGCGCTTGGGAAGTACAAGTTGGCAACAAGGAAGCGTGCCAGATGTTTGCGAATGCCCTTCGCCACCCACACCAGCCTTGCCTTTGGCAGAGGGCGGGCACGGCTCTACCCTGGGCCCGGGAGGATCCAGGAGTTGCCCAAGTCCAGCCACACCACGGCCACCTCCTCCCCACTCCCTGGGCACTGAGATGAAAAGGCATCTAGAAAGGAGGTCACGGGGGGCCGGCCCTCCCGGGGGGCAGGAAGAAGGCAGAACAGAATGCTCAACAGAATGCGTGCAACCAGCACGCATAATTATTAAATTATGGTATTTTGAATGCGTGCAACCAGCTAATAATTATGGTATTTTTTAAGTGCTTACTGTGTGTCCAGCACTGTACTAAGCACTAGGGTGGGTACGAGTAAATCAGGTTGGACGCGGTCCCTGTCCCACTTGGCGCTCACAGTCTCACTCCCCATTTTACAGATGAGGGAACTGAGGCCCAGAGAAGTGAAGTGTCCCGCCCAAGATCGCCCAGCAGACATAGAGAAGCAGCGTGGCTCCGTGGAAAGAGCCCGGGCTTGGGAGTCAGAGGTCACGGGTTCTAATAATAATAATAATAATGATGGCATCATCATCATCATCAATCGTATTTATTGAGCGCTTACTATGTGCAGAGCACTGTACTAAGCGCTTGGGAAGTACAAATTGGCAACATATAGAGACAGTCCCTACCCAACTGTGGGTTCACAGTCTAAAAGGGGGAGACAGAGAACAAAACCAAACATACTAACAAAATAAAATAAATAGAATAGATATGTACAAGTAAAATAAAAAAATAAATAGAGTAATAAATACGTACAAGCATATATACAGGTATATACATATATATATGTATTGGCATCTGTTAAGCGCTTACTATGTTGCAAAGCACTGTTCTAAGCGCTGAGCATCGTTCTGAGCACTGGATCCTGGCTCCGCCACTTGTCTGCTGTGTGACTTTGGGCAAGTCACTTCACTTCTCTGGGCCTCAGTTCCCTCATCTGTAAAATGGGGATGAAGACTGTGAGGCCCACGTGGGACAACCTGATTACCTTGTATCCCCCCCAGCGCTTAGAACAGTGCTTGACACCTAACAAAGCACTTAACAAATACCATCATTATCATTATTTTTATGCGGTAGAGGCAGAATTAGAACCCACGACCTTCTGATTCCCAGGCCCATGCTCTATCCACCACACCATGCTGCTTTTCTAACCGTTGGCTTGAAGGTTCTCGTCCAGCTTGCCCCCTCCTACCTTACCTCACTCCTCTCCCACTCCACCCATATATTTTGCAGCGTGGCTCAGTGGAAGGAGTGCGGGCTTGGGAGTCAGAGGTCATGGGTTCGAATCCCGGCTCCGCCACTTGCCAGCTGTGTGACCCTGGGAAGTCACTTCACTACTCTGGGCCTCAGTTCCCTCATCTGTAAAAAATGGGGATGGAGACTGTGAGCCCCATGTGGGACAACCCAATCACCTTGTATTCCCGCAGCGCTTAGAAGAGTGCTTCACACAGAGTAAGCGCTTAACAAATACCATCATTATTATTATTATTATTATATGTTATAAGTTACTGATCGATTCATATTAATCTTTTAGACTGTGAGCCCACTCTTTTAGACTGTGAGCCCACTGTTGGGTAGGGACTGTCTCTATATGTTGCCAATTTGTACTTCCCAAGCGCTTAGTCCAGTGCTCTGCACATAGTAAGCGCTCAATAAATACGATTGATGATGATGATGATGATGTCTGTCTCCCTGGCTAGACTAAACTCGTTATGGGCTGTATTGTTCTCTCCCAAGTGCTTAGTTCATGCTCTGTACGTAGTAAGTGTTCAGTAAATACCATCGATTGCTTGATTGATTGACACACGCCAGCCAACACATTAACTCCTCTCTAACAACATCTGGCAGGACCTCACTCTTGTCTCTCTCTCTCTCTCTCTAGCCGTCGATCCCTCGCCGATGCCTTCCCTCCTGCCCGGGACTCCCTCCTTCCCTCCCTCTTCATCATAAATCATATTTATTGAGCGCTTACTATGTGCAGAGCACTGTACTAAGCGCTTGGGAAGAACAAATTGGCAACATATAGAGACAGTCCCTACCCAACAGTGGGCTCACAGTCTCTTCATATCTGGCAGACCGACTGACCCCTCCTCCCCATCTTCAAAAGCGTATTAAAATCACATCTCCTCCAGGAAGCCTTCCTTGACTCTCCTCTCTCATCTCCCCACCTTCCTCTCCCTCCCTTCATCATCCCCCCTGCATTTGAGGAGCGGCGGGGCCCAACGGCCGGTCCTAGAAGTCAGGTCGTGGGTTCTTTTAGACTGTGAGCCCACTGTTGGGTAGGGACTGTCTCTATATGTTGCCAACTTGTCCTTCCCAAGCGCTTAGTACAGTGCTCTGCACACAGTAAGCGCTCAATAAATACGATTGATTGATTGATTGATTCTAATCCCGGCTCTGCCACTTGCCTGCTGTGGGAACTTGAGCAAGTCACTTCACTTCTCTGTGCCTCAGTTATCTCATCTGGGAAATGGGGATTTAGACTGTGAGCCCCATGTATGACTGGGATTGTGTCCAACCTGCTTTGCTTGCACCCCCCACCCCTACTGCTTAGTAGAATGCTTGGTACATAGTAAGCGCTTAGCAAATACCACAGTAATAATAATAATAATAATGATAGCATTTATTAAGCGCTTACTGTGTGCAAAGCGCTGTTCTAAGCGCTGGGGAGGTTACAAGGTGATCAGGTTGTCCCACGGGGGGCTCACAGTCTTCATCCCCATTTGACAGATGAGGGAACTGAGGCCCAGAGAAGTGAAGTGACTTGCCCAGAGTCACACAGCTGGCATTTGGCAGAGCCGGGATTCGAACCCATGACCTCTGACTCCAAAGCCCGTGCTCTTTCCACTGAGCCACGCTGCTTCTCTGGCCTTTATAGTATAAATGTAAATTATATTAATTTATATATATATTAATATATTAAATTATATTTAAATTATACTACTTGGGACCATACTCCTTAAGCACTTTTATACTCACTCCACCCCTTCAGCTCTTCTCTCCAAATCTTTATACTCTGACATTTCCCCTCTCTAATTTATTTTAATGTCTGGTTCCCTGACTGGACTATGAGCTCCTTGAGGGCAGGGATCATATCTACTTAATCTTATACTCTCCCAAGTGCTCCGCACACGGTAAGCAATGAGCAAATACCATTGATCAACTGAGCGATTGAAAGTTAGGGTTGAGAGCCCCGGGCAAACCCACAGCCCCACCATTCATTCATTCAATCGTATCTATTGAGCACTCACTGTGTGCAGAGCACTGTACTAAGCGCTTGGGAAGTACAAGTTGGCAACACATAGAGACGGTCCCTACCCAACAATGGGCTCACAGTCTCGCCTCCATCACCAGGATGAGCATAGCCGCTCTCACCCGCTGCCCTCTCCTGCCTCTCTGCCCACTCTGCCCGTTCACTTGTCCTTGGCACGTCCAGCCCAGGGTGTGCCGAGCCTCGGGCGACTGTGTGGCCTCCCCTGGGTCCGTGGTTGGCGTCACCGGCCTCCTCGAGCCCCCAGATTTAGGGAAGCACACAGCTAGTACTCCCAGAATGTGCGTGGTGGTTTGGGGGGGAGAAGGGGTGGGCACAGTGGGAGGCTGTCTTTCTGCCCATGTATGTGCCCTCTCCAGCGTTGCCCCCTGTGCCCCGGGGCCAGAGCAGAGATGGCTTTCCCACAGTCCTCCGCGTGGCATCTTTCCAAAACAAATCCAACCCGAGTCAGCTGGCCCTGCCCTCCTCTGCCCGGGGCTCCGGGCCCATGCGTCTCACCCGAATCGTTCCCTCAAGTCCCTTCCCGGCCCCTCGCTCCGGAGTCTGCCTGGGGTCTGCCTTGGATGGGCTGGGTGACCTCAGGGAGGGGACAGGGTTTTGGGGGGAGAAAGCAGCAAGGCCGAGACCCGAGATACCGGCCTCAACATCCCCAGGCCTGGGAACCGTGGGGGCTGCTGGGACTAATAAGGCCCCAAATTGGCAGAGTGGCATTGTGATATGCCCTCTGGCACCCATCCTGGCTGGGCACCCTGCTCCACGGCTGGAATCTAAATGGGTCTGATCCATTCACCCTCCCCACCTCCCCGGGCTTGCCAGCACCCCCAGAGCGAGGGCCAGGGCAGGTGAGATGCAGAGACCTGGCCCGGCCACCCCATCCTGTCATCACTCAGAGGCTCGGCCTCGGTCCCCAAGGGCCGCCCTGGCCACCACCTAACAGGAGGAAGGCTGCCCGGGTCCCCTCCCCCTGCCCCAGCCAGGCATTCCCCACCGAGCCTCCGTCCTCCACATCCAGAAGGAGGCCCCCACCCCTGCCCCCGTTCCCGCGGCTCTGGCCAGCCAAACTGGCTGCTTTCTCATGCCGTGGACACTCCTGGCCTTCCCTAAAAGGCCGTCCGGCGCCTGGAGCCCCCGGCTGTTTCCCCAACTGGAGTTTGGGCTTATAAGGCCGGAGAGTGGCTGACCTCCGGTAGGGGCCGGGGGTTGTGGCCCGGCCCGGCCTGGTTTGTCGATCGTGGTTGGCCCGATCATCCAAATCTGTCATTCTGCCTGTCTCAGCCCACACCGCCCAACTTGGATCCCTTCCCCCGGGGGCAGCCGGCAAGGTGGGCCTTTGGGCACACTGGCAAGGCTGGGCTGTCTGGACTCGGGGAGAATCAGGGGTCTGGGACAGTCTGTGCTAGTCTCTAGGGAAGAGTCAGGGATGGAGAGGGGAGAGTCAGGAACGCGGGATGGTCCGTGCTTTGTCACTGAGGGAGAGTCAGGGGTGGAGAGTGGGGGGCAAGGTGTGTGGATGGACCATTTGCGGGGAAGGGAAGGGACACTGTCTCTGCCAAAACCACCGGCTGACCGATCGTGGAGGGGAAGAGGTTTATGACCGGTCCCAGGCCCTGCCTCTGCCCGTCCCGTGTTCCGACCCCAATGTGGCACAGTGGGTACACTTGGTCAGCCGGCCCTCAGGCCAGTGGCAGGCCCTCCCTGCTCCCCCAAACCCTGGCCTCTTCTCTCTGAATCACCCTGGTCCTCACAGAGTCCCATGGTGGGGACTGTGAGCCCACTGTTGGGTAGGGACTGTCTCTATATGTTGCCAACTTGTACTTCCCAGGCGCTTAGTACAGTGCTCTGCACACAGTAAACGCTCAATAAATACGATTGATTGATTGATTGATGGGTCCAGGGGTTCCAGGTACGTGCCCAAGCGTCGTTTCTCAATATTCATTCTTTCATTCAATTGTATTTATTGAGCTGTGTGCAGAGCACTTAACTAAGTGCTTGGGAAGTACAAGTTGGTAACTTATAGAGACGGTCCCTGCCCAACAACGGGCTCACAGCCTAGAAGGGGGAGACAGAGAACAAAACAAAACCTGTGGACAGGTGTCGTCAGAACAAATAGATATAAAGCTAGATGCACATCATTAACAAAATAAATAGAATGGTAAATATGTACAAGGAAGATAAATAGAGTAATAAATCTGTACAAACATATATCAGGAAGGAGGTAGGGTGGGGGAGTTAGGGAGGAGGAGAGGAAAAATGGGGCTCAGTGTGGGAAGGCCTCCTGGAGGAGGTGAGCTCTCAGTAGGGCTTTGAAGGGAGGAAGAGAGCTAGCTTGGCAGATGTGCGGAGGGAGGGCATTCCGGGCCCGGGGGAGGATGTGGGCTGGGGGTCGATGGTGGGACGGGTGAGAACGAGGCCCAGTGAGGAGTTGAGCAGCAGAGGAGCGGAGGGTGCGGGCTGGGCTGGAGAAGGAGAGAAGGGAGGTGAGGTAGGAGGGGGCCAGGGGATGGACAGCCTTGAAGCCCAGGGTGAGGAGTTTTTGTTTGACGGTGACCACCGCTCGGCATGGAGCCAGCCTCTTCCGCTCCCGCGTTTGGCTAATTTCCACCGTGGCCTTCCCCAAACGGGCCTTCTGCAGAGGTGCCTCTCGGGCCAGGGGCTTCTCACCATGGGGTCCTTGGGGCCCGCGAAGCCGGACCACCCTCCCCAACCCCCTAACCTCCGGCCGGCACAGCCAGGTTTCCCCGCCGGCCGGCCCCGTCCAAGACCGGGCCTCCTCACCCGGGATGAGAAATGGTGGTGCGGCAGCCGTTGGGGCTGGAGGGGAAGGTGCTTTCGGTTGGATTTGGCAACATCCTCTGCCCCGAGATCTGGAGGAGCCCGGGCTGAGAGCGTTGCCCCAGAGGTCGGGACCCCCGGGGCTGCTCCTGCTCCCCCGGGCTTCTTCCCCATTCCTTAGAGCAGGGCTAGGCGCACGGCGGAGGCTCCGTGGATGCAGAAACGAAGTGGCCACGACAGCTCAACCAATCAGTATTTCCTTCAGTTGTATTTATTGAGCACGTACTGTGTGCAGAGCACTGTACTAAGCGCTTGGGAAAGTACAATACAACCATAAACAGTGACATTCCCTGCCCACAACAAGCTCGCAGTCTAGAGTTGGGGAGACCGACGTCAATACAAGTAAATAAAGCTAGGCTTCTTGTGGGCAGTCAGTCAGTTGTATTTATTGAGCACTTACGGTGTGCAGAGCACTGTGCATAGCACTTGGGAGCGTGTAGTACAACAATATAACAGACACATTCCCCACCCACAATGAGAGGGAGACAGCCGTGAATATAAAGAAATAAATTGTGGATCTGGACATAAAGTGCTGTGGGGCGGAGGGAGTGCAGGGAACAAATCCAAGTCAAGGAGGCCGCAGAATAATAATAATAACGATGGTATTGGTTAAGCGCTTACTATGTGCAAAGCACCGTTCTAAGCACTGGGGGGATACAAGGTGATCAGGTTGTCCCTCGTGGGGCTCACAGTCTTAATCCCCATTTTACAGATGAGGGAACCGAGGCTCAGGGAAGTGAAGTGACTTGCCCAAAGTCACACAGCTGACAATTGGCAGAGCCGGGATTTGAACCCGTGACCTCTGACTCCAAAGCCCGTGCTCTTTCGTGCTCTCCCGGAGCGGGAGAAGACGTGCAGCCAGCTGCTTCCCACAGATCCTGGCATAGCGCTGGGCACCGGTAAGCGTCAGCCACCTGGGTGTGGGGGACCGCTCTCGGACCGACGGTCATCTCCTCTCGGGGGCTGCCGCCCCCTGAAAGCTCGGGAGATGCTCGTCCGGTGTCTCATTTCCCCTGCTGCTCCTGGGGGTCGCCCCCCACCCCCGCCCTCCGGCCTGGGACCCGCTGAAAGCCACTGGCCACCGGCACCGGGCTCTCAAACACCCTCCACCTTGCTCGCTCACAGGCCTGCTGAGCGACCTCTGGCCAGCCACTCACCCCCTCTGTTTCCTCCTCCACCCAGGTAGGCCTCCCATGCAGCCCCGGCGAAGCCCCTAAGGAGGGGAAGGTGCCTGGGCTCCCCTAACCCCTTCCCGCCCCCCGGGCTGTCAGACCATCATCATCATCAATCGTATTTATTGAGCACTTACTGTGTGCAGAGCACTGTACTAAGCGCTTGGGACGTACAAGTTGGCAACATATAGAGACAGTCCCTACCCACCAGTGGGCTCACAGCCTAAAAGGGGGAGACAGAGAACAAAACCAAACATACTAACAAAATAAAATAAATAGAATAGATATGTACAAGTAAAATAAATAGAGTAATAAATATGTACAAACATATATACATATATACAGGTGCAGTGGGGAAGGGAAGGAGGTAAGATGGGGGGATGGAGAGGGGGACGAGGGGGAGAGGAAGGAAGGGGCTCAGTCATCATCATCAATCGTATTTATCGAGCGCTTACTGTGTGCAGAGCACTGTTCTAAGCGCTTGGGAAGTCCAAGTTGGCAACATAAAGAGACGGTCCCTACCCAACAGTGGGCTCACAGTCTAAAAGGGGGAGACGGAGAACAAAACCAAACATACTAACAGTTCTCAGTGTGGGAAGGCCTCCTGGAGGAGGTGAGGTCTCAGTAGGGCCTTGAAGGGAGGAAGAGAGCTAGCTTGGCGGATGGGCAAGCTCAATCAATCAATCAATCAATCGTATTTATTGAGCGCTTACAATTGAGACCCGGCGGGGAGGGCGGGAATGTGGTCCCGGAGGAAGGGAAGTAAACCCACGGCAGAGCGGGGGGCTCCGTGCTCTCGCTCCCAGGCTCTCCTGGCTGCCTGTGGGTTCGTGGCAGGGAAGCGGCCTCTCTCATTTCCCCTTTTGGAGTGGTCCCCTTCCTCCTTGCCTGGCCCCGCCAGCTAACAAAGCAGCCGCCCCACCCCTCACCCGCCGCCCCCCATGTGGGGCACATCACATCCTCATCATCGTATTTATTGAGCGCTTACTGCGTGCAGAGCACTGGACTAAGCGCTTGGGAAGTACAAATTGGCAACGTATGGAGACAGTCCCCGCCCAACGGTGGGCTCACAGTCTAAAAGGGGGAGACGGAGAACAAAACCAAACATACTAACAAAATAAAATAAATAGAATAGATATGTACAAGTAAAATAAATAAATAAATAAATAAATAAATAGAATAAATAAATAAATAAATAAATAAATAGTTAAATAAATAAATAAATAAATGGATAAGTAGATGGATAGATAAATAAATAAATAAATAGATAGATAGATAGATAGATAAATACATAAATAAATGAACGAATAAATAAATAAATAAATCACACCTTTGCTCCGAGGGATACGGGGTACGATATCTGGCCAACTGCAAAATGGGGAGTGGGCTGGACACTCTGGCCTAAGCGCAGGGCGGGAGAGAGGGCCCTGCCTATTTAGGGTCCAGCCCCCAGCTGAGGGGCGCAGCAGAAATAATAATAATAATCATGATGATGATGATATTTCTTAATAATAATAATGGCTGTTATTAAGCGCTTACTATGTGCAAAGCACTGTTCTAAGCGCTGGGGAGGTTACAAGGAGATCAGGTTGTCCCATGGGGGGCTGTCTTAATCCCCATTTTACAGATGAGGGAACTGAGGCTCAGAGAAGTGAAGTGACTTGCCCAAGGTCACACAGCAGACATGGGGTAGAGCCGGGATTTGAACCCATGACCTCTGACTCCAAAGCCCGGGCTCTTCTCCACTGAGCCACACTGCTCCTCTAGTATTTACTATATGCCGGGCACTGTACTAAAAGTACTGGGGTAGATACATGTTTTGTTTTGTTGTCTGTCTCCCCCTTCTAGACTGTGACCCCGTTGTTGGGTAGGGACCGTCTCTATGTGTTGCCCACTTGGACTTCCCAAGCGCTTAGTCCATTCATTCATTCATTCATTCATTCATTCAATCGCATTTATTGAGCGCTTACTGTGTGCAGAGCACCGTACTAAGCGCTTGGGAAGTACAAATCAGCAACATATAGCAACAGTCCCTACCCAACAATGGGCTCACAGTCTAGAAGGGCGAGACAGACAACAAACAGTGCTCTGCACACAGTAAGCGCTCAGTAAATACGATTGAATGAATGAATGTATATATGTTTGTACATATTTATTACCCTATTTTACTTGTACATATTTATTCTACTTATTTTATTTTGTTAATATGTTTTG
Organism: Tachyglossus aculeatus; assembly: GCF_015852505.1. Classification (NCBI taxonomy): domain Eukaryota; kingdom Metazoa; phylum Chordata; class Mammalia; order Monotremata; family Tachyglossidae; genus Tachyglossus; species Tachyglossus aculeatus. The sequence continues at coordinate 58,408,106 of NC_052082.1, read as the reverse complement.
TTTTATTCTCTGTCTCCCCCTTCTAGACTGTGATCCCACTGTTGGGTAGGGACTGTCTCTATATTTTCCCAACTTGTACTTCCCAAGCACTTAGTACAGTGCTCTGCACACAGTAAGTGCTCAATAAATACGATTGAATGAATGAATACATGTTTTGTTTTGTTGTCTGTCTCCCCCTTCTAGACTGTGAGCCCATTGTTGGGTAGGGACTGTCTCTATATGTTGCCAACTTGGACTTCCCAAGCGCTTAGTACAGTGCTCTGCACACAGTAAGCGCTCAATAAATACGATTGAATGAATGAATACATGTTTTGTTTTGTTGTCTGTCTCCCCCTTCTAGACTGTGAACCCGTTGTTGGGTAGGGACCGTCTCTCTATGTTGCCAACTTGGACTCCCCAAGCGCTTAGTCCAGTGCTCTGCACACGGTAAGCGCTCAATAAATACGATTGAATGAATGAATGAATGAATAAGTCAAGTTGGACACAATCCCTGTCCCTCTGTGGGGCTCACAGTCTCAATCCCCATTTTGCAGGTGAGGGAACTGAAGCCCAGAGAAGTGAAGTGACTTGCCCAGAGTCACACAGCAGACAAGTGGCAGAGCAGGGATTAGAACCCATGACCTTCTGGCTCCCAGGGCCAGGCGCTATTCCCTACACCATGCTGCTTCTCACGATTGTACTTCCCAAGCGCTTAGTACAGTGCTCTGCACACAGTAAGCACTCAATAAATACGATTGAATGAATGAATTCTCAGGAATGGGAATGACGGTGTTGACTGAATCCACACTTTGTGCCGAGCACTGAGCTGAGCGTGGGGGTAGACATGGGAGACTTAGATTGGACACATAGGGCTTGCAGCCCTAAGAGGGATGGAAGGTGGGGATCCCATCCTCATTTTATAAGTGGGGAAACTGAGGCAGCAAGCGGCCACTCCAGTGACTCCAGGGACAGCCACCTTCTTGCTGTAGGTTCCCTGGGCTGGAGGGAGGGTGGGGAGGGTGGGCCTCGGAGACCCCCCAAGCCTCACTCCTAGTTCCCCTGGATTGGGGAAGGAGCTGGGGCATGTGGGGGACGCCCAAGACCCCCCAGCACAGCCCTGGACTCTCCACCATCTCCTCTGGCCCCCCCCGGACCTCCGGCGTTTCCCCAGGGCGAGGGCCACCTCTTGCCGCCCGCCGAGGGTCTTATCGAAGCAGCGTGGCTCAGTGCAAAGAGCCCGGGCTTTGGAGTCAGAAGTCACGGATTCAAATCCCAGCTCCGCCGATCGTCAGCTGGGTGACTTTGGGCAAGTCCCTTCACTTCTCTGGGCCTCAGTGACCTCATCTGTCAAATGGGGATGAAGACTGTGAGCCCCCCGTGGGACAACCTGATCACCTTGTAACCTCCCCGGTGCTTAGAACAGTGCTTGGCACATAGTAAGCAATTAAATGCCATCATTATGATTATTATTATTATCTCTCTGGAGCACAGCCCGGCCGGCCGGCCAGCTGGCCGCACGCACTGCTGACCCTTTCCTGCCGACAGCTTGCGTTTCCTCTGCGGCCTTTACTGCTGCTGCTGGGTTTGGGACTCCGCCCCCCCTCCACACACCCACCCCCCCGTCTTCCCTTTCCCGCCCCCGCCAACCCCCTGCCTATCTAAGCGAACCCACCCCCCGGCAATGCCCTCCGTCCCCACCCAGCCCGGCCCTCAGAACCCAGTGGCCAAGGCCAGGAGGACGAAGCTGCGGGGCCAGTGGCCGGGCCAGGCCGGGGCCGGGGCCGGGTGGTGGGGGGCAGGTGGCCGGGGTGAATAGGGGAGCCCCCCAAGCCCTCCCGGCAACCATGCAGCGGCGGCTCGAGGGCAAAGTGTCCTCCTTCTTCTTCGAGTACGACACCCCCAGGATGGTACTCGTGCGCAACAAGAAAGTGGGGGTCACCTTTCGGCTGATCCAGTTCGTGGTCCTCGTCTACGTCATTGGGTAAGGATGGGGCCGGTCGCCTGGGTTGGGAGGAAGGGGTCATCTCGTCCATCCCCCTGCCTCCGGGCTGGGCTCCCGTGGCCGGGCGGCTCGGCCGGGCGTCATGGGGAGCCCCGTGGCCGGCAGTGGAGCCCCAGAGCTCCTCTCCTCATCTGGGCATTGGGGGCCTGAAGCCCGGGATCGTGGCTTCCCAAGCGCTTAGTCCAGTGCTCTGCACACAGTAAGTGCTCAGTAAATGCGATTGAATGAATGGCGACGGCCGGGGAGATGTGAGAGGCAAACCAGGGCTATGGGGGTGGGCAGGAGGAGGGTAATCGGGGGAACCTACATCCCTCAGCACATCTCAGAGTCTGCCAGGCCAGCGAGGGATGGAGAGAAACCAGATTCCTGTGGGTGGGGAGGGCACAGTGCGTGGGTGCGTTGGGGTGTGGATGTGGTGTCAAATTTAGGCCGAGAGGAGCGGTGCCCGGGGGAGAGGGGGGTCAGTGTCTCAGGGCCAGGAGGAGACTGTGCAGGGGCGGAGGCCGTCGGGAGCCGGGGACCAGCTGTCGGGGCAGAGGGTGGGGTGGGCCAGGGCGATGTCCATGGCCACCGCTTGGCGAGGGGCCCCGGCCCACGCCTTCTCCCAGGTGCTCCCTATCTCTCTCTCTCACACTCACACATACCCATACACGTCTCCGCAGCAGATGAGTGGGGGGCTGGGGGAGGCCGTGGTCCCGGCGGAGACCCCGGTGGCAGTGGTGGCACCGGGCACGGTTTCCCTGCTCGCTCCGTCGGGCCGCAGTCCTGGGCTCTCCGGAGCCTTGCCAGCAGGGCCCACCCGACCCCCCCCCCCCCCACATCCTCCCGCTGTGGGGCCGTGAAATTCTGCGGCTGAAAAGTGTCCGTGTTTTAGCCCCTGGGGAGGGGGCCGGCCAGCCTGAGACGGACAGGAGGAGCCCGGAGCCGTTGCCTGCCAGATCTGATAGCTGGGCCCAGGAAAACCACAGAGGAAGAAGGGAGCGGCTCGTTTGCCGGCTCTGGGACGTTGGCTGGGGTCGGAGGACTTGGGCTAGGCCATCCGCCCTCTCCGCCTCACTCCCGGGATTCTCCCCAGCAAGGTGTCATGGTGGGAGTGTGGCCTGGCCGGCGTGGTCCGGCCTGTTGTCCGGCGCCTTCCGGCCGACACCCCCAGTCCCCGGGGCCGGGATCCCCCCTCGGGCTGGTGGAAACTTGAAGCGGAAACCTCCCCACACCTCCAGAGCGTCCTGCCCCACACCCCGATGTGAGTTTGCAGGAAGGGGATGCTACAAATGGGACTTTCGGTTCTAATATTCTCCAACTTCTGCTCCGACTCCCCCTCCCCCAGGCCCGGAGCCGACCAGGCCGTCTGTTTCTCTTAGGACGGGATGGGGGATGGGGACAGGGAGGGAAAGCTGCGTTCGAGGACCCCTGCACTCGGACAGGTTCAGGAGAGCCAAGATCCCAACGGCCAGCCCTCACAGATTCCCCCAATAAAAGTAATCATCATCAATGTGCTCTTTGGTCAGCGCTTACTATGGGCCAAGCACTGTACTAAGCACTAGAGCAAGCATAAGGCCCTCAGGTCAGACACAGGCCTTGTCCCACCGTCTGAGTAGGAGGGAGGACAGGAGTTGACTCCCCATTGGACAGATGAGGAAACTGAGGCCCAGAGAAGTGAAGTAAATCTACTGTGCCACTATTGCTCTGGACACCGTGAGCAGTACGGGTTGTAGTTCTCTCGCATTACGTATTCCCTTCTAGACTGTGAACCCACTGTTGGGTAGGGACCGTCTCTATATGTTGCCAACTTGTACTTCCCAAGCGCTTAGTACAGTGCTCTGCACACAGTGAGCACTCAATAAATACGATTGATTGATTGATTACACACTGCAGGGTTGCAAGCCCACCACAAAGCTGAGACAGAGGCCAGGAAGTGCAGCACGCACACCCCGTTACTCCTTAGCCTCCGGCCGCGATTTGCTTCTAATGATAAGAATAATAATTGTCATGTGTGTTAAGCGCTCACTACGTGCCCAGCACTGTACTAAGCGCTGGGGTGGATACAAGCAAATCGGGTTGGGCAAAGTCCCTGTCCCACGTGGGGCTCAAAATTTCAATCCCCATTTTACAGACGAGGGAACTGAGGCCCAGAGAAGTAAAGCGACTTGCCCGAGGTCACACAGCAGACAAGTGGCGGGGTTGGGATTAGAGCCCATGAACTCCTGAATCCCAAGTCGGTGCTCTATCCACTACGTCATGCTGCTTCTACCCCAGCGCTTAGTACAGGGCCTGGCAAACCGTAAGCGCTTAACAAATACCACAATTATTATTATTGTTATTCTCCATGCGCCCACCCGCAGCTGGCGTCCTAGCAGGATAGGCTGGGGTGGTGGGGAAGAGCAGGCCCCCCACTCTCCCGTCGAGTCCCGTGAAGACCGAGGGGTGGAAATGTGTGCTTTGGCAGGGCCAGGTGTCTTGGCCGGGGTCCGGAAAGCCCGGCCCCACGCAAATCGAAACAAGGGTAGCAGCGTGGCTCGGTGGAAAGAGCCCGGGCTTTGGAGTCAGGGGTCATGGGTTCAAATCCCGGCTCTGTCAACTGTCAGCTGTGTGACTTTGGGCAATCAATCAATCAATCAATCAATCGTATTTATTGAGCACTTACTGTGTGCAGAGCACTGTACTAAGTGCTTGGGAAGTTGGCAACATATAGAGACAGTCCCTACCCAACATTGGGCTCACAGTCTAGAAGGGGGAAACAGAGAACAAAACAAAACATATTAACAAAATAGAATAAATAAAATAGATATGTACAAGTAAAATAAATAAATAGAGTAATAAATCCGTACAAACATATATCCATATATACAGGTGCTGTGGGGAAGGGAAGGAGGTAAGGCGGGGGGAAGGAGAGGGGGAGGAGGGGGAGAGGAAGGAGGGGGCTCAGTCTGGGAAGGCCTCCTGGAGGAGGTGAGCTCTCAGTAGGGCAAGTCACTTAACTTCTCTGGGCCTCGGTTCCCTCATCTGTAAAATGGGGATTAAGACTGTGAGCCCCCTGTGGGACAACCTAATTACCTTGTAACGACCCCAGCGCTCAGAACAGTGCTTTGCACATAGTAAGCGCTTAACAAATACCATCATTATTATTATTATTATCATTAAGGGTTATCTGTGGAGCTGCCCCGTGTGCCCATAGATGGTAGGATGGTCCACTTTATGGTGATGGACTAGGGGGGCTTTGTAGGCACCGACTGCCGAGGTGGAAAATTCCTCTCTGCACCACCCATCCCAGGAGGCTGTTGGCACTGACGCGTTTCCATCCCTGACCCTGGACCTTGTGGATCGATCGATCGATCGATCAATGGGTTCATGCTTTGTGGGTACCCAACAGTGGGGCGGCACAGACAGGACAGACAGAATGTCAGACCACCCTTCCCCCTACCAGTAATTTCCGCTCTAAGGGTCCGGACAGATGGATGCTTTCACTTTGGAATGGGGACGGGGGAGCTCATAACCGGTGGCTCAGAGGAGAGAGCTTGAGTGGCTTATTTCTGTTGCAAGCCTGGACTTCAAGATAATAATAATAATGGTATTTGTTAAGCATTTACTATGTGCAAAGCACTGTTCTAAGCACTGGGAAGGTTACAAGGTGATCAGGTTATCCCATGGGGGGGCTCACAGTTTTAATCCCCATTTTACAGATGAGGGAACTGAGGCCCAGAGAAGTTAAGTGACTTGCCCAAAGTCACACAGCTGACAATTGGCAGAGCCAGGATTTGAACCCATGACTTCTGACTCGAAAGCCCGTGCTCTTTCCATTGAGCCACGCTGCTTCAAGATCCCATTCATCCCCGGCTTCCACGCCGTCGGGCCTGGGAGTAAGTCAGTCAGTCAGTCGTACCGATGGAGCGCTTACTTTGTGCAGCGCACTGTATTAAGTGCTTGGGAGAGGACAATAAAACAATAAGCAGACACATTCCTGACCCACAATAAGCTTACAGTCTAGAGAGGGAAACAGACATTAATAGAAAAAAAGAAATTACAGATATGTATACAGATGCTGTGGAGCTGGGAGCAGGGAATGAAGCATCCCTGATCGCAACAAATGTCCTGGGACGCCTTCTCTTCCGGAGCCAAGTTCTGCTCGGTTTACTTTATACGTGCCGCTCCCCTTGTCTGGGGCGGTTGGGGAACCGCCAAACTCGAGGAGCCTTTGAGGGAGACTGAGGCACAACTCCCAGAATGCCGTGGGACCCAGGGGAGGCCGAGAAGACCGAGCGTCACCAGGGAGCGAGAACAGCCAAGCGGGCCAGGAGGGGCGAGGGAGGTTGAGTTTCCCGGTTCAGTCAAGCCCACCCCAACTTTGGAGCTTTGTAGGCAGGGAATGTGTCTGATTACTGTTGTACTCTCCCAAGTGCTTAGTACAGTGCTGTGCACACAGTAAGTGCTCAATAAATACAACTGAATTGATCGAATGAGTGGATATCGGCCCACCGCCCCGCCCGAGGCAGTTGTAGACTGGAAGCTCGGCGAGGGGTGGATTGTGTCTGCTACCTCTGCCGTCCTCTCCCAAAAACCAGGTGCGCTATTTTGTCTCCTCTCCCTCTCCTCACCCGCTTCCCCCCGCGGGCCGGCCTCCAGGTGGGTGTTCCTGTACGAGAAAGGCTACCAGACGGCCGACAGCCTCATCAGCTCCGTCTCAGTGAAGCTCAAAGGGCTGACGGTGACCAATGTGTCCGGTATGGGCCCGCACCTCTGGGATGTGGCCGATTATGTCTTCCCGCCACAGGTGAGCCCCGGGGGGTGGCCCAGGGACCCCATCACCTCCCAGTTGCCAGCGGGCAGTGGGCTAGTGGGCCCGACCCGCCCTCACCCCTCAAAGCCCTAAGAACTCCTCTTCTTTCTCCTTGACCCCTGGCTCTTGTCTAGAAGCCCCTTCCTGCAGGGAGCACTCAGGGATTTTTTAAAAAATATATAATAATAATGGCATTTATTAAGCGCTTACTATGGGCAAAGCACTGTTCTAAGCACTGGGAAGATTACAAGGTGATCAGGTTGTCCCATGGAGGGCTCACAGTCTTAATCCCCATTTTGCAGATGAGGTCACTGAGGCCCAGAGAAGTTAAGTGACTTGCCCAAAGTCACACCGCTGGCAATTGGCGGAGCGGGGATTTGAACCCATGACCTCTGACTCCAAAGCCCGGGCTCTTTCCACTGAGCCACGCTGCTTCTCTGCTTTTTAATGGTATATGTTAAGCACTTTCTATATTCCGGGCGCTGTTCTAAGCTCCGGGGCAGATATAAGTGCATCAGGTTGGACAGAATCCCTGTCCCACGTAGGATTCACGGGCTTTATCCCCATTTTACCGATGAGGTAACTGAGGCCCAGAGAAGTGAAGTGACTTGACCAAGTTCACACAGCAGAGAAGTGGCAGAGCTGGGATTAGAACCCGGGTCCTTCTGACTCCCAAGCCTGGGCTCTATCCACTAGGCCAAAGGTCTTCTGCAAATGTGTGAAGATCCACGTGTAAATCTAGTCAGGGCATGTAAATGTCAGCTCCCCCAGTTGGATGGAGAAAATCAGGCAATTTTAGATTAAAAAAGGACCTCCTCGGGGGCCGATGGATTCTCTCTCTGTCTGTTTCTGCTTCTATCTTTCCCTCTGTGTCCTTCGGTCTCTTTTTCTCTCTTGGCCTTTATGTCTTGTCCTCTCTCTTACTGGATGGGCAGTCAGGGATGGAGTGAGGAGAGAGTCGGGGTGGGGGATGGCCCATGCTGGGTCACTGGGGGAGAGTCGGGGATGGAGAGGGGAGAATCAGGGGTTGGGGTATGGGCTTTCTTTAACCAGGAGGGTGGATGTCCAGGGAGGCAACCAGTACGTGGTTCCTCCAGCATCCTGGTGGCCCCGGGGTGACTGGGCGGGAGGTAGGAAGGGGACAAGGCTCTGGGACCAATATTCTCACAAGTTCCTAGCCCCAGCCCTTCTCTCCCCTAAGGATCTCCAGTCCCATGGCCTTCCAGCCTGACCCGTTGTCCCTCCTCCAGGGGTCCAGCTCATTTGTGGTCATGACCAACTTCATCCTCACCACCGATCAGCAGCAAGGACATTGCCCAGAGGTGAAGCCCGGCCGCTGGGTCCCGTTGGGCTTGGGGAGCTGGGGTGGACCAGCCGGCTGTGGGAGGGCCGAGTTGGGTATCCGAGGGAGCTGGGCTCGCCCTCTCCGACCCAGAAGGCCCCCGGCCTCCCCCTACCAAAAGCCCCTGTGGTGCTAATTCTCTCCCTCGTGTTGTCTCCTGGGGCAGGAAGGGCGGCAGTTCCCCGTTACCCAGGGCGGAGGGGCAGAGTGGGGCCCTGGGCCACCATTTTCAAGGTTGAAGGTGTGCTTTTAGAACTCGCTCCGCCACGGCACCCCTGCAAGCCCGGATCCGGGGCCTCCCACTCTGGAATACATCGAGGGGACACCCCAGGGCCCAGGGGATTGGATGCGACCACCTCTGACCTCACGTGTGACCCCCGGCTGGCTCCGGCCGGCTCTGCTGTCCCCTCGCTACAGCTCCCCGAGGCTGGGACATGTCGAAATGACCAGGATTGCTCCCGGGGACTGTTCCTGCGCACGGGCCAAGGTGAAACCCATTACCCTTGATGCCCTGGGACCCGGGGACCCAAACCCCCAGAATGCAGGCTGGCTGTCCGAGATGGGCTCTGGTCTCTGCTGGAGGGGCTGGATGGAGGGAAACCAGAGGGCGGGAAACACGTTCAGTCCCAAGACTCCATGACCTCCCTCTTAGAGCCCCCTCTCCCAATTCCCACCAGGGACTCCAGGGCTGTCCCCTCCCTTCCCTCTTGGGAAAATGCCCACCCCACCACCACCGTTCTTCTGAGAGTCCCACCTCTCTCCGTTCATTCCCCCCTCTCTTCCTTCAGGCATCAAGACAGGCCGCTGTGTCTCCTTCAACACGACGATCAAGACCTGCGAAGTCTTTGGCTGGTGTCCCCTGGAGGTGGATGACAAGGTTCCTGAGTAAGAGCCATGGCTGCGCCGTCTCGCTCCCCCCCCCCAACCTCCAGGATGCTGTCCCCATCACCAAACCCCAAGGTCTCCCTTGACCTCGGGACTCCAGGATGAGGCACGGGGATGCACAGAGAGGTGTTAGCTCCACGGGGAGTGATGGGGCATTGCCTGTTGGCTCTGGGCAGCCTGCCAGCCCTCTCAGCCTTTCCCCACCCCTTTGGGATCAATCCCCAGCCCATCTAGCTTGACCCTTCCAAAGCCCGACCCACCCCGCAGTGCCCAGTAAATTGCTCTGTGCCCAGAGATGTCTAGGCCAGCTCCTCGAGCGCAACAGGTGTCCAATGCAGTTGCCATCTGATCCTGTTTTCCTCCTGCCTCTCCATGCTCTCCTCTTGCCCCGTTTCCCCTGGAAGCCGTGGTGGCCACCCAAGCAAGCCCTCTATAAATCTGTGTCCTGTCCTCGCTGTGGGCAGGGAATGTGTCTACCAACTCCTTTATATTGTATTCTCCCAAGCGCTTCTTACAGTGCTCTGCACCCAGTAAGCGCTCAGTCGATACTACTGATTCCTTGATTGATTGATTGACTGCCTCTCCTAGTCCTCCCCTGCTCCAAGAGGCCGAGAACTTCACCCTCTTCATCAAGAACAGCATCAGTTTCCCTCGATTCAAAGTCAACAGGTGAGCTGGCCATAGGGGTAGATGCAGGATGATGATAATTATAATAATAACTTTAAAAACCACTGTGGTATTTGTTAAGTGCTTACTCTGGGCCAAGAACTGTACTAAGCCCCGGGGTAGATACGGCAGTGCGGCTTAGTGGAAAGAGCACGGATTTGGGAGTCAGAGATCATGGGTTCTAATCCTGCTCTGCCACTTATCAACTGTGTGACTCCGGGCAAGTTATTTCACTTCTCTGTGCCTCAGTTCCCTCATCTGTAAAATGGGATTAAGACTGTGACCCCCTGTGGGACATCCTGATTACCTCATATCTACCCCAGCCCTTAGAACAGTGCTTGGCACATAGTAAGCCCTCAACAAATACCATCATTATTATACAAGATCATCAGGTCAGACATAGTCTCTGGCCCACATAGGACTAGGGGGTCTAAAAAGGAGGGAGAGCAGGTCTCTTAGGCCCATTATACAGATGAGGAACAGGCCCAAAGAAGGTGAATGACTTGCCCAAGGTCATTGAGCAGGCCAGCGGCAGAACTGAGACCAGAAACTTGGTCTCTTGACTCCCCTTGACAATCAAATCATATTTGTGGAGCCCTTACCGTGTCCAGAGCGCTGCACTAAGTGCTTGGGAGAGTACAGTACAACAGAGTTGGAAGACATGTTCCCTGCCCACAAGGAGCTTACAGACTAGAGTGGGGAGACCGACATTAATTACAGATATGAATGTAAGGGCTGTGGGGCTGAGGGAGGGGTGGAGTAAATCAATCAATCAATCAATCAATCAATCGTATTTATTGAGCACTTACTTTGTGCAGAGCACTGTACTAAGCGCTTGGGAAGTACAAGTTGGCAACACATAGAGACAGTCCATACCCAACAGTGGGCTCAGAGTCTGAAAGGGGGGGAGTCTAAAGGGGGGGGGAGCCAAAAGGGGGGGGAGTCTAAAAGTGGGGGGAATGTGCTTGTCATTCATTGTCATATTTATTGAGCACTTACTGTGTGCAGAGCACTGTACTAAGCACTTGGGAAGTACAAGTTGGCAACATATAGAGACGGTCCCTACCCAACAGTGGGCTCACAGTCTAGAAGGGGGAGACAGAGAACAAAGCAAAACATATTAACAAAATAAAATAAATAGAATAAATATGTACAAATAAAATAAATAAATAAATAGAGTAATAAATACATACAAACATGTATACATATATACAGGTGCTGTGGGGAGGGGAAGGAGGTAAGGCGGGGGGGATGGAGAGGGGGAGGAGGGGGAGAGGAAGGAGGTGGCTCACTGTGGGAAGGCCTCCTGGAGGAGGTGAGCTCTCAGTAGGGCCATGAAGGGAGGAAGAGAGCTAGCTTGGCAGATGTGTGGAGGGAGGGCATTCCAGGCCAGGGGGAGGATGTGTGCTGGGGGTCGATGGCGGGACGGGCGAGAACAAGGCCCGGTGAGGAGATTAGCGGGAGAGGAGCCGAGGGTGAGGGCTGGGCTGGAGAAGCAGAGAGGGAGGTGAGGTAGGAGGGGGCGAGGTGATGGACAGCCTTGAAGCCCAGGGTGAGGAGTTTCTGCCTAAACGCTTGTAATAAGCGTTTGTAGTTGGGGAGAGGGATTGTCTGTCAGATATGAAGAGGGAGGGCAGTCCAGACCAGAGGGAGGATGGAGGCTGGGCCCTTTTCACTTGGCCGCACTGCCTCTAATGTCTGATATGTATGTGGTGGGGGCAGGTGGGTGGGGAGGGGTATATGTGTTTTTACAAGTGGTGCATGTGTGGGTCCCCATGTGTTCTCCAGCCCTCCAATTGGTTAGTGCCCTGAGGTTGGGGGCTGTACAGGACCTCAGTCCTGCCCTGCCTATGCAGGGGTCAGTGCTCCGTGGTCAGGTGAGAGTCGAGGGGATGTCCGGAGGGAGACCAGACCCCTACCCAAGGCATCCACAGGCTGCCCGCTGTCTGCGAGCTAGGGGAGCCAACCGTTCTGACCAGTACAGACCCAAAGGAGGCCATCCTGACCATTGGCCAGTCCGGTCCCAGAGGTCCTTTGGATTGTGAGCGTTGTGCCGGAGAGGTGTGAGTCTCACTGAGCAGCCAGCAGCAGTTTCCCCTGGGCACCCCCCCATGTCCGGCCCTCTCCCGCAGCGTTATTCAGGTCCCTTTCCCGGAACAGGCGCAACTTGGTGGAGTCCATCGATCGCAAGTACCTGAAAACTTGCTTATACCACAAGACGCAGGACCCCCTGTGCCCCGTCTTCAAACTGGGCTACATCGTGAGCGAGTCAGGACAGGACTTCAGGGCCCTGGCCTCCAAGGTACGGGGAGCTCCGGGGTCCCCCCTGGGTGGGGACGGAGGGCGGCGGAGGAGGAGGGAAGGGACCCGTGCTGGCGGGTGGAGTGGGGAGCTAAAGGACCGGGACAAGTCTGGAGGGCCTTCCCTGGTCACGGCGCTCTAGGCCGAGATGGCCGGGGCACCCCGGGATGCCCTGGACCCCCTGGGAAAGGGTGGGTTCCTGCAGATGGCAGGGGGCACCAATCACCACAGTGAGGACCCCTCTATCAGTCAACCAAGGGTAAGTACCAAGCGCCTACTCAGGGCAGGGCACTGGAATTAGCATTGGGCATTCATTCATTCATTCGATCGTATTTATTGAGCACTTACTGTGAGCAGAGAACTGTACTAGGCGCTTGGGAACTACAAGTTGGCAACATATAGAGATGGTCCCTACCCAACAGCGGGCTCACAGTCTAGAAGGGCAGTTCTGGACAGAAGCAGGACACACAGACCCTCAAGGGGCTCACAGCGTGGAGGGGAAGTGATGGGCAGACAGGCGCACAAAAATCAGTTAGCAATAGTGGGAACGCCAGGATAGGGCAGGAAGAAGCGTGGCTCCTGGTTGGGAAAAGGTCCCAACCAGTTCCTTGGAGGCGGAACTGAAGACCGGGGGTCGGAAGGGGGTGTAGGAAACTTGTTTGTGTGCACCTCCTAAGGGAAGCAGCGTGGCCTGTGGGTAGAGCTTGGGCCTGGGGAACAGGGGACCTGGGTTCTAATCTCAGCTCCATCACGTTCCTCCTGTATGACCCTGGGCAAGTCACTTCACTTCTCGATGCTTCAGTTTCCTCAACACCAAAACGGGGATTTAGTACCTTTTTTCTCTTGTACTTGGACTGTGGGCCCCCTGTGGGACAGGGACTGTGTCTAACCTGATTAACTTGTATCTACCCCAGGGCTTAGAAATAATAATAATAATGATAATGATGGCATTTGTTAAGCGCTTACTATGTGCAAAGTACTGTTCTAAGTGCTGGTGGGGGATACAAGGTGATCAGGTTGTCCCAGGTGGGGCTCACAGTCATCATCCCCATTTTACAGATGAGGTCACTGAGGCTCTGAGAAGTTAAGTGACTTCCCCAAGGTCACACAGCAGACATGTGGTGGAGCCGGGATTCGAACCCATGACCTCTGACTTCAAAGCCCGGGCTCTTTCCACTGAGCCACACATAGAGTTAGCGCTTAACAAATGCCATAAACTGAGCTCCCCCCCTTGTGGGACAACCTGATTACCTTGTATCTATCCCAGCGCTTAGAACAGTGCTCGGCACATAGTAAGCGCTTAACGAATTCCATAATAATTATTATTATTATTAAAACAACATCAACAACAAAAAAGAGACCTCTCCGTGAACTTCTTTAGCCATAACTGAGAGGCCTATACTTCCTAGAACGCTCTGAGAATGAGAATCAATCGGCAAGCCGGGTGAAGTCTTTTAAATTTAGGTGAGGGGATGGTGGTACTCTCGCTCCCTTTCTGTCTCTCTTTCTCTTTTCCTGCCTGCCGGGACTCACCCTGATAGCCTTGTTGATTCGTAAGTACACACGCTCCGAACTTTGACCCTCATTTAGTTGAGGAAGTTTACTTGGGGATTTAGAGTCGTTTGTGGGTTTATCGAAGTCTAGGATGTGTTTTGGGGTGTGTATGAAGCCTGGACCCGATCTAGCTTTCTGCCCTTTCTCTCCTTGAGCTTAATTCAACCAATCTTTGGGTATTTTCCAGGGGTTGGGGGCGCGGGTCTGAGATTCACGATCCGAGACGTTAGGAATCGCCCATGTTCCGGTCTCTCCTCTCCAGAGGCCCCGTCCCTCCGACCCCGACTCCTTCCTCAGCATCCTCACACTCTTAGCTGGACCTTAGCTGGACCTCCTCTGCCGCTAATCTCCTCACTGTGCCTCGTTCTCGCCTGTCCCGCCATCGACCCCCGGCCCACGTCATCCCCCAGGCCTGGAATGCCCCCAATCCCTCTGCCCATCCACCAAGCTCTCTTCATCCCTTCAAGGCCCTACTGAGAGCTCACCTCCTCCAGGAGGCCTTCCCACACTGAGCCCTCATCCCCCTCTCCATCCCCCCATCTTACCTCCTTCCCTTCCCCACAGCACCTGTATATATGTATATATGTTTGTACATATTTATTACTCTATTTATTTTACTTGTACATATCTATTCTATTTATTTTATTTTGTTGGTATGTTTGGTTTTGTTCTCTGTCTCCCCCTTTTAGACTGTGAGCCCACTGTTGGGTAGGGACTGTCTCTATATGTTGCCAATTTGTACTTCCCAAGCGATTAGTACAGTGCTCTGCACACAGTAAGCGCTCAATAAATACGATTGATTGATTGATGCCCCAGTTGGGTCAAGTGGGCCTGAGTCTGGGCCGGTCCCAGATCACCTGACCGCTGTCCCCAGAACAAAGCCTGCCGCCTTTCCGCTCCCCAACAGAGCTGCTTCTGCAGGCCCGGACGCCTGCTCAGCCTGAACTCCGTTTTAGACCCCACGGGAGTAGAGAAGCAGTGTGGCCTAATGGATAGAGCAGGTGCCTGGGAATCAGAAGGACCCGGATTCTAATTCCGGCTCTGTCGCTCTTCTGCTGTGTGACCTTGAGCAAGTCACTTCACTTCTCGGGGCCTGAGCCACCTCAAGCGGTGAAATGGGGATTAAAACTGGGGACCGGGACTGTGTCCAGCCCAATTTAATTGTATTCACCCCATTCATTCATTCAATTGCATTTATTGAGCACTTACTGTGTGCAGAGCACCGTAATAATAATGCTGGTATTTGTTAAGCGCTTACTATGTGCAGAGCACTGTTCTAAGCGCTGGAGTAGATACAAGGTAATCAGGTTGTCCCACGAGGGGCTCACAGTCATCATCCCCATTTTACAGATGAGGGAACTGAGGCCCAGAGAAGTGAAGTGACTTGCCCAAAGTCACGCAACTGACAAGTGGCGGAGCCGGGATTTGAACCCACGGCCTCTGACTCCAACCGTACTAAGTCATTCATTCATTCATTTAATCGTATTCATTGAGCGCTTACTGTGTGTAGAGCACCGTACTGTCATTCATTCATTCATTCAATCATATTCATTGAGCACTTACTGTGCAGAGCACTGTACTAAGCGCTTGGGAAGTACAAGTTGGCAACATATAGAGACAGTCCCTACCCAACAGTGGGCTCACAGTCTAGAAGGGGGAGACAGAGAACAAAACAAAACATATTAACAAAATAAAATATTTATTCTATACATTTAGAATATATTTATTCTATTTAGAATAAATATGTACAAATAAAATAAATAAACAGAGTAATAAACACATACAAACATATATATATATATATATATATATACATATATACATACAAACATATAAGTGCTTGGGAAGTACAAGTCGGCAACACAGAGACCCAATGTCCGGCTCACAGTCTAGAAGTGGGGAGACAGACAACAAAACAAAACGTGTAGACAGGTGTCAAAGTCGCCAGAACAAATAGAAATAAAGCTCTATGCACATCATTAGCAAAATAAAGAGAATAGTAAATATGTACAAGTAAAATAGAGTAATAAATCTGTACAAATATATATACAAGAGCTGTGCGGAGGGGAAGGAGGTAGGGTGGGGCGGGATGGGGAGGAGGAGAGGAAAAAGGGGGCTCAGTCTGGGAAGGCCTCCTGGAGGAGGTGAGCTCTCAGTAGGGCTTTGAAGATAAGCACTTACTGTGTGCAAAGCACTGTTCTAAGCGCTGGGAGGTTATAAGGTGATCAGGTTGTTCCACAGGGGGCTCACAGTCTTCATCCCCATTTTACAGATGAGGGAACTGAGGCACAGGGAAGTGAAGTGACTTGCCTAAAGTCACACAGCTGACAGTTGGCGGAGCCGGGATTTGAACCCATGACCTCTGACTCCAAAGCCCGGGCTCTTTCCACTGAGCCACGCTGCTCCCCAGAACCTAGTACAGTGCCTGGCACCTAGTAAGTGCTTAACAAATGCCACAAGTCTTATTATAATGCAGACGACCCAGGACGCTGGGACACTTGGGCCCCTACTCCCTCCCCTCTGAGAGGGAAGGGGGAGAGGTTCTTGGTTGAGATGATAATAATAATAATGATGGCATTTATTAAGCGCTTACTATGTGCAAAGCACTATTCTAAACGCTGGGGTGTTACAAGGTGATCAGATCTTCTAGACTGTGAGCCTGCTGTTGGGTAGGGACCGTCTCTATATGTTGCCAACTTGTACTTCCCAAGCGCTTAGTACAGTGCTCTGCACACAGTAAGCAATCAATCAATCAATCGTATTTATTGAGCGCTTACTGTGTGCAGAGCACTGTACTAAGCGCTTGGGAAGTACAAGTTGGCAACATAGAGACGGTCCCTACCCAACAGTGGGCTCACAGTCTAGAAGGGGGAGACAGAGAACAAAACCAAACATACTAACAAAATAAAATAAATAGAATAGATATGTACAAGTAAGATAAATAAATAGAGTAATAAATATGTACAAACATATATACATACATATATACAGGTGCTGTGGGGAAGGGAAGGAGGTAAGATGGGGGGATGGAGAGGGGGATGAGGGGGAGAGGGAGGAAGCACTCAATAAATACGATTAAATGAAATGAAATGAATCGGGTTGTCCCACGTGGGGTTCACAGTCTTAATCCCCATTTTGCAGATGAGGTAACTGAGGCTCAGAAAAGTCAAGTGACTTGCCCAAGGTCACACAGCAGACATGTGGCGGAGCCGGGATTCGAACCCATGACCTCTGACTCCCAAGCCCGGGCTTTTTCCACTGAGGCACGCTGCTTCTATGATGAAGTCCCCAGGGTTGGAATTGAGCAGAAACAGTAGGGTCAGCCTGACCAGCCTGGAATGGGGAAGCAGAGGGGGGGACTGTGAAGCATGATAGATGAGGGAAGAGAAGAAGCAGCGTGGCTCAGTGGAAAGAGCCCGGGCTTTGGAGTCAGAGGTCGTGGGTTCAAATCCCGGCTCCGCCACTTGTCAGCTGTGTGACTTTGGGCAAGTCATTTCACTTCTCTGGGCCTCAGTGACCTCATCTGGAAAATGGGGATGAAGACTGTGCGCCCCCTGTGGGACAACCTGATCACCTTGTAACCTCCCCAGCGCTTAGAACAGTGCTTTGCACATAGTAAGCGCTCAATAAATGCCATTATTAATTAATTAATGAGGGAAACCGAGGAGTCCTCCGGGTGTCGACCGCCTCTGGTCCTTCTGCCCCGGGCAGGGGGGCGTGGTGGGCATCACCATCGACTGGAACTGCGACCTGGACTGGCCGGTGAGATTCTGCAAGCCCATCTACCAGTTCCACAGCCTGTACAACGAAGGGAACAACGTCTCTCCCGGGTTCAACTTCAGGTGCGGATCCCCGGCCCCGTCTGGGCCCGGAGAGGCCGTCAGCCGGGGCCTAGTCCTGGGGAGGGCGGGCAGGGCGGGCTGCCAGTTTGGGCTGCTAGCTCTGAAGCTTACTTGCAAGGGTGTCCTAATCCCAAAGTGGGTGGTGGGTGTCATGGGGGTGGGCTCATGGCAATGCTGGCACTCGGTTTCCAACCTCCTTACACACCCCTCTTCCTCTCAATTGGCAACCAATTCAGAGCCCCTTCCACTCCCACCCCAAGCCCCCCCCCTCATTGATCTGAGGGTCCCCTGGTTACTAGGGCTGAGCTGGGCCCTCTCCCTACCTTCCCCCCACCCGGGACCTCCTTGGGGCTCACCCCCTTCCACCCAAGACCCCCAGAGTGTCCATCCGGCCCGTGTCCTTGAGGGTGTCATCCTGAGGGGTGTCAACCCGGCTCCCTGGACATTTTCGGGGGCCTTGCGGGCTCTGGAAGTGGGGCAGAAGAGGACGGGGTCCCAGCAGTCCTTCCCAAGGGGGCTAAGTGGTGTGTCCCGGTCTCCAGCCTGGGGCCTGGAGTGTAGTGCGGACGCTCCCCCGGGCCTATCCCTGTCACTTCCCGGGCTAGTGGCGGCGCGCCCGGAAACGGATTGGGCCAGCTAGAGCGGGAAGCCCGGTGGATCCAGGGCCCACCGTCCGGGAGAGGAGGGTGTGAGCCGGCTTGGGTCTCTGCCGCCCGGCCCCAGATTCGCCCGGTACTACACCAACGGGACCAACCGCAGAAACCTGTACAAGGTGTTCGGCATCCGATTCGACGTCCTGGTGGACGGGAAGGTGAGGGCCCTACATCCCAGCTCGGCACCTTCCCCCGTTCCCCGGTTGCCCCCCAGGGTTGGTGGCAACAGTGGAGAGGAAGTCCCTGGGTTGGGAGGTGGTATCTGTGCCAGCGGGGCAGCGAGAAAAACGCTCAGACCCGTGGGGTGGGGGCAGAGGCCGGGTTCCCCCCACCATGACATCCATCCCCTTCTCTCCCTCTGCGTCCCACTCCGGTCTGGCAGGCTGGGAAATTCGACATCATCCCCACCATGACCACCATTGGTTCTGGGATCGGGATCTTCGGGGTGGTGAGTTCCAGGGTGATCGGGGGGCGTAGGGGGCCGATTCCTCCCCTCGCCCCCCGCCTCCCTCCTTATGCTGGGGAAGCCGGGGTGGGCATCTTGTGGGGTGGGAGTAGGGGGCAGGGAAGAATATCTAAGGGATGTGGGGGAAGCAGGAAGGGGCAGTGCCCTGTCAAGGGACCCAAACTGGAGGGACTGGCCCCTGGATAGTTATTCATTCATTCATTCATTCATTCATTCATTCAATCGTATTTATTGAGCGCTTACTGTGTGCAAGGCACTGTACTAAGCTCTTGGTAAGTCCAAGTTGGCAACATCTAGAGACGGTCCCTACCCAACAGTGGGCTCACAGTCTAGAAGGGGGAGACAGACAACAAAACAAAACATATTAACAAAATGAAATGAATAGAATAAATATGTACAAATAAAATAAATAAATAGAGTAATGAATACGTACAAACACATATACATAGTTATGTTTTGGGTTTTTTTTTTTTAATGGTACTTGTTACCATTTAATGGGGAAGCAGCATGCCTTAGTGGATAGAGTATGGGCCTGGGATTCAGAAGGACCTGGGTTCTAATCCCAGCTCCGCCACTTGTCTGCTCTGTGACCTTGGGTAACTCATTTCACTTTTCTGTTTCTCTGCTACCTCATCTGTAAAACAAGGATTAAGATTGTGAGCCCCATGGAGCTCACATATTTATTTTTGCACATATTTATTCTATTTATTTTATTTTGTTAATATGTTTTGTTTTGTTCTCTGTCTCCCCCTTCTAGACCGTGAGCCCACTGTTGGGTAGGGACCGTCTCTATATGTTGCCAACTTGGACTTCCCAAGCGCTTAGTACAGTGCTCTGCACACAGTAGGTGCTCAATAAATACGATTGAATGAATGAATGGGGGACAGGAACTGTGTCCAACCCAATTCCCTTGTATCTAGCACAGCGATTAGTACGGTTCCTGGCACATCAGAGCACTTAACGAATACCACAGTTGTTATTATTATTATTGTTTAGTGCTTAGTCTGGGCCAGAGACTGTTCTAAGCACTTGGGTAGATACAAAGTAATCAAACAGAGACTGACCGTCACAGCTACACATGTTCACACACATACAAGCACACACGTGGACGGATACGTCTACACAGATCCAGCAGGGATGACCCCTCTCCAGACTCTTTCCTTCTCCCCCTACTCCCTGGAGGAGTCGCTGATCCGGGGAAAAGGGGGAGAAATGGGGATTTGCAGTGAGATGGGGTCTGGGCTGCAGCTGGGGCCCGGAGGAGCGGTCCCCATCCGTCCGGCAGCCTGGGAAGATGCCTTTCTGCCCTCCCAGGGTGGCGTGCATTCCTCTACGCCCGCATCCTTCCACGGCTCGCACGCAGGGCCCAGGAAAGCAGGGCTGGACGTTGTATTTACAAACAGGGGAGGCCCACTGGGGATGGGCTCAGACCAGTCAGGGCCCCTGACCACTGGGCTGGGGGTCACCAGCTGGGTTGGCCCAAGCTGCTTAATAATAATAATAATAATAATGGTATTTGTTAAGCGCTTACTATGTGCAAAGCACTGTTCTAAGCCCTGGGGAGGTTACAAGGTGATCAGGTTGTCCCCCGGAAGGCTCACAGTCTTCATCCGAATTTTACAGATGAGGTAACTGAGGCCCAGAGAATAATCATGGTTGAACATCCGTGCTGGTCTCACTAGTTGGGGATGGAGAGGGGAGAGTCGCAGGTGCTGGGTCAATGGGGGAGAAGCAGGGATGGAGAGGGGAGAGTCAGTCACCCCTGACCATTCATTCAATTATATTTATTGAGCGCTTACTCTGTGCAGAGCACTGTACTAAGCACTTGGCACAGTACAACGCACCAATAAACAGTGAGGCTCCCCGCTCACAACAAGCTTACAATCTCATTGGATGTTCAGGAGGACAACCGACATATAATAAAAATAATGATGGCATTTATTAAATGCTTACTAGGTGCAAAGCACTGTTCTAAGTGCTGGGGGGATACAAGGTGATCAGGTTGTCCCACATGGGGCTCACAGTCTTCATCCCCATTTTGCAGAGGAGGGAACTGAGGCCCAGAGAAGTGAAGTGGCTGGCCCAAAGTCACCCAGCTGACAAGCAGAGGAGCGGGATTAGAACCCATGACCTCTGAGTCTGTCCAAGCCCCCCCACCCCCACCCCCTGAATCTTGGCTCACTGGGGCCACCTGGCGGGCAGAGGTCGAAACAGCAGGCAGGACTCTGGTCCACATTACCAGCAGGGATTCAAACATTCATTCATTCATTCGTCCATTCATTCATTCATTCGTTCAATTGCATTTATTAAGCGCTTACCATGTGCAGAGCACTGCACTAAGCGCTTGGGAAAGCACAATGCAGCAATAAAGAGTGACAGTCCCTGCCCACAACGAGCTCACAGTCTAGACGGTTGTAGGGAGGTTGGGGGGAGACAGAGCAGCGTGGCTCAGTGGAAATAATAATAATAATAATAATAATAATAATAATAATAATAATAATGGTATTTGTTAAGCGCTCACTATGTGCAAAGCACTGTTCTAAGCACTGGGGGGGATACAAGGTGATCAGGTTGTCCCACGTGGGGCTCACAGTCTTCATCCCCATTTTACAGATGAGGTAACTGAGGCCCAGTGGAAAGAGCCCAGGCTTTGGAGTCCGGTGTCATGGGTTCGAATGCCGGCTCTGCCAATCGTCAGCTGTGTGACTTTGGGCAAGTCACTTCACTTCTCTGGGCCTCGGTTCCCTCATCTGTAAAATGTTATAACGTAAAATGTTATGTTGCCAACTTGTACTTCCCAAGCGCTTAGTACAGTGCTCTGCACACTGTAAGTGCTCAATAAATACGATTGATGATGATGATGATAATAAAATGGGGATTAAGACTGTGAGCCCCCCGTGGGACAATCTGATCTCCTTGTAACCTCCCCAGCGCTTAGAACAGTGTTTTGCACCTAGTAAGTGCTTAATAAATGTCATTATTATGTTATTATCATTACAAATAAACAGACATCAATATAAAGAATAAAATTACAGGTCTATACGTAAGTGCTGTGGGGCTGCGGGCGGGGAAGAGCAAAGTGAAGTAGAAGGGAATGGGAGAGGAGGAAAAGTGGGTCTTAGTCAGGAAGGCCTCTTGGAGGAGATGGCCCTTCAGTTCATTCAGTCGTGTTTATTGAGCGCTTGCAGAGTAATTGTCTGGTGGATTTGAGGTGGGAGGGCATTCCAGGCCAGAGGTGGGATGTGGGCCAGGGGTCGGCGGTGAGACAGGAGAGATCAAGGCGCAGTCAGAAGGTTAGCAGCGGAGGAGTGAAGTACGCGGGCTAGGTTGTAGAAGGAGAGAAGCAAGGTGAGGGAGGAGGGGGAGAAGTGATAGAGTGCTTTAAAGCCAATGGTGAGGAGTTTTTATTTGATAAAGAGGTAGATGGGAAGCCACTAGAGATTTTTGAGGAGGCAGGTGACAGGTGCTGAACGTTTCTGTAGAGAGATGATCCGGGCAGTGGATTGAAGTGTGGACTGGAGTTGGGAGAGACGGGAGGTTGGGAGGTCAGCAAGGAGGCTGATGCAGTCATCTAGGGGGGATAGGATGAGTGATGGTATTCACGGGGTAGCAGTTTGGATGGAGAGGAAAGGGCAGATTTTCGCAATGTTGTGAAGGTGAGACTGACAGGATTTGGTGACGGTTTGGTGACCTATGTCGCCCACTGAGAAACGGCCACCCCTTCCTTCCTTCCCTCCCTCCCTCCCACCCGCTGTGAGCCTGTGGCCTGCCCAGGTCAGGACTCCAACTCCGACAGGGGCCCCAGCAGAGTTGGTGCCCGGGGTGGCCCACCTGACATCCTTGACTCTTCCCTCTCCATCTAGGACATTTCCCCAGTGCCCCAGCACAGACCATCCACCCTCCCCGCCAAAGTCTCCCCT
Organism: Tachyglossus aculeatus; assembly: GCF_015852505.1. Lineage (NCBI taxonomy): Eukaryota > Metazoa > Chordata > Mammalia > Monotremata > Tachyglossidae > Tachyglossus > Tachyglossus aculeatus. The sequence continues at coordinate 58,385,722 of NC_052082.1, read as the reverse complement.
CTCCATCCTTGCCTCTCCCCCAGCGACCCAGCACGGACCACCCAACAGCTCTGATTTTCCCTCCGTGTAGAATCTTACGGTTCCCTGAGAAGTGGGGTGAGGGCTCACTCTCTGTTCGGGGAACTGGGAAAGGGGCAGAGGGAAGGGGAAGATCAATCAATCAATCAATCAATCGTATTTATTGAGCACTTACTATGTGCAGAGCACTGTACTAAGCGCTTGGGAAGTACAAATTGGCAACATATAGAGACAGTCCCTACCCAACATTGGGCTCACAGTCTAAAAGGGGGAGACAGAGGACAAAACCAAACATACTAACAAAATAAAATAAATAGAATAGATATGTACAAGTAAAATAAATAAATAAATAAATAAATAAATAGAGTAATAAATATGTACAAACATATATACATATGTACGGGTGCTGTGGGGAAGGGAAGGAGGTAAGATGGGGGGATGGAGAGGGGGACGAGGGGGAGAGGAAGGAAGGGGCTCAGTCTGGGTTGGACCGAGGAGGAGGAGGCACGAACCTCCCCTCAAGGGGACCGCAGTGGTCGGATAAAATGGTGGCGGGTTGGAGTGCCCGGGGTGCTTTAATCTGGATAAACCAGGGAAGGAATCCGGCCCAGCAGAGTGGTGGCAGTGAATGGCAGTGGCTTTCACCGTATTGCTTCAGGCTGGGTCCTCCCAGGGTCTGGGGCCCAGGTGGAGGGGGATGGGGGTGTGGCAGGGGTCCCCCGGCTGGCCCCTGAGTTTTCCCTCGCTCCCAGGCCACGGTGCTTTGTGATCTGCTGCTGCTGCATATCCTGCCCAAACGGCACTACTATAAGCAGAAGAAATTCAAGTACGCCGAAGACGTGGGGCCCGGACCTGTAGGTGCCCGACCTGGGGGGGTAACTGGGGGCAGAGGGAGAGGGGTGGGCAGCTCTGGTTCCGGGCGTGGGACCCCCGGGAGCCGCCCAGGTGGTCCCGGCCAATCCCCGCTCCGTGTATGTCTCAGGGCCGGCAGAATCTGGCCCCCGGGTCCTCGCGGGCGGGCCTGCAGGAAGGCGTGAAGACCCCATGATGGGTAAGTGGGCGGCCCCCACCCGGGTCGTACATCTTGATTACATCTGTGTCTGTTGAATGCCCACGCTGTGCCAAGCACTCTGCTCAGCATGGGGGTAGATGCAGGATCATCAGGAGCGAACACGGTCCCTGTCCCCCACGGGGCTCACAGTTTCAGGGGAGGGGCGGCACGGCTCTTATCCCCACTGACTGGGGCCCAGAGAGGGAAAAGCAACTGATCAAGGTCACACAGGAAGCCGGCCCCAGAGAGTGAGGGAGGCCCAGGAGAGGGGGAGGTCAGCATGGGGAAGGGGAGCCTCTGGCCGAGACCTGACTCCTTCCTGGCCATCCCTCCGCAGGCCTCGCTGATCCGGATCCCTCCGCGTCCCGTCTCCCGGGGACGTGACCGGGCGCCGACGTGCCGGGCCTCAGCCTCGGCCTCACCGGGCCCGCACCGTGTGAGCCTTCCCTAGCCTGTTTACAGCCCGGTGGTCTGGGCCAGAGGCCGACCCCCATGCATCCCTCCCCGACACTCACACTGTACCCCTACACCATCCACTCCGCCCCCAGAGCTGGCTGGCTCTCCCCGGCACCAAACGCCATTTGTTAAATTAATGGGGAAGCAGCCTGCCTTCGTGGATAGAGTACGGGTCTGGGTTCTAATCCCTGCTCCGCCACTTGTCTGCTCTGTGCCCTGGGGTAACTCGTTTCACTTTTCTGTTCCTCTGCTACCTCATCTGTAAAGTGAGGATTAAGATTGCGAGCCCCATGGGGGACAGGAACTGTGTCCAACCCGATTACCTTGGATCTATCACAGCGTTTAGTACAGTTCCTGGCACATCAGAGCACTTAACGAATACCGCAGTTATTATTATTATTATTGTTTAGTGCTTACTCTGGGCCAGAGACTGTTCTAAGCACTTGGGTAGATACAAAGTAATCAAACAGAGACTGACCGTTGCAGCTGCACATGTTCACAGACACGTTCACACGCATACAATCAATCGATCGTATTTATTGAGCGCTTACTGTGTGCAGAGCACTGGACTAAGCGCTTGGGAAGTACAAGTTGGCAACATATAGAGACAGTCCCTACCCCACAGTGGGCTCACAGTCTAAAAGGGGGGCTCGCAGTCTAAAAGGGGGGCTCACAGTCTAAAAGGGGGGCTCACAGGTGCGTAGGAACACACTTTAGGCCCCCCCCCATTAGTGGGTCTGGTCCGTTTAGGTCCATTCGGACGGCGGAGGGGGTTTGGGGAGGAGCACCCCAGGTTTCCGACACCACAGAAGCTGGGGCGGGCCCCCAAAGTGGGGCTGGAGACCTGCCGTTGTTTCGGCCCTCACCCTCTGGGCAACCCCGGACTGGACGGTTCTGGTACGGACTCGCCTCTTGTCAGCTGTGTGCCTTTGGGCAAGTCACTTCACTTCTCTGTGCCTCAGTTCCCTCATCTGTAAAATGGGGATGAAGACTGTGAGCCCCACATGGGACAACCTCATCTCCTGGTGTTCCCCCCGGCGCTTAGAACAGTGCTTTGCACATAGTAAGCGCTTAACAAATACCAACATTATTATTATTATTATTATTGTTGGCCCCAACCTCTCACTGGGGCAATTAAACCAACCCCACACAGGGGTCCGGGGTCAGGCCCCCTCAGCTGCCCACCTCTCCCCCACTGTCTGCCAGGCCTCGGTTGCTTCGCTTCCCCCCCACCCCTCCTCTCCATCCACTTAGGGTCTTCGCCATCCTGCCCGTAGGCCGGGACGCGACCTTCGACCCCTCCCACGCCCACGGCGTCTGCAGTGTGTCACGGTCTGGGGTCACGGGGGTCGGGGGTAAGGGTCACGGGAGGCGGGGGTCTGCTCGGGGTCTGGAGGATTCTGGAATCTTTCCTAGCTGGGATGAGGGCAGGGGAGGAGAAGAGGATGTGAGGAGACCCCTTATCTCCCCACAGACTGCAGTGACCCCCAGTTGATACGGATCATCGTGGGCGGGAGAGAACGGTTGTTTTGTAATAAAATAGATTGTGATAAAAAAACAACCCTCCAGTTTTACTTCATCAGCCCCCTCAATGACCCTTCCCGCCCCCAAACCCCCCGGATCAGCCCCACAGTCCACCCAACTCAAGACGCTACTTCTGACAGGCACCAGCACACTGAGAAAGACTATATGGAGAAGCAGCGTGGCTCAGTGGAAAGAGCCAGGGCTTTGGAGTCAGAGGTCATGGGTTCAAATCCCGGCTCCGCCAACTGTCAGCTGTGTGACCTTGGGCAAGTCACCTCTCTGGGCCTCAGTTACCTCATCTGTCAAATGGGGATTAAAACTGTGAGCCCCCCGTGGGACAACCCGATCACCTTGTAACCTCCGCAGCGCTTCGAACGGTGCTTTGCACAGAGTAAGCACTTAACGAATGCCATCGTTATTTTTATTATATGTCGGTTGTCCTCCTGAACATCCAATGAGATTGTAAGCTTGTTGTGAGCGGGGAACCTCGCCGTTTATTGGTGCGTTGTACTGTGCCAAGCGCTTAGTGCAGTGCTCTGCACACAGTAAGCGCTCAATAAATATAATTCATTCATTCATTCATTCAATCGTATTTATTGAGCGCTTACTGTGTGCAGAGCACTGTACTATAATTGAATGAATGGTCAGGGGTGACTGACTCTCCCCTCTCCATCCCTGGTTCTCCCCCATTAACCCAGCACGGGCCCTCCAACCCCTGTGACTCTTCCCTCTGCATTCCCGACTAGTGAGACCAGCACGGATGTCCAACCATGAATCTGCCCCCGCTATTCCTGACTGCACGGCTTCTGTGGGAATGGGCTCCCTGCTTTCCACCATCCTCCAGCCAAGTTTCTGGGGGTTCAGAGGCACAATAATAATAATAATAATAACAACAACAATAATAATAGAGGCTGGCAGATGCGGAGGTCGGGTTGAGGCCGATCCGCAGAGAGCTCTATGGAGTTGCGGGAAAACCAGCCATTCCCAAGGAGAGGGGTGACCTGAGCCTCCCGCCCCTCTTCTCTCTCCCCCCCACTTTATTTTAATGGGATTTGTTGAGTGCTTACTATGTGCCAGGCACTGTACTTTACGTTCGATACAAATCAATCAGGCTGGACACGGTCCGCATCCCATAAGGGGCTCCCAGTCTTAATCCCCCTTTTGCAGATGAGGTAACTGAGGCGCAGAGAAATTAAGTGACTTGCCCAAGGTCCCACAGCAGACAAGTAATAATAATAATAATGGCATTTGTTAGGCTCTTACTATGTGCAAAGCACTGTCTAGGCGCTGGGGAGGATACAATCAATCAATCAATCAATCGTATTTATTGAGCGCTTACTGTGTGCAGAGCACTGTACTAAGCTCTTGGGAAGTCCAAGTTGGCAACATATAGAGACAGTCCCTACCCAGCAGTGGGCTCACAGTCTAAAAGGGGGAGACAGAGAACAAAACCAAACATACTAACAAAATAAAATAGAATAAAATAATAAAATAAAATAAAATAAAATAAAAAATAAAATAAAATAAAATAAAATAAAATAAAATAAAATACAAGGTGATCAGGTTGTCCCACGTGGGGCTCACAGTCTTAATCTCCATTTTGCAGATGAGGTAACTGAGGCCCAGAGAAGTGAAGTGATTTGCCCAAAGTCACACAGCCGGCAAGCGGTGGAGCCGGGATTTGAACCCGTAACCTCTGACTCCCAAGCCCGGGCTCTTTCCACGGAGCCACGCTCAGTGTCAGAGTTGGGATTAGAATCACCCCTGACCCTCTCTCTGGCCTCGAGCTCTCTCCCCTCGGCCACCCCTCCTGGTTTTCTCTCTCTTCTCCAGAACACCCTTCCCATCTGTACACGGGTTTAGGGGGATCACCATCATCAATCGTATTTATTGAGCGCTTACAGTGTGCAGAGCACTGTACTAAGCGCTTAGCACTGTACTAATGAAATGGGACAGAGGGACGTGGGGATGGGGGGCGGTCTGCGGTGGGGTCTGCCTTTGGTCTGAACCTTCAGGATGCACCCTGCCAGGAGCCACTTGGGGACAATCTAGAGAGAAGGAATGAATTGAAATTCAATAAATTTAAATGAATGAATTTAAAAACGGGCCCTCCGTAATCCGCCCCCCAGTCCCGCCCCAGCGTCCTAGGTTCGCATTCTGGCTTATTTCCTCAGGCTGGGGTTTATCATCATCATCATCATCATCAATCGTATTTATTGAGCGCTTACTGTGTGCAGAGCACTGTACTAAGCGCTTGGGAAGTCCAAGTTGGCAACATATAGAGACAGTCCCTACCCAACAGTGGGCTCACAGTCTAAAAGGGGGAGACGGAGAACAAAACCAAACATACTAACAAAATAAAATAAATAGAATAGATATGTACAGGTAAAATAAATAAATAGAGTAACAAATATGTACAAACATATGTACATATATACAGGTGCTGTGGGGAAGGGAAGGAGGTAAGATGGGGGGAAGTGAAGTGACTTGCCCAAAGTTACACAGCTGACAATTGGTGGAGCCGGGATTCGAACCCCTGACCTCTGACTCCAAAGCCCGGGCTCTTTCCACTGAGCCATGCTGCTTCTCAACGAAGAGAGGCCTAGTGGAGTGAGCTCGGGCCTGGAAATCCGAGGATCCAGGTTCTACACTTGGCCTGCTGTGTGACCTGTCCAAGCCACTTAACCTCTCTGGGCCTCCGTTGCTACGCTTGTAAAATAATAATAATAATAATGGCATTTGTTAAGCACTTACTATGTGCAAAGCACTGTTCTAAGCGCTGCGGGATACAAGGTGATCAGGCTGTCCCGCGTGGGGCTCACAGTCATCATCCCCATTTTACAGATGAGGTAACTGAGGCTCCGAGAAGTTAAGTGACTTGCCCAAGTTCACACAGCAGACATGTGACAGAGCCGGGATTCGAACCCATGACCTCTGACTCCAAAGCCCTTGCTCTTTCCACTGAGCCACACTGCTCAATGATAAGATCCCCGTTTTCCTTCCCGCTTGTACATATCTATTCTATTTATTTTATTTTGTTGATATGTTTGGTTTTGTTCTCTGTCTCCCCCTTCTAGACTGTGAGCCCGTTGTTGGGTAGGGACCGTCTCTATATGTTGCCAACTTGTACTTCCCAAGCGCTTAGTACAGTGCTCTGCACACAGTAAGCGCTCAATAAATACGATTGATTGATTGATTGATTGATTCAACCGTGAGCACTTTGTGGGGCAGGGACTGTATCCAATCTGATTAGCAGGTTGAGCGTATGCTAAACGCGCGCTACGTACAAGAATAATATCAGTCAGTCAGTCAGTCATTCATTCAATCATATTGATTGAGCGCTTACTGTGTGCAGAGCACTGTACTAAGCACTTGGGAAGTATAAATTGGCAACATATAGAGACGGTCCCTACCCAACAGTGGGCCCACAGTCTAGAAGGGGGAGACAGAGAACAAAACCAAACATATTAACAAAATAAAATAAATAGAAGAATGGATGTGATGACGTCTGGAGGGCCCCTCCCGCCTGCAGCAGCTCTGATCTCCCTCCCGCATCCCTCCTCATCAATCAATCAATCAATCGTATCTATTGAGCGCTTACTGTGTGCAGAGCACTGTACTAAGCGCTTGGGAAGTCCAAGTTGGCAACATATAGAGACGGTCCCTACCCAACAGTGGGCTCACAGTCACATGGGCTCCCCATGACTCAATCCCCCCGAAATAATAATAATGATGGCATTTGTTAAGCGCTTACTATGTGCAAAGCACTGTTCTAAGCACTGTGGGGGGGATACAAGGCGATCAAGTTGCCCCACGTGGGGCTCACAGTCAAAGCAGCGTGGCTCAGTGGAAAGAGTCAGAGGTCATGGGTTCAAATCCCGGCTCTGTCAATTGTCAGCTGTGTGACTCTGGGCAAGTCACTTCACTTCTCTGGGCCTCAGTTCCCTCATCTGTAAAGTGGGGATGAAGACCGTGAGCACCCCGCGGGACAACCTGATCACCTTGTACCCTCCCCAGCGCTTAGAACAGGGCTTGGCACACAGTAAGCGCTTACCAAATGCCATCATCACCATCAATAGAGACGGTTGAATGAATGAATTCATTCATTCACTCCGCCTTGCTTTCACTTCTAGACTGTGAGCCCACTGTTGGGTAGGGACCGTCTCTAGATGTTGCCGACTTGTGCTTCCCAGGCGCTTAGTACAGTGCTCTGCACACAGTGAGCGCTCAATAAATACGATTGATTGATTGATTGATTGAATGAGGGCGGCACAAAGGGCTGTGAGCCCGCTGTCGGGTAGGGACCGTCTCTGTTGCCGACTTATCCTTCCCAAGCGCTTAGTACAGTGCTGTGCATGCAGTAAGCGCTCAATAAATGATTGATTGATTGATTGATTGATTGATTGAATGAGGGCAGGAAAAAAGGGCTGTGAGCCCGCTGTCGGGTAGGGACCGTCTCTATCTGTTGCCGCCTTGTCCTTCCCAAGCGCTTAGTACAGTGCTCTGCACACAGTAAGTGCTCAATAAATGAATGATTGATTGATTGATTGAATGAGGGCAGGAAAAAACGGCTGTGAGCCCGCTGTCGGGTATGGACAGTCTCTATCTGTTGCCGACTTGTCCTTCCCAAGCGCTTAGTACAGTGCTCTGCACACAGTAAGCGCTCAATAAATGATTGATTGATTGATTGATTGAATGAGGGCAGGAAAAAACGGCTGTGAGCCTGCTGTCGGGTATGGACAGTCTCTATCTGTTGCCGCCTTGTCCTTCCCAAGCGCTTAGTACAGTGCTCTGCACGCAGTAAGCGCTCAATAAATGATTGATTGATTGATTGATTGAATGAGGGCAGGAAAAAAGGGCTGTGAGCCCGCTGTCTGGTAGGGACCGTCTCTATCTGTTGCCGACTTGTCCTTCCCAAGCGCTTAGTACAGTGCTCTGCACACAGTAAGCGCTCAATAAATACGATTGATTGATTGATTGATTGAATGAGGGCAGGAAAAAAGGGTTGTGAGCCCGCTGTCGGGTAGGGACCGTCTCTATCTGTTGCCGACTTGTCCTTCCCAAGCGCTTAGTACAGTGCTCTGCACGTAGTAAGCGCTCAATAAATGGTTGATTGATTGATTGATTGAATGAGGGCGGCACAAAGGGCCGTGAGCCCGCTGTCTGGTAGGGACCGTCTCTATCTGTTGCCGACTTATCCTTCCCAAGCGCTTAGTACAGTGCTCTGCACGCAGTAAGCGCTCAATAAATACGATTGATTGATTGATTGAATGAGGGCAGGAAAAAAGGGCTGTGAGCCCGCTGTCGGGTAGGGACCGTCTCTATCTGTTGCCGACTTATCCTTCCCAAGCGCTTAGTACAGTGCTCTGCACACAGTAAGTGCTCAATAAATAATTGATTGATTGATTGATTGAATGAGGGCAGGAAAAAACGGCTGTGAGCCCGCTGTCGGGTAGGGACCGTCACTATCTGTTGCCGCCTTGTCCTTCCCAAGCGCTTAGTACAGTGCTCTGCACACAGTAAGCGCTCAATAAATGATTGATTGATTGATTGAATGAGGGCAGGAAAAAACGGCTGTGAGCCCGCTGTCGGGTAGGGACCGTCTCTATCTGTTGCCGACTTGTCCTTCCCAAGCGCTTAGTACAGTGCTCTGCACACAGTAAGCGCTCAATAAATGATTGATTGATTGATTGATTGAATGAGGGCAGGAAAAAACGGCTGTGAGCCCGCTGTCTGGTAGGGACCGTCTCTATCTGTTGCCGCCTCGTCCTTCCCAAGCGCTTAGTACAGTGCTCTGCACGCAGTAAGCGCTCAATTAATCCGATTGAATGAATGAAAGGGGGGCGGGGTCCGTCCCGCCAATCAGGGAGGCGGGCCCGCTCCGGCTGGGCCAATCAGAGGGGCGGGCCCTGGCGCCGGCTGGGCCAATCAGGGAGGCGGGCCCCCCCCCGCTCCGGCCGGGCCAATCAGAGGGGCGGGCCCGCTCCGGCCGGGCCAATGGGGGCGGCGGACGGCTCCTCGCGCGCCCCCTCGCCTGCTTAGCCCCGCCCCCTCGGCGCGCGCGAGCGCGCGCGAGCGCGCCCCCCGCCCGGGCACGCGCACAGCTGGAGCGGCGCGCGCCTGGCGCCTCAGGGACCGGCCTCGACGACGCCCCCCCGGCCCAGGTAGGAGCGCTCACTACACTGCCCAGCCCCACACCCCGACGCTCAGTCCATCGTCTTCATCCAGCCCTGACTGTGTGCTGAGCGCTGCGCTAAGCGCTGGGGAATTCCCCAGTTGGGCCACAGAGAGAGACGGGCCCGACCCCACAACAGGCTTGCAGTCAAGAAGGGGGGCTAGTCATTCATTCAGTGGTATTTATTGAGCGCTTACTGTGCGCAGAGCACTGCGCTAAGCGCTGGGCAAGACCACTTGGGCCACAGACACGGGCCCGACCCCACAGCAGGCTTGCAGTCAAGAAGGGGGGCTACTCATTCATTCATTCAGTGGTATTTATTGAGCGCCTACTGTGTGCTGAGCACTGCTGTAAGCCCTGGGCAAGACCACTTGGGCTTAGTCATTCATTCAGTGGTGTTTATTGAGCGCTTACTGTGCTCGGAGCACTGTGCTAAGCGCTGGGGAATTCCCCAGTTGGGCCACAGAGAGAGACGGGCCCGACCCCACAACGGGCTTGCAGTCAAGAAGGGGGGCTAGTCATTCATTCAGTGGTATTTATTGAGCGCTTACTGTGCGCAGAGCACTGCGCTAAGCGCTGGGGAATTCCCCACTTGGGCCACAGAGAGAGACGGGCCCGACCCCACAACAGGCTTGCAGTCAAGAAGGGGGGCTATTCATTCATTCAGTGGTATTTATTGAGCGCTTACTGTGCGCAGAGCACTGCGCTAAGCGCTGGGGAATTCCCCAGTTGGGCCACAGAGAGAGACGGGCCCGACCCCACAACAGGCTTGCAGTCAAGAAGGGGGGCTATTCATTCATTCAGTGGTATTTATTGAGCGCTTACTGTGCGCAGAGCACTGCGCTAAGCGCTGGGGAATTCCCCAGTTGGGCCACAGAGAGAGACGGGCCCGACCCCACAACAGGCTTGCAGTCAAGAAGGGGGGCTATTCATTCATTCAGTGGTATTTATTGAGCGCTTACTGTGTGCAGAGCACTGCGCTACGCGCTGGGGAATTCCCCAGTTGGGCCACAGAGAGAGACGGGCCCGACCCCACAACGGGCTTGCAGTCAAGAAGGGGGGCTAGTCATTCATTCAGTGGTGTTTATTGAGCGCTTACTGTGCTCGGAGCACTGTGCTAAGCGCTGGGGAATTCCCCAGTTGGGCCACAGAGAGAGACGGGCCCGACCCCACAACGGGCTTGCAGTCAAGAAGGGGGGCTAGTCATTCATTCAGTGGTATTTATTGAGCGCCGACTGTGTGCTGAGCACTGCGCTAAGCTCTGGGGAATTCCCCAGTTGGGCCACAGAGAGAGACGGGCCCGACCCCACAACGGACTCACGGTCTAGAAGGGGGATTAGTCATTCATTCAGTGGTATTTATTGAGCGCTTACTGTGTGCAGAGCACTGCTCTAAGCGCTGGGGAATTCCCCAGTTGGGCCACAGAGAGAGACGGGCCCGACCCCACAACAGGCTTGCAGTCAAGAAGGGGGGCTATTCATTCATTCAGTGGTATTTATTGAGTGCTTACTGTGTGCAGAGCACTGTGCTAAGCGCTGGGGAATTCCCCAGTTGGGCCACAGAGAGAGACGGGCCCGACCCCACAACAGGCTTGCAGTCAAGAAGGGGGGCTATTCATTCATTCAGTGGTATTTATTGAGTGCTTACTGTGCTCAGAGCACTGCGCTAAGCGCTGGGGAATTCCCCAGTTGGGCCACAGAGAGAGACGGGCCCGACCCCACAACGGGCTTGCAGTCTAGAAAGGGGGCTAGTCATTCATTCAGTGGTATTGAGCGCTTACTGTGTGCAGAGCACTGCGCTAAGCGCTGGGGAAGTCCACTTGGGCCACAGAGAGAGACAGGCCCGACCCCACAACGGGCTCACAGTCTAGAAGGGGGATTAGTCATTCATTCAGTGGTATTTATTGAGCGCTTACTGTGTGCTGAGCACTGCTCTAAGCACTGGGGAAGACCACTTGGGCCACAGAGAGAGACGGGCCCAATCCCACAACAGGCTCGCGGTCTAGAAGGGGGATTAGTCATTCATTCAGTGGTATTTATTGAGCGCTTACTGTGTGCAGAGCACTGCGCTAAGCGCTGGGGAAGTCCACTTGGGCCACAGAGGCAGACCCTACCCCACAACGGGCTCGCAGTCTAGAAGGGGGACTGGTCATTCATTCAGTCGTATTTATTGAGCGCTTACTGTGTGCAGAGCACTGTACTAAGCGCTGGGGAATTCCCCAGTTGGGCCACACAGAGAGACAGGCCTGACCCCACAACGGGCTCACAGTCTAGAAGGGGGATTAGTCATTCATTCAGTGGTATTTATTGAGCGCTTACTGTGTGCTGAGCACTGCTCTAAGCACTGGGGAAGACCACTTGGGCCACAGAGAGAGACGGGCCCGACCCCACAACAGGCTCGTGGTCTAGAAGGGGGACTAGTCATTCATTCAGTGGTATTTATTGAGCGCTTACTGTGTGCAGAGCACTGCGCTAAGCGCTGGGGAAGTCCACTTGGGCCACAGAGAGAGACGGGCCCGACCCCACAACGGGCTCACGGTCTAGAAGGGGGATTAGTCATTCATTCAGTGGTATTTATTGAGCGCTTACTGTGTGCAGAGCACTGCGCTAAGCGCTGGGGAAGTCCACTTGGGCCACAGAGAGAGACGGTCTCTACCCCACAACGGGCTCACGGTCTAGAAGGGGGACTAGTCATTCATTCAATCGTATTGATTGAGCGCTTACTACGCGCAGAGCACTGCACTAAGTGCTGGGGAAGGCCAATTGGGCAACATAGAGAGTCGGTCCCGACCCAACCACGGGCTCACAGTCTAGGAGGGGGAGACAGACAACAAAACAAAACACGCAGACAGGTGTCAAAATCGTCAGAATAAATAGGATTAAAGCTAATATTATATAATACATACAATATATAATATATTGAGCCTCCCTTTTCCTCTCCTCCTCCCCTCCCCATCTCCCCCCTCCCTCCCTCTGCCCTACCCCCTTCCCCTCCCCACAGCACTTTTGTCTATTTGTACGTATGTATTCCTCTATTTATTTTATTAATGATGCTTGGCACATAGTAAGCGCTTAACAAATACCAACATTATTATTATTATTACTATCATCATCAATAAAGACGAATGAATGAATGAATAAATGAACGAGGGCAGTACAAAGAGAAGTAGCATGGCTCAGTGGAAAGAGTCCGGGCTTTGGAGTCAGAGGTCATGGGTTCAAATCCCGGCTCCGCCAATTGTCAGCTGTGTGACTTCGGCAAGTCACTTCACTTCTCGGTGAGCCCACTGTTGGGTAGGGACTGTCTCTATATGTTGCCAATTTGTACTTCCCAAGCGCTTAGTACAGTGCTCTGCACGTAGTAAGTGCTCAATAAATACGATTGATGATGATGATGTAGCTATCATTCTATTTATACTGATGGTAATAATAATAATAATGGGATTTGTTAAGCGCTTACTATGTGCACAGCATTGTTTTAAGCACTATGGAGGTTACAAGATGATCAGGTTGTCCCACCTGTGGCTCACAGTCTTAATCCCCGTTTCACAGATGAGGTAACTGAGGCCCAGAGAAGTCAAGTGCCTTGCCCAAAGTCACACAGCTGACAGTTGGCAGAGCCGGGATTTGAACCCATGACCTCTGACTCCCAAGCCCGGGCTTTTCCATTGAGCCACGACACCTGTCTGCTTGTTTTGTGTTTGTCGCGTGTCTCCCCCCTTCTAGACCGTGAGCCCGTTGTTGGGTAGGGATCGTCTCTGTGGCCCAGTTTTATTTTCCAAGTGCTTAGGACAGTTCTCTGCACACAGTAGGCGCTCAATAAATAACGCTGTTCTAAGCGCTGGAGATGCCCACGGACCGGTGCCAAGGTTAGACCAGCAAGGAGGGGTGGGCGGTGTGTGCCCCAGGAGTCTGATGGGTTTGTATGGTTTAGGCCGAGGGGGATGGATTGGGGAAGAGGTGGGATTTTCGGTGGTCTGGGATCCCGGAGATCCCAGTTTTCCGTCCCTGCCCTCTGCCCTTGGCCTGCCGTGTGTCCTGGGGCGTGTCGGGCCTCCGTGTTCTCCTCTGTAAAATGGGGGGAAGGATTCCCACCTTCCCCTCCCTCCTCCCCGTTGTGGATCCTGGTTGAATTGGGGGCGAAGCTTTGAGGCCGCGTGGCTGGGGGCACGATGAAGGTGCCGTCGGGGGAGAGGAAGGTCAGCGTGAAGTCAGGCGCGGTGCCCGAGCTGCGGTGGAGGGTCCGAAAAGTGACCGCTTCGTTTGTTCCTTCAGTCGTGTTTATCGAGCGCTTGCGGTGAGGACAGCGCCGTACTAAGCACTTGGGAGAGTACAGCAATAATAATCATAATAATAATAATAGTGATGATGGCATTTGTTATACTAATAATAATGATGATGGCGTTTGTTATACTAAGAATAATGATGATGGCATTTGTTATACTAATAATAATGATGATGGCATTTGTTAAGCGCTTACTATGTGCGAAGCACCGTCCTAATCGCCGGGGGGGGGGGAATACAAGGTGATCAGGCTGTCCCACGTGGGGCTCACAGTCTTCATCCCCATTTTACAGATGAGGTCACGGAGGCTCAGAGAAGTGACTTGCCCAGAGTCACCCAGCTGGCGGGATTAGAACCCATGACCTCGGACTCCCAAGCCCGGGCTCTTTCCACTGAGCCACGCTGCTTCTCTAATAGGAAAATGGATTATAGAATAGAATAATAAACAGACATATTCCCTGCCCAGGTGGGGTTCTGAGGGGGAACTGTATGAGGGTCAGGCCCCAAGCCGGCCTGTCCGGTAGAAAGACGGACAACTGACCACCCTATTTGCCGAGCTGCCGGGGCACCTCCTGGGCCAGGATTCCCCCCCTGGCTTCCCAGCTGGGCTCCTTCCCAGAGGCCTGGATTCAGGAGAGTCCGGATCCCAGCTCGGGCGGGTCCCCTCCTGCCTTGCCTCTCCAGGGGGAAGAAAATGGAGCCGCCATCTCGGCTCCCCTTCAACCGACGATCGATGCGGCGGGGAGAGGATGGCGGGAGCAAAAAACCCCCGCTCCCTGCCCTCCGAGAGCTGGCGGCTAACAGAGGAGACGGGCAGAAGGAAAGCCAGCGGCCGAGCCCAGACCAGCAGGCCTCTGCAGTGCGGGCTTCAGCAGCGTCGGATTTCCCAAGGCGTGCGTGCATGCTTGCGTGCACGGGGGTGTGTGTGCTGATGTACATTATCTTTCCAGAATGGCTCTTGCCACCCGCCCGGCTGTCCCAGACCGTCCGCTCCCCCGGCGCCTGACCCTCTGACCTCCGCCCAGGGTCCCGGGCCCCCTGCGCTGGAGGGAGAGGAAATAGTGGCCAGTCCGGGGCTCCGGGGGCAAGTGGCACCCGGGCACCGGGGGTCGGACATTTCCAGAGCCTCCAGCTTCCGGGCCTGGAATGCCCCCAATCCCTCTGCCCATCCGCCAAGCTCGCTCTTTTCCTCCCTTCAAGGCCCTACTGAGAGCTCACCTCCTCCAGGAGGCCTTCCCACACTGAGCCCCTTCCTTCCTCTCCCCCTCGCCCCCCCTCCATCCCCCCCATCTTACCTCCTTCCCTTCCCCACAGCACCTGCATATATGTTGCCAATTTGTACTTCCCAAGCGCTTAGTACAGTGCTCTGCACATAGTAAGCACTCAATAAATACGATTGATGATGGTGATATGTATATACGTTTGTACATATTTGTTACTCTATTTTACTTGTACATATCTATCCTATTTATTTTATTTTGTTAGTATGTTTGGTTTTGTTCTCCGTCTCCCCCTTCTAGACTGCGAGCCCACTGGTGGGTAGGGACCGTCTCTAGATGTTGCCAACTTGGACTTCCCAAGCGCTTAGTACAGTGCTCTGCACACAGAAAGCGCTCAGTAAATGCGATTGATGATGATGATGATTTGGGATTCCCGTGGGGACAGTGCTGGGGGCTGTCTAATGATATTGTTTAACGAGATGTGCTTATTCTGTGCCAGCCGCTGTCCTAACCACTGGAGCCTCCCTCGCTTCCAAGGGGGGAGGGGACCAAGTGGATGAAACAATCCAAAGGGAATCTCCCTCCTCCTTCCTCCACTTTTCCCTTCCTCCCTTCCCCTCCCTTTTTCGTTCCCTCCCTTCCTCCCCCTCTCTCCCTCCCACTCCCTCTTCGGCACTGTCAGGGACTGGCAAACTGCGCTGGAGAAGAAACTCACTCCAAATTTCCATAAGAGAATCTGCCAGTTGGGAGCGACTCCCAAGGTTACGGAGTCCATCCCCCTGCCTGCGGGCCCTTCTCCGGCCGGCTTCGAAGCTGCTTGTGAGGCCCTGGAGAAACCTGGCTCGTGGCCCTCGGCCACCCCGGGGTGACGGGTGCGAGCCGGACTACCGCGCCAGCCCATCCCGGGTCCGGGGCAAGGCCCCGGGGTCGCCCTTCGGCCCCCGTGCCCATAATGAAAAGTTGGCATCCCCATCCTCGTCTCCCTAGTCTTCAATCCATCCCATCCGCCTTAGTTCAGGCCCACTGGCTCCTCAGGAATGACTCGGCACTGTACTGAGCACCTGGCGCGGGGCCGACATTTTTCCCAGTTGGTTTTAATATCCGGTTCCTCCTTGACCATCATTCCCCCTCTTCTTGACCGTTGGCTCCCCCTCCTCTTGACTGTCAGCTCCTCGAGGGTGGAGATGGAGTCTGCCCGTGCTGTTGGAGTTTCCCTGGCGTTCAGTACAGTGCTTTCCGCACGGACACTCAAAAAAAGCCTGGCCTGAAAGAAGGACCCGGGTTCTAATCCCGGCTCCGCCACTTGAGAAGCAGCGTGGTTCAGTGGGAAGAGCCCGGGCTTTGGAGTCAGAGGTCGTGGGTTCAAATCCCGGCTCCGCCAATTGTCAGCTGGGTGACTTTGGGCAAGTCACTTCATCATCATCATCATCAATCGTATTTATTGAGCGCTTACTGTGTGCAGAGCACTGTACTAAGCGTTGGGGAAGTACAAGTTGAAGTACAAGTACTTCACTTCTCTGGGCCTCAAGTTACCTCATCCGTTAAGACTGTGAGCCCTCCGTGGGACAACCCGATCGCCTTGTGACCTCCCCAGCGCTTAGAACGGTGCTTTGCACATAGTAAGCGCTTAATAAATGCCATTATTATTATTATTGTCTGCTGCGTGATGTTAGGCAAGTCACTTCATTTCTCTGTGCCAGTTACCTCATCTGTAAAATGGGGAGTAGGATTGTGAGACCCTGTGGGACATGAACTGTGCCCACCACGAATCCACCCCAGCGCTTAGTACATTGCCTGGCACATAGTAAGCGCTTAACAAGCCCCACAAAAAATAATTCTCTGTGCCTGTTACCTCATCTGTTAAATGGTGATTAAGACTGTAGCCCACGCGGAACGGGGACTGCGTCCAAACTGATTAACTCATATCTACCCCAGAGCTTAGTAATAATAATAATGATAGTATTTGTTGAGCGCTTACTATGTACAAAGCACTGTTCTAAGCGCTGGGGAGGTTACCAGGTGATCAGGTTGTCGATCAATCAATCAGTTGTATTTATTGAGCGCTTACTGTGTGCAGAGCACTGTACTAAGCGCTTGGGAAGTCCAAGTTGGCAACATA
Source organism: Tachyglossus aculeatus (assembly GCF_015852505.1). Taxonomy (NCBI): domain Eukaryota; kingdom Metazoa; phylum Chordata; class Mammalia; order Monotremata; family Tachyglossidae; genus Tachyglossus; species Tachyglossus aculeatus. Next base: position 58,368,876 of record NC_052082.1, on the reverse strand, counting down.
TAGAGACAGTCCCTACCCAACAGTGGGATCACAGTCTAAAAGGGGGAGACAGAGATCAAAACCATACTAACAAAATAAAATAAATAGACTAGATATGTACAAGTAAAATAAATAAATAGAGTAATAAATATGTACAAACATATATACATATATACAGGTGCAGTGGGGAAGGGAAGGAGGTAAGATGAGGGGGCTCACAGTCTCCATCCCCGTTTTACAGATAAGGTAACTGAGGCCCAGAGAAGCGAAGTGACTTGCCCCAAGTCACCCAGCTGACAGTTGGCGGAGCCGGGATTTGAACCCGTGACCTCTGACTCCAAAGCCCGGGCTTTTTCCACTGAGCCACGCTGCTTCTCCAAAACGGTTATAAAAAAAAATACCACTGACTGGGGAAGTACAGAAGTAAAAAATGCCATCCCTGCCCTCAGGGAACTGGCAGTGAGTAGCGTTGGTTGAGTGCCCACTTGGTACGAGGCACCGCACTGGGTACTTGGGAAGTGGAGAATAAAAAATCAGCCCCGTCTGTGCCGGGATCTTACGCGTGAACGGGGGAGATGGACAAAAATACACGCAAGAATACTCAAGATCAATAATCCAATTGATACGTGGACAAGCACGCCACGAATGAATCTAATAATAATAATAATGACATTTATTAAGCGCTTACTACGTGCAAAGCACTGTTCTAAGCGCTGGGGAGGTCCCAGGGTGATCAGGTTGTCCCACGGGGGGGCTCACAGTCTTCATCCCCATTTTACAGATGAGGGAACCGAGGCACAGAGAAGGAAGTTCAAAAATGCTGGCGCGGTCCGCTGGGTTAGCGCAGTGGTCTGCGCTCCACGCGTGCCGTTGGTTCATTGATTAATTGAGTTGCCTGGTTCAAGGTGATGGGAAATTAATCACCCCGAGAAGCAGCGTGGCTCAGTGGAAAGAGCCCGGGCTTTGGAGTCAGAGGTCATGGGTTCAAATCCCGGCTCCGCCACTTGTCAGCTGTGTGACTTTGGGCAAGTCACTTCGCTTCTCCGCGCCTCAGTTCCCTCGTCTGTAAAATGGGGATGAAGACTGTGAGCCCCCCGTGGGACAACCTGATCACCGTGTCACCTCCCCAGCGCTTAGAACAGTGCTTTGCACATAGTAAGCGCTTAATAAATGCTCTCATTAATCCGGGAGGGGTCGTTGGAGGAGGTGGGCTTCTAGGAGGGATTTGAACCCAGAGGAGGGCCCTGCGCCGTGGAGGGGAAGGGATTTCCTTCTAGACTGTAAGCCCGCTGTTGGGTAGGGACCGTCTCTATATGTTGCCAACTTGGACTTCCCAAGCGCTTAGTCCAGTGCTCTGCACACAGTAAGCGCTCAATAAGTACGACTGAATGAATGAATGGATGAAGGGCGGGAGAGTCGAGAGCGGGGCCCATCGAAGAGGGTGAGCTGGTTGGGGGCCGGGAGGGAGGGTGGTGGGCGAAATTGGCGGGTTGGCAAGGTGAGGGTTGGTTGGGGAGTCTAAATGGGAGGCACAGTAGATGTTAATGGATGAATATAGATAGCCTTCGGGTCGGTGCGCGTGAACCTCTTGGCATTTTGTTAATATGTTTGGTTTTGTTCTCTGTCTCCCCCTTTTAGACTGTGAGCCCACTGTTGGGTAGGGACTGTCTCTATGTGTTGCCAACTTGTACTTCCCAAGTGCTTAGTACAGTGCTCTGCACACAGTAAGCGCTCAATAAATACGATTGATGATGATGACTAAATCAGTGGCGGACAGACAGATCCTGGGTGTGGAGGGGGCGGGGTGGGGCCCGGCCAAGGAAGTGGCATGGATAAAAATAATAATAATGGCATTTTATTAAGCGCTTACTATGTGCAAAGCACTGTTCTAAATGCTGGGGAGGATACAGGGTAATCGGGTTGTCCCCCGGGGGGCTCACAGTCTTAATCCCCATTTTCCAGATGAGGGAACTGAGGCCCAGAGAAGTGAAGTGACGTGCCCAAAGTCACCCAGCTGACAAGCGGCGGAGCCGGGATTTGAACCCGTGACCTCTGACTCCAAAGCCCGGGCTCTTTCCATTGAGCCACGCTGCTTCCCAGTGATGATCTGAGAGGGCTCAAAGGCGAGGTACCCAAGCTGACGCGTCACTGGATTTGTATTTATGGAGTTTGGGCGGCGGCGGTAGAAGGAGGAGAGCCCTGGGGGAGAGGGCAAGGCCCCTGCAGAGCCACCAGGCTCCGGGACCGGGTTCCTCCGGTTCGCCCAGCGTCGGGCGGTGTCCGCAGCACCCCCGGGCCGGAGGACTGGTTGGGGCTGGTCGCCGTGGTTTCTGCGCTCTGAGCACACGAGCCTCGGCCCAGCGGGGTTAGGGGACCCGCTGCCCTCCCCCTCACGTCGGCCCCACGGTCCCGGTCCCGTCCCGGTCCGTCCAGGCCAGTCCCCCATCCCCGCCAAGAGTGCCGGGATCCTGGGAGGAACCGTGTGCTGGTTGTCCTCCTGGATGCCCATCCAGTATCCCGGCCTCAGCCCGTGACCCAGCACGGACCTGTGCCCACACATCCGATTAGGCCCCTGTGGAGCACACCCCAGCTCCACTGGACTCCCCTTTCCCTGCCCTTTCCCGCTCCACTGAACCCCAACCCCTCACCCTCTCATCATCAGTCGTATTTATTGAGCGCTTACTATGTGCAGAGCACTGTACTAAGCGCTTGTACTAAGCTCTCAGACCGTGGCGCCCCGATCCTCACGGCCTCTCCTCGGGCAGACAGGGCTGGTTGCCGTGCCATGCCTGGGCCTGGCCTCCTCCAGCTCTTCAGGTTGCCCGCTGGGCCGCGGCGGGTGGCACCGTCGGCCCTCGCCCTCGGCCCACCCCGCTCCCCGCTGGAGGGAGGCCAAGCCCTGTCTCCCCTAGGGAAGGGCGGCCCCGTCCCAGCAGGGCCCGGCGCCCAATCCAACCCCGGGCAGGATTCGTCTTGCTCCAAAAATCTCCCCGGAGTCCACCCGTCCTGCTGCCAAATTAATCCAACCCTGGGCGTCCCCACCCTCCCCGTCCGACACGTCCTCTGGGAGCTCTCACTGTGATCCCTTCTGCTGCAGCCTGGCTTCCTCAGCTGGGATTCCCAGAGCGGGCCCTGCCCCTCGGTCCGTGGTCCGAGACGCTCGGCCTGGAGGCCCCTGAGCGGTGACCCTCCAAATCAAGGGGCCTGGCGAGAACTCTGAAGTTTGGGCTCCGAGTCCTGCCCCTCCCGCCCTCCTTTCTCCCCCCAAGCCCCGGCCCCAAACCCTCTCTGGCCTGCCCGCCTTCCTGAGCGTGGATCGGTTGATTGACTGGGGCTGTGCCCTGCTTGCCTTGGCGTTGTGGCCGGACTAGCCCCCCAAACTGGGTGGGCCCGGGGTGGATGGTCAGCAGGGAGGGTGTTTCTGCTGCCGGACTCACGTCCAGGTGCCAGGCGGCCTAGATGGCCAGAGCGGGTGCCAGAGTCCAGAATTTCCAACCACCGGATTCAACCTCCATCCCATCCCCTATCCCATCTCTCCTCTTCCTCCCGCCAGCCCTCCAGGTCAGTTGTACCGCTGGCCTACTGGACAGACCCAGGGCCTGGCAGTCGAGAAGGACCTGGGTTCTAATCCTAGCTCCGCCACTCGTCCGCTGTGCGACCTTGGGCAAGTCGCTTCACTTCTCTGGGCCTCTTTTCCCTCATCTGTAAAATGGAGATGTGAACCCACTGTTGGGTAGGGACTATCTCTATATGTTGCCAACTTGTACTTCCCAAGCGCTTAGCACAGTGCTCTGCACACAGTAAGCGCTCAATAAATACGATTGATTGATTGGAGATTGAGGCTGTGAGCCTCATGGGGGACAGGGACTGTGTCCAACCCTATTACCTTGTTTCTGCCCCAGTGCTTGGTACATAGTAAGCACTTAACAAGTACCGTAATTATTATTATTTCTGGGGCTGGGCCCCTCGGTGGAACAGGGGGCGACTCCTTGGCCGGGCGGCCCCGCTCCGAAAACGCGGCGGGGCAGGCGGGGGCTGCATTGGTCCAGAAAATCCAGAGATGGGGAGGGTCTGCTCTGCCGAGGCAAACGGGGAGGCCGCCGGGCATCTCTCTGTCCGCCCATCTGCCCACTAGACTGTGAGCCCGCTATTGGGTAGGGACCGCCTCTATACGTTGCCAACTTGGACTTCCCAAACGCTTAGTACAGTGCTCCGCACCCAGTAAGCGCTCAATAAATACGATCGAATGAACGAATGCCCGCCGGAGGGAGGGGAAAGCTGGCACGGAAAGCCTTCCCTGGCCCTGCCTGGTTTGCATTTCCCCTGGCTGGCGCTGATGCCGCAGAGAAGCGTGGCCTGGCGTGGAGCTTGGGCGGGGCCGCTGCTTAGGGGGACTGTGCCTCTGTGTGTGTGTGTGTGTGTACACATGTGTGTACATACAGTCTGTGTGTGGCTGGGGCTGGGGGATGGGGCACACGTGGGGACTTTCTGAGGGCTTGGCATTCCGGGCGCTGGCAGAGAAGGCTGTCCGCCGGCCGCCTTCAGCCCACGTGCCGGGCCGAGCTGGCCCGGGCCTCGGTTCGGAGGGTCTGATGTCGGGCTGCTGGCCGGGCACCGGACGTCGGGCCTGCTCTCCGGCCAAATTTCCGCCTCGGCCAGATTTCCTCCTCATTCTCGGCCCCACCGGGCCCTCTTCCTGTTCCAACGGGGGTCTCCGTATCCCCCGCCATCCTCACTACCCCCTACCAGGCAGGGACTCCCGGACACCGACCCGAGTCCGGCTGGGTGGCAGGGGCCGGTGGCACAGCCCGAGAGTGGGTCCGGAAGCCCGGAGGAGACCCTGCTGCTGACCGAGCCGGTCTGGGGGTCTGGAGCAGAGGACTTTGGAGGCCGGTTTTGCCTCTCGGAGGCCCTTGGCTCGGGGTGAGTCAGTGCCCAGAGAAGCTCCCCAGACGTCCACCTCGCTCGCCTGCTATCATCAATCGTATTTATTGAGCGCTTACTGTGTGCAGAGCACTGTGCTAAGCGCTTGGGAAGTACAAATTGGCAACATATAGAGGCAGTCCCTGCCCAACAGTGGGCTCACAGTCTAAAAGGGGGAGACAGAGAACAAATCGAGTCCGAGAGGAAGCCGATCCCTGCAGATAGTGTTCTCGGAATCGCCTACCATTCCTTCCCAACCCCCACCTTCCCCCGCCTCACCCGCAGGAGTGTCACCCGGGGTCGGAGCTCAGCCCCAACCTTTCTTTTTTTTTCCTTTAAAAGGTATTTGTTAAGCACTTACTCTGTGCCAAGCCCTGTTCTAAGTGCTGGGCTTGGTACAGCACCATGGCACAGCAGATAGATAGAGCCGGGCCTGGAAGCCTGAAGGACTTGGCTTCTAATCCCCGCTCGGCCACTTGCCCGCTGTGTGACCTCGGGCAAGTCACTTCACTTCTCTGGGCCTTAGTTCCCTCCTCTTAAAAATGGAGATGAAGACTGTGAGCCCCACGTGGGACGGGGACCGTGTCCCTCCTGATTAGCTTGTAAGAGAAGCAGCGTGGCTCAGCGGGAAGAGCCCGGGCTTTGGAGTCAGAGGTCCTGGGTTCAAATGCCGGCTCCGCCAGTTGTCAGCTGGGGGACTTTGGGCCAGTCACTTCACCTCTCTGGGCCTCAGTGACCTCATCTGTAAAATGGGGATGAAGACTGTGAGCCCCCCATGGGACCACCTCATCATCATCAATCGTATTTATTGAGCGCTTACTATGTGCAGAGCACTGTACTAAGTGCTTGTACCTCATCACCTTGTAACCTCCCCAGCACTTAGAATAGTGCTTTGCACATAGTAAGCACTTAATAAATGCTATCATCATCATCATCATCAATCGTACTTATTGAGCGCTTACTGTGTGCAGAGCACTGTACTAAGCGCTTGGGAAGTATAAATTGGCAACATACAGAGACAGTCCCTGCCCAACAGTGGGCTCACAGTCTAAAAGACGGTGGGCTCACAGTCTAAAATGCTATCACTATTATTATTATTATTATCTAACACAGCGCGTGGTACCGTGCCTGGCACATGAAAAGCGCTTAACAAATACCATAAAAAAACCCAAACCAACCAAAGAACAACTGTCAGGAAGTGGGAAAGCCAGACCTGCGAGGCAACGTTAGAGGAATTGGTGGGGGGTGGGCTGCGGAGGGAGGTTGAGTGTGGAGAAGAGAGGGCTTAGAGGGAGAATAGTCACTGTCATGTCCGAGCAGGGTTTGGAAGGGAATGGGCTGACCAAACATCCCCCCATGCCCACCGAGGGCCAAACAAGGTGTCCCGTTAAAGCGGGAGAGACTTCAGTTAGCCACAAGGAAGAACTTCCTGGCAAAAGCACGGAGAGCAGATGGGAATCCCCAACTTGGGGACTTTTAGCCAAACACGTAGATGCCCTGGGGGGTTTCATCACTCACCTGCCCAGAGGCAGGAGGCTGGACCGGATGACCCCTTCTGCCCATCAGGTATCCCCTGGAAGGGCATGTTACTCCCCTCCTCAAAAATCTCCAGTGGCTACCAATCAATCTGCGCATCAGGCAGAAACTCTTCACCCTGGGCTTCAAGGCTGTCCATCACCTCGCCCCTTCCTACCTCACCTCCCTTCTGTCCTTCTCCAGCCCAGCCCGCACCCTCCGCTCCTCTGCCGCTAATCTCCTCACCGTACCTCGTTCTCGCCCGTCCCGCCATCGACCCCCGGCCCACATCATCCCCTGGGCCCGGAATGCCCTCCCTCTGCCCCTCCGCCAAGCTAGCTCTCTTCCTCCCTTCAAGACCCTGCTGAGAGCTCACCTCCTCCAGGAGGCCTTCCCAGACTGAGCCCCTTCCTTCCTCTCCCCCTCGTCCCCCTCTCCATCCCCCCCATCTTACCTCCTTCCCTTCCCCACAGCACCTGTATATATGGATATATGTTTGTACATATTTATTACTCTATTTATTTATTTATTTTACTTGTACATATCATCATCATCATCAATCGTATTTATTGAGCGCTTACTATGTGCAGAGCACTGTACTAAGTGCTTGGGAAGTACAAATTGGCAACATATAGAGACAGTCCCTACCCAACAGTGGGCTCACAGTCTAATATCTATTCTATTGATTTTATTTTGTTAGTAGGTTTGGTTTTGTTCTCTGTCTCCCCCTTTTAGACTGTGAGCCCACTGTTGGGTAGGGACTGTCTCTATATGTTGCCAATTTGGACTTCCCAAGCGCTTAGTACAGTGCTCTGCACACAGTAAGCGCTCAATAAATGCGATTGATGATGATGATCCCCTCTCCCTATTCCCTCCCTAACCTTGAGGGGTTCCCGAGGGGGCCCCAGGAGGCCTATAAATGAGCTTGTGAGTCAGAAGAAATGTATTTTTAGTTTGCTTCTGCTTGGAAGATGCTCTGAAGGGAGGGATGGGGACGGGGGGCAAGCGGGGAGGTTAAGAAGCCGAAGAAACGGGAGCACGGATTTCCTGCCCGGGCCCTTCCCTATTCCAGACTGAGCCCCCTCCTTCCTCTCCCCCTCCCCATCCCCCCTGCCTTACCTCCTTCCCCTCCCCACAGCACCTGTATATATGGATATATGTTTGTACGGATTTATTACTCTATTTTATTTGTACATATTTATCCTATTTATTTTATTTTGTTAATATGTTTTGTTTCGTCATCCGTCTCCCCCTGGTAGACCGTGAGCCCGGTGTTGGGTAGGGACTGTCTCTAGATGTTGCCAAGTTGGACTTCCCAAGCGCTTAGTACAGTGCTCTGCACACAGCAAGCGCTCAATAAATACGATTGAATGACAATGAATCTCGGAGCAGGCGGGCGACACACAGCTGTCTAACACACAGCAAGTACAGTGGATAAATCCCGGGCCTGGGAATAATAATAAAAATAATAATAATGATGGTATTTGTTAAGCGCTTAGTATGTGCCAAGCACTGTTCTCAGCACTGGGGGGATGCAAGGTGATCAGGTTGTCCCAGGTGGGGCTCACAGTCTTAATCCCCATTTTCCAAATGAGGGAACTGAGGCCCAGAGAAGTGAATCAATCAATCAATCATATTTATTGAGCGCTTACTATGTGCAGAGCACTGTACCAAGCGCTTGGGAAGTACAAATTGGCAACATCTAGAGACAGTCCCTACCCAACATTGGGCTCACAGTCTAAAAGGGGGAGACAGAGAACAAAACCAAACATACTAACAAAATAAAATAAATAGAATAGATATGTACAAGTAAAATAAATAAATAAATAAATAGAGTAATAAATATGTACAAACATATATACATATATACAGGAAGTGAAGTGACTTGCCCAAAGTCACACAGCTGATAGCGTAGCCAGGATTTGAACCCACGACCTCTGACTCCAAAGCCCGGGCTCTTTCCACTGAGCCACGCTGCTTCGCTAATCAGAAGGACCTGGGTTCTCATCCCCACTCTGCCACTTGTCTGCTGTGTGGCCTTGGGGAAGTCACTGAACTTCTCTGGGCCTCAGTTGCCTCATCTGTGAAAATGCGGATGGAAAGACTGTGAGCCCGATGTGGAGTGTGTCCAACCCGATTGTCTTGTATCCGCCCCAGTGCTTAGAAAGGTGCCTGGCACGTTGTAAGTGCTTAACAAATACCGCAATTATTACTATTATTATTATTATTAGCAGGCATAAGGTCCGGTGGCCAGCACACAGCAGTCACCCGGTGTCGGGCATCCAGTCTGGCCGCTGGCCCGCAGCAGGGCGGTCAGTTGACGTTGGCCATCGTGACCGGGCCGCGGGGCGACTAAGAGATGCCAGCGGCCAGACGGGCAGTACTGGAACTAGAACCCAGGCCCTCCAACTCCAGGCCAACAGTGCTTTGCCCATAGTTTCAGGCAGAAACTCCTCACCCTGGGCTTCAGGGCTGTCCATCCCCTCGCCCCCTCCTCCCTCACCTCCCTTCTGTCCTTCTCCAGCCCAGCCTGCACCCTCCGCTCCTCCACCGCTGATCTCCTCCCCGTACCTCGCTCTCGCCTGTCCCGCCATCGACCCCTGGCCCACGTCCTCCCCCGGGCCTGGAATGCCCCCAATCCCTCTGCCCACCCGCCAAGCTCGCTCTCTTCCTCCCTTCAAGACCCTACTGAGAGCTCACCTCCTCCAGTAGGCCTTCCCAGACTGAGCCCCTTCCTTCCTCTCCCCCTCGTCCCCCTCTCCATCCCCCCCATCTTACCTCCTTCCCTTCCCCACAGCACCTGTATATATGGATATATGTTTGTACATATTTATTACTCTATTTATTTAACTTGTACATATCTATTCTATTTATTTTATTTTGTTAGTATGTTTGGTTTTGTTCTCTGTCTTCCCCTTCTAGACTGTGAGCCCACTGTTGGGTAGGGACTGTCTCTATATGTTGCCAATTTGTACTTCCCAAGCGCTTAGTACAGTGCTCTGCACATAGTAAGCGCTCAATAAATACGATTGATGATGATGATAGTAAGCGCTTAACAAATCATGGTTTTTCTTGTGGTATCTGTTAAGCAGTCAACATCTCAGCTCTCTGCACAAAGGGACTCCAGGTGCCTCCTACGTGAGCATCTTCCCTCCCTCGCAAGAGACACCGGGTGTCGTTTTAATAATCCTCCCGCGCCCCCCACGAGCCAGGGACCCGTGGACTCCGATTAGCCGTTGCCGTATTTCGAACCCGGAGGATTTATCGGCGCCTCGGCCTGGTGGACCTCGTGGGATTCCTCTCCGAGGTCACCGGGGTGAGCGGGCGACCGGGTCGGGGAGTGAAACCGTCTTTTAGAGCCCACTATTGGGTAGGAACCGTCTCTATATGTTGCCAACTTGTACTTGCCAAGCGCTTAGTACAGCGCTCTGCACACAGTAAGCGCTCAATAAATACGATTGATGATGGTGATGATGATGAAACACGTCTACGTGGGGGGCTCCCATGGGGTTCTCATTCGGGGCTGGGTTTTGGGGTGCTCAGGGTCCCGGGTGGGGACGGGAGAGCCGCTGCAGGGCTCTGAGGACAGGGGGTGGGGCTGGGGATATTGTTTGGACCTTACTTGTATGAAAATACTTGGGCAAGTCACTTGACTTCTCTGAGCCTCAGCTATCTCATCTGTAAAATGGGGATTGAGCGCTTACTGAGCGCTTACTGTGTGCAGAGCACTGGACTAAGCACTTGGGAACTACAAGTTGGCAATGGATGGAGACGGTCCCTACCCAACAGTGGGCTCACAGTCCATTCAATCGTATTTTAGCGTGGCTCAGTGGAAAGAGCCCTGGCTTTGGAGTCAGAGGCCATGGGTTCAAATCCCGGCTCCACCAATCAATCAATCAATCATATTTATTGAGCGCTTACTATGTGCAGAGCACTGTACTAAGCACTTGGGAAGTACAAATCGGCAACATATAGAGACAGTCCCTACCGGACATTGGGCTCACAGTCTAAAAGGGGGAGACAGAGAAAAAAAAAAACCAAACATACTAACAAAATAAAATAAGTAGAATAGATATGTACAATTTAAATAAATAGAGTAATAAATATGTACAAACATATATACAGGTGCTGTGGGGAAGGGAAGGAGGTAAGATGAGGGGGACGGAGAGGGGGACGAGGGGGAGAGGAAGGAAGGGGCTCAGTCTGGGAAGGCCTCCAGACTTGTCAGCTGGGTGACTTTGGGCAAGTCGCTTCCCTTCTCTGGGCCTCAGTTCCCTCATCTGTCAAATGGGGATGAAGACTGTGAGCCCCACGTGGGACAACTTGATCACCTTGTATCCACCCCCAGCGCTTAGAACAGTGCTCCGCACATAGTAAGCGCTTAGCAAATGCCATTAAAAAAAAAAAAATGACACACAAATGAGTTCCCACCCTCTCAGGTGTGGCTGTCGCCCTTTGTATCCTGCAGTTGTGTGTGTACGGACAAGGCCGATGCAGAGCCCCGGCCTTAACCGCACTACACAACTGGGCGCGTACACGCACATCCACCTCCGCACACGCATCGCTCCCGCACCTTGTTGTGATGCTGCTGTGGCTTTTCCCCGTCAGGCCTCACGCCCCGGCTCCCAAAGCGCCGGACCATCCCCGGGTCCCACCATTTAAGCAGCGCCACAGAGAAGCGGCGTGGCTCAGTGGAAAGAGCCCGGGCTTTGGAGTCAGAGGTCATGGGTTCAAGTCCCGCCTCCGCCAATTGTCGGCTGGGTGACTTTGGGCAAGTCACTCCACTTCTCCGTGCCTCAGTGCCCTCATCTGTCAAATGGGGATGAAGACTGTGAGCCCCCCGTGGGGCAACCTGATCACCTTGTAACCTCCCCAGCGCTTAGAACAGTGCTGGGCATGTAGTAAGTGCTTAATAAATGCCATTATTATTATTATTATTATTTGAACCTTGGTGTAGTGCCAAGCCGCACTGCACTGGGACCTTCATCATCAATCGTATTTATTGAGCGCTTACTATGGGCAGAGCACTGTACTAAGCACTTGGGAAGTACAAATTGGCAACATATAAGCAGGTCCTGCACTGCACTGGGACCTTCGAATCCCGGCTCCGCCACATGTCTGCTGTGTGATCTTGGGCAAGTCACTTAACTTCTCTGGGCCTCAGTTCCCTCATCTGTAAAATGGGGATGGAGACTGTGAGCCCCCCGTGGGGCAACCTGATCACCTTGTAACCTCCCCAGCGCTTAGAACAGTGCTTGGCACGTAGTAAGTGCTTAATAAATGCCATTATTTTTATTATTATTATTATTATTTGAACCTTGGTGTAGTGCCAAGCCGCACTGCACTGGGACCTTCATCATCAATCGTATTTATTGAGCGCTTACTATGGGCAGAGCACTGTACTAAGCGCTTGGGAAGTACAAATTGGCAACATATAAGCAGGTCCTGCACTGCATTGGGACCTTCGAATCCCGGCTCCGCCACATGTCTGCTGTGTGATCTTGGGCAAGTCACTTAACTTCTCTGGGCCTCAGTTCCCTCATCTGTAAAATGGGGACGGAGACTGTGAGCCCCACGTGGGGCAACCTGATCACCCTGTATCCTCCCCAGCGCTTAGAACAGTGCTTAGCACATAGTAAGCGCTTAACAAATGCCAATTATTATTATTATTCAAACCTTCCTTCTTTCCCCGATCAATCAATGGTATTTATTGAGTACTTACAGGGTGCGGAGCACTGCACTAAGCACTTGGGAGAGTATGTTACAGCGGTATTGGTAGACATGACAAGGAGCTTACAGTCTGGAGGGGCAGATGGACATCTCTGGGCCTCAGTTACCTCATCTGTAAAATGGGGATTAAGACTGTGAGCCCACCATGGAACAACCTCATCACCTTGTAACGTCCTCAGTGCTTAGAACGGTGCTTTGCACATAGTAAGCGCTTAACAAATACCATCATCATCATCAAATACCATCATCATTAAAATAGATTGAAAGTATGGATATAAGTGTTGTGGGGCTGAGGGTGAGGTGAATATCAAGCACTTAAAGGGGACGGATTCGGGCACATAATAATAATAATAATAATATGATATTTAAGTTCTTACTAATTGGGCTGGACACAGTCCTTGTCCCACGTGAGACTCACAGTCTCGATCCCCATTGTTCAGATGAGGTAACTGAGGTCCAGAGAAGCGAAACGACTTGTCCAAGGTCACACAGCTCTCCATCCCCCCCATCTTCCCTCCTTCCCTTCCCCACAGCACCTGTATATATGTATATATGTTTGTACATATTTATTACTCTATTTATTTTACTTGTACATATCTATTCTATTTATTTTACTTTGTTAGTATGTTTGGTTTTGTTCTCCGTCTCCCCCTTTTAGACTGTGAGCCCACTATTGGGTAGGGACCGTCTCTAGATGTTGCCCAAGCGCTTAGTACAGTGCTCTGCACACAGTAAGCGCTCAATAAATACGATCGATGATGATGAAGTGGCCGAGCCGGGATTAGAACCCATGACCTTCTCGCTCCCAGGTCCGGGCTCTATCCGCTACGCCGTGCTGTTTCTCGCAGACGGGAGAGGGACTAGAGAAAATGACGGCTTAATAATAATAATTTGGGTATTTGTTAAGCGCTTGCTAGGTGCCAAGCACGGTTCTAAGCGCTGGGGGAGATACAAGGTGATCAGGTTGTCCCACATGGGGCTCCCAGTCTTCATCCCCATTTTCCAGATGAGGGAACTGAGGCCCAGAGAAGTTAAGTGACTTGCCCAAGGTCCCACAGCTGATAAATGTTTGGTTTTGTTCTCTGTCTCCCCATTTTAGACTGTGAGCCCAGTGTTGGGTAGGGACTGTCTCTGTATGTTGCCAATTTGTACTTCCCAAGCGCTTAGTACAGTGCTCTGCACATACTGAGCGCTCAATAAATACGATTGATGATGATGATGATGATTGATGAAGTGGTGGAGCCAGGATTCGAACCCAAGCCCGGGCTGGTTCCACTGAGCCACACTGCTTCTCTGCTTCGCGCTTAGTCGGGGAAGGCCTGTTGGCCTGTTCTCCCCCTTTTAGACTGTGAGCCCACTGTTGGGTAGGGACCGTCTCTATATGTTGCCAACTTGTACTTCCCAAGCGCTTAGTACAGTGCTCTGCACACAGTAAGCGCTCAATAAATACGATTGATTGATTGATTGGAGGAACTGGGATTTGAATAAGGCTCTGAAGGTGTGGAGAGGTGGTGGTGGGAGAGTTGATTGAGGGCTTTGAAGCCGACGGTGAGGAGCTTCTGTTTGACGCGGAGGTGGTTGGACCACCACTGGAGGGTCTTGAGGAGTGGGGAGACTGGACTGAACGTTTTTGTAGAAAGATGAGCCGGGCGGCAGAGAGAAGTATAGACAGGAGATGGGAGAGACAGGAGGCAGGGAGGACAGCAAGCTCCTTGTGGGCAGGGAATGGGTCTGTTTATTGTTGAGCGCTTAGTACAGTGCTCTGCGCACAGCAAGCGCTCAATAAATACGCCCGAATGAACGAATGAAGTAATTGAAAGAGGATGGGATAAGGGCTTGGCTCATCCTAGGAGCAGTTTGGATGGCGAGGAAAGGATGGATTCTGGGGATGTTGGGACAGGAGAAGCGACGGGAACTCCGCACCCTCCGGGCGGTAGGAACCATCAGCCCCCTCTAGCCCTGCCGTTCATTCATTCATTCATTCAGTCGTGTTTATTGAGCGCCTGCTGTGTGCAGAGCACTGTACTAAGCGCTTGGGAAGTCCAAGTTGGCAACATCTAGAGACGGTCCCTACCCGACAGCGGGCTCGCAGTCTAGAAGGGGGAGATGTTCCCAGCCAAACCCTGCCCTCCCCCTAATTTTCCCATCACTGTAGACAGCACTACCACCTGCTCCGTCTCACGAGCCTTCATTCCTAACCTCCCTCAGCACTTTTCAGCCAGTCAGTCGTATTTACTGAGCGCTTACTGTGTGCAGAGCACGGTACTAAGTGCGTGGGATAAACGACGCATTCCCTGCCCACTGGCTTCTAATTGTGACTCCGTCTCTTGTCTGCTGGGGGACCTTGGACAAGTCACTTCAATCAATCGTATTTATTGAGCGCTTACTATGTGCAGAGCACTGTACTAAGCGCTTAGCGCTGTACTGTACTTCACTTCTGGGCTTCAGTTTCTTTCCTGTAAAATGGGGATTGAGTCTGCGAGCCCCTTGAGGGACATGGACTGTGTCCAACCTGATTGCCTTGTCTCTACCCCAATCAATCAATCAATCAATCGTATTTATTGAGCGCTTACTGTGTGCAGAGCACTGTACTAAGCGCTTGGGAAGTCCAAGTTGGCAACATCTGGAGACGGTCCCTACCCGACAGCGGGCTCGCAGTCTAGAAGGGGGAGATGTTCCCACCCAAACCCTGCCCTCCCCCTAATTTTCCCATCACTGTAGACAGCACTACCACCTGCTCCGTCTCACAAGCCTTCATTTCTAACCTCCCTCAGCACTTTTCAGCCAGTCAGCCAGTCAGTCGTATTTACTGAGCGCTTACTGTGTGCAGAGCACGGTACTAAGTGCGTGGGATAAACGACGCATTCCCTGCCCACTGGCTTCTAATTGTGACTCCGTCTTTGTCTTCTGGGGGACCTTGGACAAGTCACTTCAATCAATCGTATTTATTGAGCGCTTACTATGTGCAGAGCACTGTACTAAGCACTTAGCACTGTACTGTACTTCACTTCTGGGCTTCAGTTTCTTTCCTGTAAAATGGGGATTGAGTCTGTGAGCCCCTTGAGGGACATGGACTGTGTCCAACCTGATTGCCTTGTCTCTACCCCAATCAATCAATTGTATTTATTGAGCACTTACTGTGTGCAGAGCACTGTACTAAGCGCTTGGGAAGTCCAAGTTGGCAACATATAGGGACAGTCCCTACCCAACAGTGGGCTCACAGTCTAAAAGGGGGAGACGGAGAACAAAACCAAACATACTAACAAAATAAAATAAATAGAATAGATATGTCCAAGTAAAATAAATAAATAGAGTAATAAATATGTACAAACATATATACATATATACAGGTGCTTAGTAAGTGCCCGGCACGTAGTAAGCACTTCTAAATACCATAAAAAATAGCATCAGGAGCTTGCCAGCCAACGAGGGACTGCGTTGCTGCTGCTAGGGGGTCGGGGGGACGACGGGCAGGGGCATCGAGAGCTGTAAGCTCTTAGTACAGTGCTCTGCACATAGTAAGCGCTCAATAAATAGGATTGATGATTGTGGGCAGGGATGTGCCTGCTTATTGTCGTATTGTACGCTCCGAGGTGCCTAGTACAATGCTCTGCACTCAGTAAGCACTCAGTGAAAATAATAATAATAATAATAATGGAATTTATTAAGCACTTACTATGTGCAACGCACTGTTCTAAGCGCTGGGGAGGTTACAATAATAATAATAATGTTGGTATTTGTTAAGCGCTTACTATGTGCCAAGCACTGTTCTAAGCGCTGGGGAGGTTCCAAGGAGATCAGGTTGTCCCACGGGGGGCGCACACAATTTTAATCCCCATTTTCCAGGTGAGGTCACTGAGGCCCCGAGAAGTTAAGTGACTTGCAAGGTGCTCAGGTTGTCCCACGGGGGGCTCACAGTCTTAATCCCCATTTTACAGATGAGGTCACTGAGGCCCAGAGAAGCGAAGTGACTTGCCCAACTCGTGCCAAACTCGGCCACAGTGGAGCTCCCCACTCCAACAAGGGGGCTTCTCCGCAGCCGGCGTCCCCCGTCCACCATGAGGAAACCCTTCCAGAGGGGCATGGGGCCACTCCGGCCGCCCCGGTGGGGTATGAGAACTGTGCCAATCAATCAATCAATCGTATTTATTGAGCGCTTACTGTGTGCAGAGCACTGTACTAAGCGCTTGGGAAGTACAAGTTGGTAACATATAGAGACAGTCCCTACCCAACAGTGGGCTCACAGTCTAAAAGGGGGAGACAGAGGACAAAACCAGACTAACAAAATAAAATAAATAGAATAGATATGTACAAGTAAAATAAATAAATAGAGTAATAAATATGTACAAACATATATACATATCATCATCATCAATCATATTTATTGAGCGCTTACTGTGTGCAGAGCACTGTACCAAGCACTTGGGAAGTACAAGTTGGCAACATATAGAGACAGTCCCTACCCAACAGTGGGCTCACAGTCTAGAAGGGGGAGACAGAGGACAAAACCAAACATACTAACAAAATAAAATAAATAGAATAGATATGTACAAGTAAAATAAATAGAGTAATAAATATGTACAAACATATATACATATCATCATCATCAATCATATTTATTGAGCGCTTACTGTGTGCAGAGCACTGTACTAAGCACTTGGGAAGTACAAGTTGGCAACATATAGAGACAGTCCCTACCCAACAGTGGGCTCACAGTCTAAAAGGGGGAGACAGAGGACAAAACCAAACATACTAACAAAATAAAATAAATAGAATAGATATGTACAAGTAAAATAAATAAATAGAGTAATAAATATGTACAACCATATATCCATATATACAGGTGCTGTGGGGAAGGGAAGGAGGTAAGATGGGGGGGATGGAGAGGGAGACGAGGGGGAGAGGAAGGAAGGGGCTCAGTCTGGGAAGGCCTCCTGGAGGAGGTGAGCTCTCAGCAGAGCTGAGAGGAAGGAAGGGGCTCAGGCGTGGGGCGAGAAGGGAGGCTTTACCGGGAGAGCGGGCAGGCAGGAGATGGGAGCAGCGAGGGCGGCAGCAGCTGCAGTAGAGAGCCGGCCTATGTAGGTGGCATTCCCAGGAGAAAGAAGCGTTGCCAGGGTAACGGGTCCCCTCATCTTCAAACTTTCCAAAGAGGCGGTGGGCGGGAGGCCGCCGGGTTATTCCGCCAATGTGGGTTCGGGACTCCGGCCTCTCCAGCAGCGTGGCTCAGTGGAAAGAGCCCGGGCTTTGGAGTCAGAGGTCGTGGGTTTGAATCCTGGCTCCGCCACATGCCTGCTGTGTGACCTTGGGCAAGTCACTTCACTTCTCTGAGCCTCAGTTACCTCATCTGTAAAATGGGTTTGACTGTGAGCCCCACGTGGGACAACTTGATCACCTTGTATCCCCCCCAGCGCTTAGAACAGTGCTCTGCACATAGTAAGCGCTTAACAAATGCCATCATTACTATTATTATTCCCCTTCCCTCCTCTACCCCCCCTTCCCTCCTCTCCCCCTCGTCCCCCTCTCCATCCCCCCATCTTGCCTCCTTCCCTTCCCCACAGCACCTGTATGTATGTATATATGGTTGTACATATTTATTACTCTATTTATTTATTTATTTTACTTGTACATTTCTATCCTATTTATTTTATTTTGTTGGTATGTTTGGTTCTGTTCTCTGTCTCCCCCTTTTAGACTGTGAGCCCACTGTTGGGTAGGGACTGTCTCTGTGTGTTGCCAATTTGTGCTTCCCAAGCGCTTAGTACAGTGCTCTGCACATAGTAAGCGCTCAATAAATACGATTGACTGATTGATTGATTTCCCAGCGGCCTCGAGGCCCTGGCTAAGATGGCCTTGCGGATGGACACTCACCTGGAGGCTGGCAAGCGCTCTCCCGCTCGGAGAGCCGTCGGGTCGGAAGGTCCCGGAGGCCAGGGAGCGTGGGTGTTTGCTCCGGTCATCAATCAATCAATCGTATTGATTGAGCGCTTACTGTGTGCAGAGCACTGTACTAAGCGCTTGGGAAGTCCAAGTTGGCAACATATAGAGACAGTCCATACCCAACAGTGGGCTCACAGTCTAAATGTGTTAAGCCGCTTACTATGTGCCAAGCACTGTTCTAAGCACTGGGGTGGCTTTAATTCTATTTGGCTGGGTCACTGGGGTGGGTCGGGGGGGTGTGATGGTCTGCGTTGGGTATTCTTTCATTATCGTACTCATTGAGCGCTTACTGTGTGCAGCGCACTGGACTAAGCGCTCGGGAAGTACAAGTTGGCAACAGATAGAGACGGTCCCTACCCAACAGCGGGCTCACAGGCTAGAAGGGGGAGACAGACAACAAAACAAAACACGTGGACGGGTGTCAAAGTCGTCGGAACAAATAGAATTAAAGCTAGATGCACATCGTTAACAAAATAAATAGCATAGTAAATATGTACAAGTAAAATGAATCGAGTAATAGAGCTGTACAAACGTATATACAGGTGCTGTGGGGAGGGGAAGGAAGTAGGGTGGGGGGATGGAGAGGAGGACAGGAAAAAGGGGGCTGAGTGTGGGAAGGCCTCCTGGAGGAGGTGAGCTCTCAGTAGGGCTTTGAAGGGAGGAAGAGAGCTAGCTTGGTGGATGTGCGGAGGGATTGGGGGCATTCCGGGCCGGGGGTCGATGGCAGGATGGGTGAGAATGAGGCACGGGGAGGAGGTGAGCGGCGGCAGAGGAGCAGAGGGTGTGGGCTGGGCTGGAGAAGGAGAGAGGGAAGGTGAGGTAGGAGGGGGCGAGGGGATGGATGGACAGCCTTGAAGCCCAGGGTGAGGAGTTTCTGCCTGATGCGCAGATTGATTGGTAGCCACTGGAGATTTTTGAGGAGGGGAGTAACATGTCCAGAGCGTTTCTGGACAAAGACAATCCGGGCAGCGGCGTGCAGTATGGATTGAAGTGGGGAGCGACAGGAAGATGGGAGATCGGAGAGGAGGCTAATGCAGTAATCCAGTCGGGATAGGATGAGAGATTGAACTGGCAAGGTAGTGGTTTGGATGGAGAGGAAAGAGCGGATCTTGGCGACGTTGCGGAGGTGAGACCGGCAGGTTTTGGTGACGGATCGGATGTGAGGGGTGAACGAGAGAGCGGAGTCGAGGAGGACACCAAGGTTGCGGGCCTGTGAGACGGGAAGGATGGTAGTGCCGTCTACGGTGACGGGAAAGTCGGGGAGAGGGCAGGGTTTGGGAGGGAAGACAAGGAGTTCAGTCACTGGGGGAGGAGCAGGGGTGTGGGCTGGCCCATGCCGGGTCACCGGGGGAGAGACGGGGGTATCACATGATCCAGCCCTAGCACATGTTCTCTCCCAGCATCCTCATCATCATCAGCATCATCAATCGTATTTATTGAGCGCTTCCTGTGTGCAGAGCACTCTACTAAGCGCTTGGGAAGTCCAAGTTGGCAACATCTAGAGACAGTCGCTACCCAACAGTGGGCTCACAGTCTAAAAGGGGGAGACAGAGAACAAAACCAAACATACTAACAAAATAAATAGAATAGATAATAAAATAAATAGAATAGATAATAAAATAAATAGATTAGATGGTCCTCGTGGACCATCTCTCGGTGACCCAGCCCCGGGCCGGGCAGGGTGGCCGGACAGCCCCCGCTGGCATCCCTCTGGGTCTTCTGTTCTCAAGTCCGGTGGCGTTTGGCTCCGCCTTGTACTTAGATAACAGAAGAGGAACTGGCCACTTCCTAGCAAACGGTTCACGCGTGACCTCGTTACCCGCATCGGGGCCGGCTCCCGCCGCCGGGGACGGACCAGAATCCCCTCATCATCATCATCATCATCATCATCAATCGTATCTATTGAGCGCTTACTATGTGCAGAGCACTGTACTAAGCGCTTGGGAAGTACAAATTGGCAACATACAGAGACAGTCCCTACCCAACAGTGGGCTCACAATCTACCGGGAGCGGCTCCGGTAGTGCCTCGGGCCCAAGGCCCGCGCCGAGGACCGGCCACAGGGTTGGTGCGGCGGAGGAGAGGGTGAGGTCGGCCTACGCGGGAGCCGATCGGACGCCCCGCGCCGTCGGGGCGCATTGGCCGGTAAGCGGAGACCCTGCGACTCCTCATCCGCCGCAGGCCTGGCGGTGGGACAGCTGGGACCACCCATTCTGGGGACAGTGAGTCGCTCATCCCCCCCGGCCTTTCATCCCCACGTGCGCCGCCCGGCCTCTTGTAAGCTCACACCCACTCACCCCTCCACCAACGTGGCCTTCAGCCCACTGTTGGGTAGGGACTGTCTCTATATATGTTGCCAACTTGTACTTCCCAAGCGCTTAGTCCAGTGCTGTGCACATAGTAAGCGCTCAATCAATACGATTGATGATTGATGATGATGAACGCATCTTACACAGCCTATTGCCTAAGCTAATACTCCTGTCCACACCTCGACTTCCTTCTGCTTCCAGTCCGGGTCTATCTCCGCCACTAGATTGTCGGTTCTTTGAGGGCAGGGATCGTGACCGCCAACCCCTTTGGCCTCGTCCGAGCGACTGGTACAACAATTTGCCCACAGCAGGTCATTGGGGATGAGACTGTGAGCCCCCCGTGGGACAACCTGATAATAATAATAATAATAATAAAATAATACCAGTATTTGTTAAGCACTTACTGTTCTAAGCGCTGGGGGGATACAAGGTGATCAAGTTGTCCCACGGGGGGCTAGCAGTCCTCATCCAGTCTTAGAACAGTCTTAGAACAGTGCTTTGCACATAGTAAGCGCTTAATAAATGCCATCATTATTATTATTGGGGACTGTCTCTATATGTTGCCAATTTGCACTTCCCAAGTGCTTAGTACAGTGCTCTGCACATAGTAAGCGCTCAATAAATACGATTGATGATGATGATGATGATGATTATTATTATCATCCCCATTTTACAGATGAGGGACTGAGGCCCAGAGAAGTGAAGTGACTTGCCCACGGTCACCCAGCTGACAAGTGGCGGAGCCGGGATTTGAACCCTTGATCCCTGACTCCAAAGCCCGGGCTCTTTCCTCTGAGCCACACTGATCATCTTGTATCCTCCCCAGCGCTTAGAACAGTGCTTTGCACATAGTAAGCGCTTAATAAATGCCATTATTGTTATCATTATTGTTACCAACTGATAGATCGTGTCACCGCTCGGGGAATGGAAGGGTTTGGGGCCACTCGCCCCTCGGTGTCGAGATCGGTGCCAATTCCACCGTATTAATTTCGCGGATGAGGTAGGCACCGGGGCTTCGGAGCGAATTTGCTACTCGGTTCCCCGGAGGAGACGGGGTGGGGAGGGGAGGAGCCGGCCCCGGGTCGGGGGCAAGGGTGGCTACGAAGAGGAACTTGGCTCAGAGCCGGACTCTGGCTGGCTTGTTTGAGCGGCGCGGAGGGGGTATGTATTCAAGAAGCAGCGTGGCTCGGTGGAAGGAGCACCAGAGGTCATGGGTTCAAATCCCGGCTCTGCCAATTAATAATAATAATGGCATTTATTAAGCGCTTACTATGTGCAAAGCACTGCCCTAAGCGCTGGGGAGGTTACAAGGTGATCAGGTTGTCCCCCGGGGGGCTCACAGTCTTCATCCCCGTTTGACAGATGAGGGAACTGAGGCCCAGAGAAGTGAAGCGACTTGCCCAAAGTCACCCAGCTGACAATAGGCAGAGCCGGGATGTGAGCCCGTGACCCCTGACCCCAAAACCCAGGCTCTTTCCACTGAGCCACGCTGCTTCTCAGCTGGGTGACTTTGGGCCAGTCACTTCAATCAATCAATCAATTGTATTTATTGAGCGCTTACTGTGTGCAGAGCACTGGACTAAGCGCTTGGGAAGTCCAAGTTGGCAATATATAGAGACGGTCCCTACCCAACAGTGGGCTCACAGTCGAAAAGAGCTCACCGGCTCTTCTCTTCCCTGGGCCTCAGTTCCCTCATTTGTAAAATGGGGATGAAGACCGTGAGCCCCCCCGTGGGACAACCTGATCACCTTGTAACCTCCCCAGCGCTTAGAACAGTGCTTGGCACATAGTAAGTGCTAAATAAGTGCCATCATTATTAGTATTAATATTATTATATGTGGAGCCCCAGGAAGGAAAGAATAACACTTGAAAGCGCTTACTATGTGCCCAGCACTGTTCTAAGTGCTGGGGTAGATACAGGTTAATCAGGTCGGACACAGTCCCCGTTCATCGTGGGGCTCACAGTCTTAATGCCTGTATTACAGATGAGGGAACTGAGGCCCAGATAATCAATCAATCAATCGTATTTATTGAGCGCTTACTGTGTGCAGAGCACTGTACTAAGCGCTTGGGAAGTCCAAGTTGGCAACATATAGAGACAGTCCCTACCCAACAGTAGGCTCACAGTCTAAAAGACAGTAGGCTCACAGTCGAAAAGAGCTCACCGGCTCTTCACTTCTCTGGGCCTCAGTTCCCTCATTTGTAAAATGGGGATGAAGACCGTGAGCCCCCCGTGGGACAACCTGATCACCTTGTAACCTCCCCAGTGCTTAGAACAGTGCTTGGCACATAGTAAGTGCTAAATAAGTGCCATCATTATTAGTATTAATATTATTATATGTGGAGCCCCAGGAAGGAAAGAGTAACACTTGAAAGCGCTTACTATGTGCCCAGCACTGTTCTAAGTGCTGGGGTAGATGCAAGTTAATCAGGTCGGATGCAGTCCCCGTTCATCGTGGGGCTCACAGTCTTAATGCCTGTATTACAGATGAGGGAACTGAGGCCCAGATAATCAATCAATCAATCGTATTTATTGAGCGCTTACTGTGTGCAGAGCACTGTACTAAGAGCTTGGGAAGTCCAAGTTGGCAACATATAGAGACAGTCCCTGCCCAACAGTAGGCTCACAGTCTAAAAGACAGTAGGCTCACAGTCGAAAAGAGCTCACCGGCTCTTCACTTCTCTGGGCCTCAGTTCCCTCATTTGTAAAATGGGGATGAAGACCGTGAGCCTCCCGTGGGACAACCTGATCACCTTGTAACCTCCCCAGCGCTTAGAACAGTGCTTGGCACATAGTAAGTGCTTAATAAGTGCCATCATTATTATTGTTAATATTATTTGTGGAGCCCCAGGAAGGAAAGAGTAACACTTGAAAGCGCTTACTATGTGCCCAGCACTGTTCTAAGTGCTGGGGTAGATACAGGTTAATCAGGTCGGATGCAGTCCCCGTTCATCGTGGGGCTCACAGTCGTAATGCCGGCATTACAGATGAGGGAATTGAGGCCCAGATAATCTATCAATCAATCGTATTTATTGAGCGCTTACTGTGTGCAGAGCACTGTACTAAGCACTTGGGAAGTCCAAGTTGGCAACATATAGAGACAGTCCCTACCCAACAGTGGGCTCACAGTCTAAAAGATAAGTGAAGATAAGTGAAGTGACTTGCCCGAGGTCACACAGCAGACACGTGGCGGAGCCGGGATTAGAACCCAGGTCCTTCTGACTCCTAGTCCCATGTGCTATCCACTGAGCCACGGTGCCCACCCCTCTCCCCCCGTCTTGTCTCCCCAGGGGCCGAGGGCCGGGCCCAACGGAGCCCCGGAGACGACAGTGGCGGCCCCGCGGCCCACGCCATGGACGGAGGGACGGACGTCTGCTGCCGGGACGAGCTGGTGGAGCGAGTGGCCGCCCTCGACGTGGCCGGGGGGCGACCGCGGGGAGAGGCCGAGGATGGGGACGGCGGCCCGGGCGACCCCCCGGCCGCCCCCCGGAAGGCAGCCGGACGGCCCACCCTGTCCACCAGGAAGCTCTCGCTCCAGGAGCGGCCCTCGAGCAGCCCGCTGGCAGGGGCCTGGGGCCCCTACGCGACGGGACCGGTCGCCCGGGTCTCCCCGCGGGGCCAGCGGAGGCCCACCATCGAGTCCACCCGGGTGTCCATCTCCGACGCCGAGGTGGGTGGGCAACGGTGGGGAAGCTGAGGCCCAGAGCCGGGCTGGGGCGTGAGGGGCAGGGGTCGGCGGGGGCCGGGACGATGACGAACAGCAGCGTGGCTGGAGAAGCAGCGTGGCTCAGTGGCAAAGAGCCCGGGCTTTGGAGTCAGAGGTCATCGTCAATCATCATCAATCGTATTTATTGAGCGCTTACCAAGCGCTTGGGAAGTACAAGTCGGTGACATCTAGAGACAGTCCCTACCCAACAGTGGGCTCACAGTCTAAAAGGGGGAGACAGAGACCATTGAGCGCTTACTGTGTGCAGAGCACTGTACTAAGCGCTTGGGAAGTACAAGTCGGTGACATATAGAGACAGTCCCTACCCAATAGTGGGCTCACAGTCTTAAAGGGGGAGACAGACAACAAAACCAAACATACTAATAAAATAAATAGAATAGATATGGACAAGTAAAATAAATCAATCAATAAATAGAGTAATAAATATGTACAAACGTATATACATCTCATCATCATCAATCGTATTTATTGAGCGCTTACTGTGTGCAGAGCACTGGACTAAGCGCTTGGGAAGTACAAGTCGGTAACATATAGAGACAGTCCCTACCCAACAGTGGGCTCACAGTCTAAAAGGGGGAGACAGACAACAAAACCAAACATACTAACAAAATAAAATAAACAGAATAGATATGTACAAGTAAAATAAATAGAGTAATAAATATGTACAAACATATATACATATCATCATCATCAATCGTATTTATTGAGCGCTTACTGTGTGCAGAGCACTGTACTAAGCACTTGGGAAGTACAAGTTGGCGACATCTAGAGACAGTCCCTACCCAACAGTGGGCTCACAGTCTAAAAGGGGGAGACGGAGACCAAAACCAAACATACTAACAAAATAAATAGAATAGATATGGACAAGTAAAATAAATCAATCAATAAATGGAGTAATAAATATGTACAAACATATATACATATCATCATCATCAATCGTATTTATGGAGCGCTTACTGTGTGCAGAGCACTGTACTAAGCGCTTGGGAAGTACAAGTCGGTGACATATAGAGACAGTCCCTACCCAACAGTGGGCTCACGGTCTAAAAGGGGGAGACAGAGAACAAAACCAAACATACTAATAAAATAAATAGGATAGATATGGACAAGTAAAATAAATCAATCAATAAATAGAGTAATAAATATGTGCAAACATATATACGTATCATCATCATCAATCGTATTTATTGAGCGCTTACTGTGGGCAGAGCACTGTACTAAGCGCTTGGGAAGTACAAGTCGGTAACATCTAGAGACAGTCCCTACCCAACAGTGGGCTCACAGTCTAAAAGGGGGAGACAGACAACAAAACCAAACATACTAACAAAATGAAATAAACAGAATAGATATGTACAAGTAAAATAAATAGAGTAATAAATATGTACAAACATATATACATATCATCATCATCAATCGTATTTATTGAGCGCTTACTGTGGGCAGAGCACTGTACTAAGCGCTTGGGAAGTCCAAGTTGGCGACATCTAGAGACAGTCCCTACCCAACAGTGGGCTCACAGTCTAAAAGGGGGAGACAGAGAACAAAACCAAACATACTAACAAAATAAAATAAATAGAATAGATAGGTACAAGTAAAATAAATCAATCAATAAATAGAGTAATAAATATGTACAAACATATATACATATCATCATCAATCGTATTTATTGAGCGCTTACTGTGTGCAGAGCACTGTACTAAGCGCTTGGGAAGTACAAGTTGGTGACATCTAGAGACGGTCCCTACCCAACAGTGGGCTCACAGTCTAAAAGGGGGAGACAGAGACCAAAACCAAACATACTAACAAAATAAAATAAATTGGATAGATATGGACAAGTAAAATAAATCAATCAATAAATAGAGTAATAAATATGTACAAACATATATACATGTCATCATCATCAATCGTGTTTATTGAGCGCTTACTGTGTGCAGAGCACTGTACTAAGCGCTTGGGAAGTACAAGTCGGCGACATATAGAGACAGTTCCTACCCAACAGTGGGCTCACAGTCTAAAAGGGGGAGACGGAGACCAAAACCAAACATACTAACAAAATAAAATAAATAGAATAGATATGGACAAGTAAAATAAATCAATCAATAAATAGAGTAATAAATATGTACAAACATATATACATGTCATCATCATCAATCGTGTTTATTGAGCGCTTACTGTGTGCAGAGCACTGTACTAAGCGCTTGGAAAGTACAAGTCGGTAACATCTAGAGACAGTCCCTACCCAACAGTGGGCTCACAGTCTAAAAGGGGGAGACAGAGAACAAAACCAACCAT
Source organism: Tachyglossus aculeatus (assembly GCF_015852505.1). Classification (NCBI taxonomy): domain Eukaryota; kingdom Metazoa; phylum Chordata; class Mammalia; order Monotremata; family Tachyglossidae; genus Tachyglossus; species Tachyglossus aculeatus. The sequence continues at coordinate 58,342,465 of NC_052082.1, read as the reverse complement.
ACTAACAAAATAAAATAAATAGAATAGATATGTACAAGTAAAATAAATCAATAAATAAATAGAGTAATAGATATGTACAAACATATATACATATCATCATCATCAATCGTATTTATTGAGCGCTTACTGTGTGCAGAGCACTGTACTAAGCGCTTGGGAAGTACAAGTCGGTGACATCTAGAGACAGTCCCTGCCCAACAGTGGGCTCACAGTCTAAAAGGGGGAGACAGACAACAAAACCAAACATACTAACAAAATAAAATAAACAGAATAGATATGTACAAGTAAAATAAATAGAGTAATAAATATGTACAAACATATATACATATCATCCTCATCAATCGTATTGAGCGCTTACTGTGTGCAGAGCACTGTACTAAGCACTTGGGAAGTACAAGTCGGCGACATATAGAGACAGTTCCTACCCAACAGTGGGCTCACAATCTAAAAGGGGGAGACGGAGACCAAAACCAAACATACTAACAAAATAAAATAAATAGAATAGATATGGACAAGTAAAATCAATCAATCAATAAATAGAGTAATAAATATGTACAAACATATACATATCATCATCATCAATCGTATTTATTGAGCGCTTACTGTGTGCAGAGCACTGTACTAAGCGCTTGGGAAGTACAAGTTGGTAACATCTAGAGACAGTCCCTGCCCAACAGTGGGCTCACAGTCTAAAAGGGGGAGACAGACAACAAATCCAAACATACTAACAAAATAAAATAAATAGAATAGATATGTACAAGTAAAATAAATCAATAAATAAATAGAGTAATAAATATGTACAAACATATATACATATATACAGGTGCTGTGGGGAAGGGAAGGAGGTAAGATGGGGGGATGGAGAGGGGACGAGGGGGAGAGGAAGGAAGGGGCTCAGTCTGGGAAGGCCTCCTGGAGGAGGTGAGGTGGGCTCCTGCTCCCAGGAAGCTTTCCCCTGGGAAAAGGGGAACAAACTGCGAACAGACTGAAGATTTGGGGTTCAGGTGAGGCGTCCAGGGAGAGCCGGGGCGGGGGGGGTCCAACATCGACTGAGCTTGGCCTGCAGGCCTCATCTCCTGTCCCCCTGTGGCCCTTCCTCTCTTGAAGGAATGTTGCCAACTTGTCCTTCCCAAGCGCTTAGTACAGTGCTCTGCACACAGTAAGCGCTCAATAAATACGATTGATTGATTGATTGATTGAAGACACCCCTGGTCCCACCCCCTCCTTTACCTCCAACCGGGACTCCTGGCCCCGATGGAGCCTCTCTGAACTTGGTGGGCGGGCGGCCAATCAATCTGCGCATCAGGCAGAAACTCCTCACCCTGGGCTTCCAGGCCGTCCATCCCCTGGCCCCCCCCCACCTCACGTCCCTTCTCCCCTTCTCCAGCCCAGCCCGCACCCTCCGCTCCTCTGCCACCGCTAATCTCCTCACCGTACCTTGCTCTCGCCTGTCCCGCCATCGACCCCCGGCCCACGTCCTCCCCTGGGCCTGGAATGCCCCCAGTCCCTCTGCCCATCCGCCAAGCTAGCTCTCTTCCTCCCTTCAAGGCCCTGCTGAGAGCTCACCTCCTCCAGGAGGCCTTCCCAGACTGAGCCCCTTCCTTCCTCTCCAATCAATCAATCAATCAATCGTATTTATTGAGCGCTTACTATGTGCAGAGCACTGTACTAAGCGCTTGAACTAAGCGCTCTCCCTGTACTAAGCGCTCTCCCCCTCGCCCCCCTCTCCATCCCTCCCGTCTTACCTCCTTCCCTTCCCCACAGCACCTGTATGTATGCATATATGTTTGTACATATTTATTACTCTATTTATTTTACTTGTACATATCTATTCTATTTATTTTATTTTGTTAGTATGTTTGGTTTTGTTCTCTGTCTCCCGCTTTTAGACTGTGAGCCCACTGTTGGGTAGGGACTGTCTCTATATGTTGCCAATTTGTGCTTCCCAAGCGCTTAGTACAGTGCTCTGCACATAGTAAGCGCTCAATAAATATGATTGATGATGATGATGATGGGGTGGGGGCACGAAGGCAGTAGTGGCGGGTGGCCAGACCCTCCCGTGGGCCGGACCCTCGCTGTGGCGGTTCAAAGGGCCGGAGCCCGCGGGGCCTCAGTCGGGCAGAGGGGCCCCAGAGGGTCACGTTTTATCTTCAAGAAAGAAGAAACCTGGCGGGCACCAGTTAGAAATGTGACCAGGGTAGAAAATGGGGCAGGGGAGGGGACCTGGGGTCTCGAGGATCGCCAGCTGCGGGAATTTCCGTAAGTCACTCAACCGCCTCATTCCTCCGCCCAAGCTGGGATTTTTTTTTCTTATAGCATTTATTAAGCGCTTACTACGTGCAAAGCACTGTTCTAAGTGCTGGCGGGGTAACAAGGTGATCAGGTTGTCCCCCGGGGGGCTCACAGTCTTCATCCCCATTTTCCAGATGAGGGAACTGAGGCCCAGAGAAGTTGACTTGCCCAAAGTCACCCAGCTGACGGTCGGCAGAGCTGGGATTTGACCCCATGACCTCCGACTCCAAAGCCCGGGCTCTTCCCACTGAGCCACGCTGCTTCCGAGCCGGGTCCCCTGAGTCCCAGCCCCGGGCCACGGTTTTATTTCCAGCTCGGGCCCATCCCTGGTTTCATCCGTGACAGACTCCTTGTTTTCCCCATCCCAGGACTGTATCCAGTTAAACCAGTACCGGCTGCAGCGGGAGATTGGCAAGGTACGTGTCTGCGGGTCAGTCGGGGTCACGGGGACCCTCCCGCCCTCGCCGTCCGGGGCCCGAGCCCACCACGCTGCCGGGCATCCTGCCAGCGGGGTCCGGCATGGTCCCCGCGGTGGGCATGGGGTGTATATATGTATATATGTTTGTACGTATATATTACTCTATTTATTGATTGATTTTATTTGTACATATTTATTCTATTTATTTTGTTTGTTAATATGTTTTGTCTTGTTGTCCATCTCCCCCTTCTAGACTGTGAGCCAGCTGTTGGGTAGGGACCGTCTCTCTATGTTGCCAACTTGGACTTCCCAAGCGCTCAGTCCAGTGCTCTGCACCCAGTAAGCGCTCAGTAAATACGATTGAATGAATGAATGGATGGGGCCGGAGCGGGAAACTGACCGCTCTGGGACCAGGTTGCCCTGGGCAACCCTTTTGCGTTCCGCATCCCGGCGGTCCCCAGAGCCGGGATGGACCGTCCGGGGCTGCGCTCACCGTGCCCGCTGATTTGGGCGAGGCGTCAATTCTCGGAGAAGCAGCGTGGCTCAGTGGGAAGAGCCCGGGCTTTGGAGTCAGAGGTCACGGGTTCGAATCCCGGCCCCGCCACTTGTCAGCTGGGTGACTTTGGGCAAGTCACTTCGATTCTCTGGGCCTCAGTTACCTCATCTGGAAAATGGGGATGAAGACTGGGAGCCCTTGTGGGACAACCTGATCACCTTGTTAACCTCCCCAGTGCTTAGAACAGGGCTTTGCACATAGTAAGCGCTTAATAAATGCTATCATCATTATTATTAATCTCAGCCTAGGACGTCTTCGCCGCCAAAAGGAGATTTTTGCCCTGATGCAGCCAAGAGAGTTTGGCGTCCTATGGGACTCCACTTTGGGGAAGCGGAACTGGGCGCTGGTGTGGACACCCAGTCTGTACAGAGCACTGGACCGGGCCCTTACTAATGATCAATCAGTCGATCAATCGTATTTATTGAGCGCTTACTGTGTGCAGAGCACTGGACTAAGCGCTTGAGAAGTACAAGTTAATGATGGCATTTATTAAGCGCTTACTCTGTGCAAAGCACTGTTCTAAGCACTGGGGAGGTTACAACACGATCAGTTGGCCCCACCGGGGGCTCACAGTCTTAATCCCCGTTTTACAGATGAGGTAACTGAGGCCCAGAGAAGTGAAGTGACTTGCCCAAATAATAATAATAATAATAATGATGGCATTTATTAAGCGCTTACTATGTGCAAAGCACTGGTCTAAGCGCCGGGGAAGTTACAAGGCGATCAGGTTGTCCCTCAAGGGGCTCACAGCCTTAATCCCCGTTTTACAGATGAGGTAACTGAGGCCCAGAGAAGTGAAGTGACTTGCCCAAAGTCACCCAGCTGACAATTGGCCGAGCCGGGATTTGAACCCATGACCTCTGACTCCAAAGCCCGGGCCCTTTCCGCTGAGCCACGCTGCTTCTCGGACTTCTCTGTGCCTCAGTTCCCTCATCTGTAAAATGGGGTCCTTACTGTGTGCAAAGTGCCGTCAATCAATCAATCGTATTTACTGAGCGCTTACTGTGTGCAGAGCACTGTACTAAGCGCTTGGGAAGTACAAGTCGGCAGCATCTAGAGACGGTCCCTACCCAACAGTGGGCTCACAGTCTAGAAGGGGGAGGCAGAGAACAAAACCAAACATATTAGCAAAATAAAATAAATAGAATAGATATGTACAAGTAAAATAGAGTAATAAATACGTACACATATGTATACATATATACAGGTTAATCAATCAATCATATTTATTGAGCGCCCACCGTGTGCAGAGCACTGTACCAAGCACTTGAGAAGTCCAAGTTGGCAACACATAGAGACGGTCCCTCCCCAACAACGGGCTCAGTCTAGAAGACTCTCCTGCGTGCTTGATATAGTGCTCCGCACACAGTAAGCGCTCAATAAGTACAATTGATTGATTGAGGTAGATTTAATATAATCAGGGTCTCACGGGTGAAGTAGGAGGGAAAGCTGGTATTGAATCCCCATTTTGCAGACGAGGGAACTGAAGCACGCCTGCCTGCCACGGGCAGACTGCCGGATTGGGACTCTTGCCGTGTCCGAGGCTCTGTGCTGGACGCCTCTTGTGTACAGAGCACTCAGTGAGCCCTCAGTTCGGTGCTCAATAAAAGCTGCTAGTGATGAAGGTGATAATGAGAGGGATGCAGCCCCCCACCCCACCCTGAGCGGGTCCTGATTTTTTGGGGTCCTCAGGTCCAGGCATAATAGGGGTCCAGAGACACTCTCCCCCTGCATCCATTCCATTCCATCATTCATTCATTCATTCAATCGTATTTATTGAGCGTTTACTGCGTGCAGAGCACTGTACTAAGCGCTTGGGAAATCCAAGTTGGCAGCATCTAGAGACAGTCCCTACCCAACTGTGGGCTCACAGTCTAGGAGGGGGAGACAGAGAATAAAACAAAACATATTAACAAAATAAAATAAGTAGAATAAATATGTACAAGTAAAATAGGGTAATAAATATGTACAAACATATATACATTCATTCAATCATATTTATTGAGCGCTTACTGGGTGCAGAGCACTGTTTGTTGTCTGTCTCGCCTCAAGCCCCTGACCTGGGACCCCAGGGAGGGGGAAGTAGAGTGGGCGGCTCATCTAGACTGTAAGCCTGTTGTGGGCAGGGAATGCGGCTGTTTAATTGTTCTATCATCATCATCATCATCATCAATCGTATTTATTGAGGGCTTACTATGTGCAGAGCACTGTACTAAGCGCTTGGGAAGTACAAATTGGCAACATAATCGTAATCTCCGCACACTTAATACAGTGCTCCGCACACAGTAAGCGCTCAGTAGAGGCGATTCACTGATTGACGGGGTCCAGCGGCCGGGTGGTTGAGAGAATCTGCCGACCTCAGGAAGGGACGGAGCAGTGGGCCGACCTCGGGAGCTGTGCAGGGCAGGGAAACTGAGTCCAGGCCCACTGAATCCAGCCCTTCTCTCCCGTACCCGTCTCCCCAGGGCTCTTACGGCGTCGTGAAGCTGGCTTACAGCGAGAGCGACGACAAGTATTACGTGAGTGTCTTCCCCGGCGCGGGACTCGGTGGAGGGAACCAGCTGGGAGGGGCATCCGGGTGAACCAGGAGACCCTTGGCTCTGAGGACATGTGCGGAGGCAAAATTGCAGCCTTGCCATTATTATTATTATTATTATTATTATTATTATCCTTATCAATCAATCAATCGTATTTATTGAGCGCTTCCTATGTGCAGAGCACTGGACTAAGCGCTTGGGAAGTACAAATTGGCAACATATAGAGACAGTCCCTACCCAACAGTCTAAAAGGGGGAGACAGAGAACAAAACCAAACATACTAACAAAATAAAATAGATGTGTACAAGTAAAATAAATAAATAAATAAATAGAGTAATAAATATGTACCAACATATATACATATATACAGGTGCTGTGGGGAAGGGAAGGAGGGAAGATGGGGGGATGGAGAGAGGGACGAGGGGGAGAGGAAGGAAGGGGCTCAGGGTGGGAAGGCCTCCTGGAGGAGGTGAGCTCTCAGCAGGGCCTTGAAGGGAGGAAGAGAGCTAGCTTGGCGGATGGGCAGAGGGATTGGGGGCATTCCGGGCCCGGGGGATGACGTGGGCCGGGGGTCGATGGCGGGACAGGCCAGAACGAGGTACGGTGAGTGCAGACTCCTTAGAGTGCAGACTCCCTGAGGATTATTATTATTATTATCATTATTATTATCATCGTTATTATTATTATTATTATTATCCTTAGAGTGCAGACTCCCTGAGGGTAGGAGTCATCCATTCATTCAATAGTATTCATTGAGCTGGGCGCTTGGGAAGTCCATGTTGGCAACATCTAGAGACGGTCCCTACCCAACAGTGGGCTCACAGTCTAACTTCTCTGGGCCTCAGTGACCTCATCTGGAAAATGGGGATTAAGACTGTGAGCCCCACGTGGGACAACCTGATCCCCCAGCGCTTAGAACAGTGCTTTGCACATAGTAAGCGCTTAACAAATGCCAATTATAATTATTGTTATTATTATTGAGCGCTTCCTGTGTGCAGAGCACTGCACGAAGCGCTCGGGAAGGACAAGTCGGCAACATCTAGAGCCCGCTGTTGGGTAGGGACCGTCTCCATGTGTTGCCGACTTGTACTTCCCGAGCGCTTAGTACAGTGCTCTGCACACAGGGAGCGCTCAATTAATACGATTGATTGATTGATTGATTGATCTAGAGACGGTCCCTACCCAACAACGGGCTCCCAGCCTAGAAGCGGGAGACAGACAACGGAACAAAACGTGGAGACAGGTGTCAAAATCGTCAGAACAAATAGAATTAAAGCTCTACGCACATCATTAACAAAATAAATAGAATAGTAAATATGTACAATCAATCAATCAATCAGTCAATCGTATTTATTGAGCGCTTACTATGTGCAGAGCACTGTACTAAGCGCTTGGGAAGTACAAATTGGCAACATATAGAGACAGTCCCTACCCAACAGTGGGCTCACAGTCTAAAAGGGGGAGACAGAGAACAAAACCAAACATACTAACAAAATAAAATAAATAGGATAGATATGTACAAGTAAAATAAATAAATAAATAGAGTAATAAATATATACAAATATATATACATATATACAGGTGCTGTGGGGAAGGGAAGGAGGTAAGATGAGGGGGATGGAGAGGGAGACGAGAGGGAGAGGAAGGAAGGGGCTGAGTGTGGGAAGGCCTCCTGGAGGAGGTGAGCTCTCAGCAGGGCCTTGAAGGGAGGAAGAGAGCGAGCTTGGCGGATGGGCAGGGGGAGGGCATTCCAGGCCCGGGGGAATGCCTTGTACTCTATGTACAAGTAAAATAGAGTAATAAATCTGTTCAAATATATATATACAAGGAGTCGCCTCCTTTCCCCCGGCCCTGACTATGTCCTTGGTCTTCCCCGTCGGTGCTCTCTTTTTTGACCCTCACCCGCTCCCTATTTTATAGAGGAGGAAACAGAGGCCCAGAGAGTTTCCTCCAGTGTAAAATGAGGAGGAAAAAAACCCTGCCTTTCCCACTCCTCAGGGGTGTTGGGAAGGTGAAAGCAGCGGCTCAGTGGAAAGAGCCCGGGCTTTGGAGTCCGAGGTCCTGGGTTCAAACCCCGGCTCCTCCAATTGTCAGCCGTGTGACCTTGGGCAAGTCACCTCACTTCTCCGGGCCTCGGTTACCTCAACTGTAAAATGGGGATTAATAGCGTGAGCCCCCCGTGGGACAACCTGATCGCCTTGTAACCGTCCCAGCGCTTAGACCGGTGCTTTGCACATAGTAAGCGCTTAATAAATGCCATCATTATTAATATTATAAATAAGTAGTGAGAAAGTCGTGGGGGAAAAAAGGAAATTCCGATTCCCCGCATGGCTGCTGGGATGGGTACTGATTAATACTGGGGATGGGCAGGGCTCCTGGGGGGCGGCAGTCAATTCAGGGGGTGGAATTTGGGCAGGGGGATGGGCCTCCCCAGTTTGGCCTTGGGCTGGGGGAACTGGGGACCAGTGGGCGGATGTAAATGGATGAAAACTGACATGCAAATAGGTGAGAAGCAGCGTGGCTCAGTGAAAAGAGCCCAGGCTTTGGAGTCAGAGGTCATGGGTTCAACTCCCAGCTCCGCCAGTTGTCAGCTGGGTGACTCTGGGCAAGTCACTTCACTTCTCTGGGCCCCAGTTCCCTCGTCTGTAAAATGGGGATGAAGACCGTGAGCCCCTGTGGGACAATCTGATCACCTTGTAACCTTCCCAGTGCTTAGAACAGTGCTTTGCACATAGTAAGCGCTTAATCGAATCCCAGCTCCACCACATGTCTGCTGTGTGACCTTGGGCAAGTCAACTTCACTTCTCGGAGCCTCAGTTCCTGCATCTGTAAAATGAGGATTAAGACTGTGAGCCCCACGTGGGACAACCTGATCACCTTGTAACCTCCCCAGCGCTTAGAACAGTGCTTTGCACAAAGTAAGCGCTTAACAAATGCCATTATTATTATTATTATTATTATTATAAATACCATTATTATTATTATTATTATTATGTGCTCTGGGTGCCGAAGGGAGAGGGGTGTTGTCGGCCCTCTCCTGTTTACAGGGAGAGGAGGAAGCCTGGGGTGAGGGCAGGAGCGCTCCTCGGGGGGTGGTTTGCTCATTCATTCATTCATTCAGTCGTATTTATTGAGCATTTACTGTGTGCAGAGCACTGTACTAAGCGCTTGGGAAGTCCAAGTTGGCAACATACAGAGACAGTCCCTACTCAACAGTGTGCTCACAGTCTAGCACAAGATCCCTGCCCTGCCCCTGCCCCAGGTGGTCCCTTGGAGAGTAGAGGGGCTAGGTTGTTGGGTCACCCCTGGCAGCCCTGTCTCCCAGCACCTGTGCCCTCCCAAGCCCTTTCATTCATTCATTCAATCGTATTTATTGAGCGCTTACTGTGTGCAGAGCGCTGGACTAAGCGCTTGGGAAGTCCAAGTCGGCAACATCTCGAGACAGTCCCTACCCAACAGCGGGCTCACAGTCTAGAAGGGGGAGACAGGTGACAAAACCAAACATATCGATAAAATAAATAGAATAGTAAATCTGTACAAGTTAGAGTAATCTGTACAAACATATATACAGGTGCTGTGGGGAGGGGAAGGAGGTAGGGCGGGGGGTTGAGTGTGGGAAGGCCTCCTGGAGGAGGTGAGCTCTCAGTAGGGCTTTGAAGGGAGGAAGAGAGCGAGCTTGGTGGATGTGCGGAGGGAGGCCATTCCGGGCCGGGGGGAGGACGTGGGCCGGGGGTCAACGGCGGGATGGGCGAGAATGAGGCATGGTGAGGAGGTAGGCCCATGGGGCGGGAGGTGTGATCACACCCCCACACCCTCCCAGCAGGAAAGCCAGGCCTTGCCATGTTGCCGCCTTGTACTTCCCAAGCGCTTAGTACAGTGCTCTGCACACAGTAAGCGCTCAATAAATACGATTGAATCATCAATCGTATTTATTGAGCGCTTACTATGAATGAATGAATGAATGGAGCCCCTGTAGGGCCGGATTGCTGGGGCAGCATTCCAGCCCCCTGGCTGGGAATTCCCTGCCTGGAGTCAGCTGCTTCCCCCCACCCCACATCCCCTCCCTGGCAGAGGAAAAGGAGAGCAGGGCGGGAAGCCGGGAGCCAGAGCGGGGTTTCCTTCCAAACGGGGGTGTCCCGCCTCCCAACTTGTAATTCCCAAGCGCTTAGTACAGTGCTCTGCACACAGTAAGCGCTCGATAAATACGATTGAGTGAATGAATGAATGAATTTCCACCCGGCCCACGGGGTCTCCCCTCCCTCTCTCTCCAGGCCATGAAAGTCCTGTCGAAGAAGAAACTCCTGAAGCAGTACGGCTTTCCACGTAGGTGTCCCGGGGAGCGGGGAAGGGTCCGGGACTATCCCGCCTTGTTTTCCCTGGAAGCCGGCTCTCTGGAAAACCCCCGCTGGGTGCGGGGCCCTCAACTGGGCGCCTCTGCGGGCAGTGGGCTGTACTGAGCGCCTGTGGGCTGCAGCGGGCTGAATTAAGTCCTTGATGGGTATTTGGAAGAAATTTGAATTGTTCGGCGCGTGCGGTGATTGACTTATATTCCGTGCCCATACACTATTTTGCACAGAGTAGGCACACAATGTACAGCTTTGCAAATGGGAGCTGTTTAGTACAGGGCTTCACCCCCAGGAGGGGCCCAGTACAGTGCTGTGCACACAGTAGATGCCCATTTCAGTGCACTGTATGCAGAAGGCACCCAGAAGCAAGCAGGAGGGGAAGCATCCAGGATGGGCAGTGGAAGACCAAGGCACTGGGGTGGGAGGAGGAGTTTGAATCTTCAACCGGGGCAAGGGTGGACGGCAGCGTGTTTTCAATCAATCAATCAATCAATCAATCGTATTTATTGAGCACTTACTGTGTGCAGAGCACTGTACTAAGCTCTTGGGAAGTCCAAGTTGGCAACACATAGAGACAGTCCCTACCCAACAGTGGGCTCACAGTCTAGAAGGGGGAGACAGGGAACAAAACCAAACATATTCACAAAATAAAATAAATAGAATAGATATGTACAAATAAAATAGAGTAATAAATACATACAAACATATATGCATATACATCCAAGATAACTATTTGCGTAGGGTAGCTGCCCAATCAATCAATCAATCAATCAATCGTATTTATTGAGTGCTTACTGTGTGCAGCGCACTGTACTAAGCGCTTGGGAAGTCCAAGTTGGCAACACATAGAGACAGTCCCTACCCAACAGTGGGCTCACAGTCTAGATGGGGGTGACAGGGAACAAAACCAAACATATTCACAAAATAAAATAAATAGAATAGATATGTACAAGTAAAATAGAGTAATAAATACATACAAACATATATACATACATACATATACATCCAAGATAGCGATTTGCGTAGGGTAGCTGCCCAATCAATCGTAATTATTGAGCGCTTACTGTGTGCAAAGCACTGTACTAAGCGCTTGGGAAGTCCAAGTTGGCAACATATAGAGACAGTCCCTACCCTACAGTGGGCTCACAGTCTAGAAGGGGGAGACAGGGAACAAAACCAAACATATTCACAAAATAAAATAAATAGAATAAATATGTACAAATAAAATAGGGTAATAAATACATACAAACATATATACATACATGCATATACATCCAAGATAGCGATTTGTGTAGGGTAGCTGCCCAATCAATCAATCGTATTTATTGAGTGCTTGCTGTGTGTAGAGCCCTGTACTAAGTGCTTGGGAAGTACAAGTTGGCAACACATATACAGTCTAGAAGGGGGAGACAGAGAACAAAACCAAACATATTCACAAAATAAAATAAATAGAATAAATATGTACAAATAAAATAGAGTAATAAATACATACAAACATATATACATACATACATATACATCCAAGATAGCGATTTGCGTAGGGTAGCTGCCCAATCAATCAATCAATCATATTTATTGAGCGCTTACTGTGTGTAGAGCCCTGTACTAAGCGCTTGGGAAATCCAAGTTGGCAACACATAGAGACAGTCCCTACCCAACAGTGGGCTCACAATCTAGAAGGGGGAGACAGGGAACAAGACCAAACATATTCACAAAATAAAATAAATAGAATAAATATGTACAAATAAAATAGGGTAATAAATACATACAAACATATATACATACATACATATACATCCAAGATAGCGATTTGCATAGGGTCAATCAATCAATCATATTTATTGAGCGCGAACTGTGTGCAGAGCCCTGTACTAAGCGCTTGGGAAGTCCAAGTTGGCAACACATAGAGACGGTCCCTACCCAACAGTGGGCTCACAGTCTAGAAGGGGGAGACAGGGAACAAAACCAATTCATAAAATAAATAGAATAAATATGTACAAATAAAATAGAGTAATAAATACATACAAACATATATACATATGTACATATACATCCAAGATAGCGATTTGCGTAGGGTAGCTGCCCAATCAATCGTATTTATTGAGCGCTTACTGTGTGCAAAGCACTGTACTAAGCGCTTGGGAAGTCCAAGTTGGCAACATATAGAGACAGTCCCTACCCAACAGTGGGCTCACAGTCTAGAAGGGGGAGACAGGGAACAAAACCAAACATATTCACAAAATAAAATAAATAGAACAAATATGTACAAATGAAATAGAGTAATAAATACATACAAACATATATACATACATGCATATACATCCAAGAGAGCGATTTGCGTAGGGTAGCTGCCCAGTATAGCGCTCTGCCCAGTGAAAGAGCCCGGAATACCACCTTGTAGCCAGCTAGCTGCTCCGAATGGAGTAAGCCGGTGGTAGTCATGGTATTTATGGGGCGTTTGCTATGTACTAAGCTTTGCCCCAAACCCTGTCGCTGGGTGCACGAATCCCAAATCAGTCACATGGGCGCCCAGTCCATCCCCGGACCCCGGTGTCCGGCGGGTTGGTTGGTTGGGAAGGCCCCGCTGGGAAGGCGGGATGTCCCTCCGGGTGACGGAGTGAGCGGGTTTTTCCTTCTGCCCCCTCTCCCGGCGCCCGGTCACCCGTCCTGCCCGTGTCCCCCCGTCCCTGTGCTGCAGGCCGCCCCCCGCCCCGAGGGTCCGCGGCAGGCCTGGCAGGAGGGCAGCCCAAGGCCCTGGGCCCCCTGGAGCGGGTGTACCAGGAAATCGCCATCCTGAAGAAATTGGACCACGTCAACATCGTCAAACTGATCGAGGTGAGGCCGACCCCGGGGTGGGGGGCAGCGGGTTCGCCGGGGTCTCCTCCTGGTTCGCGATGGCAGCCGGTACGTGCCAACTGTGTGCCAATCAGTCGGTGGTATTTCTTTGCACATCGTAAGCGCGTAACAAATGCCATCGTTATTATTATTATTGCACATAACAAATGCCATCGTTATCACCGGTACGTGCCAACTGTGTGCCAATCAGTCGGTGGTATTTCTTTGCACATAGTAAGCGCGTAGCAAATGCCATCGTTATTATTATTATTGCGCATAACAAATGCCATCATTATCATCATTATTATTGTTATTGAGTGCTTCCTGTGTGCAGAGCACTGTAGTAGTGTTTGAAAAACTAACAATATAAGAGAGTCGGTACTGTGTGTGGAGCACCTGCAAGATAACCCGATTGGACCCAATCCCGGCCCCCACGAGGCTCCTGCTCCGGGCGGGAGAGAGTTGGGAAGTTGGGATGGAGTCATCTGCCAGTTGCCTGATTCATTCAGTCGTATTTATTCATCATCATCATCAATCGTATTTATTGAGCGCTTACTATGTGCAGAGCACTGTACTAGGCGCTTGGGAAGTACAAATTGGCAACATATAGAGACGGTCCCTACCCAACAGTGGGCTCACCGTCTAAAAGGGGGAGACGGAGAACAAAACCAAACATACTAACAAAATAAAATAAATAGAATAGCTATGTACAAGTAAAATAAATAAATAAATAGAGTAATAAATATGTACAAACATATATACAGGTGCTGTGGGGAAGGGAAGGAGGTAAGATGGGGGGGATGGAGAGGGGGACGAGGGGGAGAGGATTTATTGAGCGCTTACTGTGTGCAGGGCACTGGACTAAGCGCTTGGGAAGTCCAAGTTGGCAACATCTAGAGACGGTCCCTACCCAACAGCGGGCTCACAGGCTAGAAGGGGGAGACAGAGAACAAAACATATTAACAAAATAAAATAATTAGGATAAATATGTGCAAATAAAATAGAGTAATAAATACGTACAAACATATATACAGATGAGGAAACAGAGGCCCAGAGAGGGTGACTGAATGACAGAGGTGCAGTGTGGTTCAGTGGAAAGAGCCCGGGCTTTGGCGTCAGAGGTCATGGGTTCAAATCCCGGCTCCGCCACTTGTCAGCTGGGTGACTTTGGGCGAGTCACTTCACTTCTCTGGGCCTGGGTTCCCTCATCTGGAAAATGGGGGTGAAGACTGTGAGCCCCCCCGTGGGACAACCTGATCACCTTGTAACCTCCCCAGCGCTTAGAACAGTGCTTGGCACATAGTAAGCGCTTAATAAATGCCATTATTATTATTCTCTGGGCCTCAGTGACCTCATCTGGAAATTGGAGGTGAAGGCTGTGAGCCCCCCCGTGGCAACCTGATCACCTTGTAACCTCCCCAGCGCTTAGAACAGTGCTTGGCACATAGTAAGCGCTTAATAAATGCCATTATTATTATTCTCTGGGCCTCAGTGACCTCATCTGGAAAATGGGGATGAAGGCTGTGAGCCCCCCGTGGGACAACCTGATCACCTTGTAACCTCCCCAGCGCTTAGAACAGTGCTTTGCACATAGTAAGCGCTTAATAAATGCCATTATTATTATTCTCCGGGCCTCAGTGACCTCATCTGGAAATTGGAGGTGAAGGCTGTGAGCTCCCCCGTGGCAACCTGATCACCTTGTAACCTCCCCAGCGCTTAGAACAGTGCTTTGCACATAGTAAGCGCTTAATAAATGCCATTATTATTATTCTCCGGGCCTCAGTGACCTCATCTGGAAATTGGAGGTGAAGGCTGTGAGCCCCCCTGTGGCAACCTGATCACCTTGTAACGTCCCCAGCGCTTAGAACAGTGCTTTGCATATAGTAAGCGCTTAATAAATGCCATTATTATTATTCTCTGGGCCACAGTGACCTCATCTGGAAAATGGGGATGAAGGCTGTGAGCCCCCCGTGGGACAACCTGATCACCTTGTAACCTCCCCAGCGCTTAGAACAGTGCTTGGCACATAGTAAGCGCTTAATAAATGCCATTATTATTATTATTTGGGGTGGGGGGCTCAGCAGGCGGGGCAGAGCCGGGCCTTGAACCGGGGCTTCCCGCCTCCCGGCCCTGGGCTCTTCCTTCTAGGCCACACTGCCCGCCGTCCTCGGAAGTAGCGTGGCCGTCGGAAGTGGGACCAGTAAGGGCCTTCCTCCCACTTGTCCAAGCGCTTAGTCCAGTGAGCCCGGGGGACCCGGGGCGGCGGGCGGCCGGGGAAGGGCCTTCCTGCGGGGGCACAGGGAATTGGACCGGATGCCCTCCTTCCCTTCCCCACAGCACCTGTATACTTCCTCCGCCAAGCTCGCTGGAGAAAAACGCTTCCAGATCCGCATCCCCCCAGAACCCTTCCTAGATTTCCCCCCCCAACCCAGACAATCTGATCATGCTTTAATGCCGAGGAGGCCCGTTCTAGGCAGCCGGGGAACACACACAAACTACAAACACAATCCCCACACCCCAGATGCGTTCATTCAATACTAATTATAATAATAATAAAAACGATGGCATTTGTGAAGCGCTTACTATGTGCAAAGCACTGTTCTAAGCGCTGAGGGAAGATACCTCACCTCCCTTCTCTCCTTCTCCAGCCCAGCCCGCACCCTCCGCTCCTCCGCCGCTGATCTCCTCACCGTACCTCGCTCTCTCCTGTCCCGCCATCGACCCCCGGCCCACGTCATCCCCCGGGCCTGGAATGCCCCCAATCCCTCTGCCCATCCGCCAAGCTAGCTCTCTTCCTCCCTTCAAGGCCCTACTGAGAGCTCACCTCCTCCAGGAGGCCTTCCCACACTCAGCCCCTTCCTTCCTCCCCCCCTCATCCCCCTCTCCATCCCCCCCATCTTGCCTCCTTCCCTTCCCCACAGCACCTGTATATATGCTTGTACATATTTATTACTCTATTTTACTTGTACATAGCTATTCTATTTATTTTATTTTGTTGGTACGTTTGGTTTTGTTCTCCGTCTCCCCCTTTTAGACTGTGAGCTCATTGTCGGGTAGGGACTGTCTCTAGATGTTGCCAATTTGGACTTCCCAAGTGCTTAGTCCAGTGCTCTGCACATAGTAAGCGCTCAATAAATACGGATTGATGATGATGATGCTCTGCACACAGTAAGCGCTCAATAAATACGACTGATTGATTGATTCCTCCCTTCCCACCCCCATATGACTCGCGGCCCCCCTTGCCTTTCCTCGGGGCCGGCCGCAAAGTGGCCGGCCAGTTGGGTCCCCGGAAGACCCCGGGGCCACGGGGCCGAGGGGCTTCAGCATCCCCCAGGCAACCGAGGCACCCGTCGAGCCGGTCAGGCAGCCACCCAGCCTCATCATCATCATCAATCGTATTTATTGAGCGCTTACTGTGTGCAGAGCACTGGACTAAGCGCTTGGGAAGTACAAATTGGCAACATCTAGAGACAATCTAACAATCACGGGGGACTCTGTCCGACGTCAGGGAGTGAAGACCTAGATGTGAGGAGCAAGAGAGAGGTCACCCATTCATCCTTCATGTCTCTGTATGTTGCCAATTTGTACTTCCCAAGCGCTTAGTACAGTGCTCTGCACATAGTAAGCGCTCAATAAATACGATTGATGATGATGATGATGATTAGGCAGCTAGTACTTCAGGGAAAAGAAAAATGGCCAGGAACTGTATTTTTCACTGACAAGAGGAAATCGTCTCAGCCTATTCCTGCCAGAATGTATGCTTGATGTCTCTCTGGATTTATAAACATAAACGTATATATTTTTTCAAGCCACTCAACACATCCATCGTATTCAGAAGCAACTTCAGAAAATCACGCTGCTTCGTTTATAGCCCCAGATGGTTTGGATTCGTGAAGGGGGTGTCGTCCCTCTGTGCATTATATAAAGCGTTTCACCCGCCCCTCCTAGAATTAGCAGCTGAATGTGAAATTTGCTCCCGGTGGGAGATACAAAATGTTATCAGGGATGCTTGCGGTTTTCGGATGTTTAAATGTTTTTCAAACAAAGCCTCAACCTGACCCGTCCGCCTGGCACTGGGCAACCGTGACCTTTGCCCCCTGACCCCAACTGGCCCCGCTGACCCGCACGGATCTTGGTGCGGGAAGCAGGTTGGGGGCGGATGTGTAGAGCAGTGATGAAATGAAGGCGGTTCACGCGCTCTCTCTTGTTGTTACGTGTTTGTGTCTTTGTGTGTGAAGAGGAAATCGTCTCAGCCTATTCCTGCCAGAATGTATGCTTGATGTCTCTCTGGATTTATAAACATATATATTTTTTCAAGCTACTCAACACATCCATCGTATTCAGAAGCAACTTCAGAAAATCACGCTGCTTCGTTTATAGCCCCAGATGGTTTGGATTCGTGAAGGGGGTGTCGTCCCTCTGTGCATTATATAAAGCGTTTCACCCGACCCTCCTAGAATTAGCAGTTGAATGTGAAATTTGCTCCCGGTGGGAGATACAAAATGTTATCAAGGATGCTTGCGGTTTTCGGATGTTTAAATGTTTTTCAAACAAAGCCTCAACCTGACCCGTCCGCCTGGCACTGGGCAACCGTGACCTTTGCCCCCTGACCCCAACTGGCCCCGCTGACCCGCACGGATCTTGGTGCGGGAAGCAGGTTGGGGGGGGATGTGTAGAGCAGTGATGAAATGAAGGCGGTTCACACGCTCTCTCTTGTTGTTACATGTTTGTGTCTTTGTGTGTGAAGAGGAAATCGTCTCAGCCTATTCCTGCCAGAATGTATGCTTGATGTCTCTCTGGATTTATAAACATATATATTTTTTCAAGCCACTCAACACATCCATCGTATTCAGAAGCAACTTCAGAAAATCACGCTGCTTCGTTTATAGCCCCAGATGGTTTGGATTCGTGAAGGGGGTGTCGTCCCTCTGTACATTATATAAAGCGTTTCACCCGCCCCTCCTAGAATTAGCAGCTGAATGGGAAATTTGCTCCCGGTGGGAGATACAAAATGTTATCAGGGATGCTTGCGGTTTTCGGATGTTTAAATGTTTTTCAAACAAAGCCTCAACCTGACCCGTCCGCCTGGCACTGGGCAACCGTGACCTTTGCCCCCTGACCCCAACTGGCCCCGCTGGCCGTCCGTCAGGGACGGATCTTGGTGCGGGAAGCAGGTTGGGGGCGGATGTGTGATGAAATGAAGGCGGTTCACACGCTCTCTCTTGTTGTTACGTGTTTGTGTCTTTGTGTGTTTGTGTGTCTCCTTCTCTCCTCCTTGCTGGACGCCCCCGCCCTTCCCCTGGACCAGGTTCTAGACGACCCGGCAGAAGATAACCTCTACTTGGGTGGGTCTCGCCGCTCGCTCCGTCGTGTGGGGTCCCTACTGTGAGCTCCCCCTCGCACCCCCAGTAGCATTTCTATTTCTATTTAATCGCTATTAACGTAGTCAGCGGTCAGTAGACTAGACTGCGGGCCCGCTGTTGGGTCGGGACCGTCTCTATATGTTGCCAACTTGGACTTCCCAAGCGCTCAGTCCAGTGCTCTGCACACAGTAAGGGCTCAATAAATACGACTGGTTGATTAGTACAGTGCTCTGCACACAGTAAGCGCTCAATAAATACGATTGATTGATTGATTAGTACAGTGCCCTGCACACAGTAAGCGCTCAATAAATACGATTGATTGATTGATTAGTACACAGTAAGCGCTCAATAAATACGATTGATTGCTTGATTAGTACAGTGCTCTGCACACAGTAAGCGCTCAATAAATACGATTGGTTGATTAGTACAGTGCTCTGCACACAGTAAGCGCTCAATAAATACGATTGGTTGATTAGTACAGTGCTCTGCACACAGTAAGCGCTCAATAAATACGATTGATTGCTTGATTAGTACAGTGCTCTGCACACAGTAAGCGCTCAATAAATACGATTGGTTGATTAGTACAGTGCTCTGCACACAGTAAGCGCTCAATAAATACGACTGATTGATTAGTACAGTGCTCTGCACACAGTAAGCGCTCAATAAATACGATTGATTGATTAGTACAGTGCTCTGCACACAGTAAGCGCTCAATAAATACAATTGATTGATTGATAAGTACAGTGCTCTGCACACAGTAAGCGCTCAATAAATACGATTAATTGATTAGTACAGTGCTCTGCACACAGTAAGCGCTCAATAAATACGATTGATTGATAAGTACAGTGCTCTGCACACAGTAAGCGCTCAATAAATACGACTGATTGATTGATTAGTACAGTGCTCTGCACACAGTAAGCGCTCAATAAGTACGACTGATTGATTGATTAGTACAGTGCTCTGCACACAGTAAGCGCTCAATAAATACGACTGATTGATTGATTGATTAGTACAGTGCTCTGCACACAGTCAGCGCTCAATAAGTACCACTGATTGATTGATTAGTACAGTGCTCTGCACACAGTAAGCGCTCAATAAATACGATTGAATAGTACAGTGCTTTGCACACAGTAAGTGCTCAATAAATATGACTGATTGATTGATTAGTACAGTGCTCTGCACACAGTAAGCGCTCAATAAATACAATTGATTGATTGATTGATTAGTACAGTGCTCTGCACACAGTAAGCGCTCAATAAATACGATTGATTGATTGATTGATTAGTACAGTGCTCTGCACACGGTAAGCGCTCAATAAATACAATTGATTGATTAGTGCAGTGCTCTGCACACAGTAAGCGCTCAATAAATACGATTGAATGAATGAATAAATTTCATTTGTCACAGACATGCCCCTCTGGGGCTCCTGCCAACAGGGCTGGGGTTCGATCAGCCCCGGGGCACAGAGGAGAGAGATAATAATAATAATAATAATAATGGGATTTATTAAGCGCTTACTATGTGCAAAGCACTGTTCTAAGCGCCGGGGAGGTTACAGGGTGATCAGGTTGGCCAACGGGGGGCTCACAGTCTTCATCCCCATTGGACAGCTGGGGTCACTGAGGCCCAGAGAAGTGAAGTGACTTGCCCAAAGTCAATCAATCCATCAATCGTATTTATTGAGCGCTTACTGTGTGCAGAGCACTGTACTAAGCGCTTGGGAACTACAAGTTGGCAACATATAAGTCACCCAGCTGACAATTGGCGGAGCTGGGATTTGAACCCACGACAGGAGAGATGAGCATGGGGATCCAGCTTGCCCCCAGGGTACTGGCTGAGGGCACTGAGATGAACACCTACTAGTTGCAGAAAACTGTACTTTCATTCATTCATTCATTCAATCGTATTTATTGAGCGTTTACTGCGTGCACAGCACTGTACTGAGCGCTTGGGAAGTCCAAGTCGGCAGCACACAGAGACGGTCCCTACCCAACAGCGGGCTCACGGTCTAGAAGGGGGAGACAGGCAACAAAACAAAACATATTAACAAAATAAATACGCACAAATAATACTTGACGTCTATTATGCGCAGAGCACTGACTGGGCACTTGTACGCGGGGTTGTATATCGGGCTCCCACCGTGTGCAGGGCACTGTATGCGAATCTATTGTTTCCCATTGTTTGGTTGTTTGTTACGCGCTGGGCTGTACTGGGAGCCTGTTGTGTACCAGGCACTGTGTTGGCGCTCATTGTCAGTCATTTGTATTTATTGGGCGTCTACTGTGTGCCGAGCACTGTACTGAGCACTTGGGAGAGTACAATGGGACAATAAGCAGACACATTTACTGCCCACAAGGTCTTACCATCTAGAGGGGGAGACAGATAAATGACAGATACGGACGGGGCTGGGACGGGGGAATGACTAAAGGGAGCGAGGCGGTCAGTACGTTCAGGGCACTGTATACTGAGCATTTGAGAATGTGTCGTCTCTGAGACGATGCACTGTAATAGACACAATTCCGCCCCTTACCCCGCTTTTGTTTCCTTTTCAGTGTTTGACCTGCTGCGCCAGGGGTGAGTCTCACGGGGCCGGCCCGGGGAGAGGGACGCGCCTGGTCCCGTGTCCACTGGAGCTACGGTCGGGGTGGCGTTCATTTCTTCAATCGTATTAATAATAATAATAATAATAATGATAGTATTTGTTAAGCGCTTACTATGTGCCAAGCACTGCTCTAAGCGCTGGGGGAATACAAGGTGATCAGGGTGTCCCACATGGGGCTCCCAGTCTTAACCCTCACTTTCCAGATGAGGGAACTGAGGCCCAGAGAAGTGAAGTGACTTGCCCAAGGTCACACAGCTAAGTGGAGGAGTCGGGATTTGAACCCGTGACCTCTGACTCCAAAGCCCGGGCTCTTTCCACTGAGCCATAATAATAATAATAATAATATTGGTATTTTTAAGCGCTTACTATGTGCGAAGCACTGTTCTAAGCACTGGGGGGGGATGCAAGGCGATCAGGTTGTCCCACGTGGGGCTCACGGTCTTAACCCCCACTTTCCAGATGAGGGAACTGAGGCCCAGAGGAGTGAAGCGACTTGCCCAAAGCCACCCAGCTGACAAGTGGAGGAGTCGGGATTCGAACCCACCACCTCCGACTCCCAAGCCCGGGCTCTTTCCGCTGAGCCGCGCTGCTTCTTGCGGCTTTGTAGAAAAAAAAAATGATCAGGGCAGCAGAGTGAAGTGTGGACTGGAGTGGGGGAGAGAGGGGAGGCAGGGAGGTCAGCAGGGAGGCTGATGCTGCAATGATAATAATAATAATAATAATAATAATAATAATAATGGCATTTATTAAGAGCTTACTATGTGCAAAGCACTGTTCTAAGCGCTGGAGAGGTTACAAGGTGATCAGGGTGTCCCACGGGGGGCTCGCAGTCTAAATCCCCATTTTACAGATGAGGGACCTGAGGCCCAGAGAAGTGAAGCGACTTGCCCAAAGTCACACAGCTGAGAATTGGCGGAGCCGGGATTCGAACCCCTGACCTCTGACTCCAAAGCCCGGGCTCTTTCCACTGAGCCACGCTGCTTCCATAATAATAATGATGGCATTTGTTAAGCGCTTACTATGTGCAAAGCACTGTTCTAAGCGCTGGAGAGGTTACAAGGTGATCAGGGTGTCCCACGGGGGGCTCGCAGTCTAAATCCCCATTTTACAGATGAGGGACCTGAGGCCCAGAGAAGTGAAGCGACTTGCCCAAAGTCACACAGCTGAGAATTGGCGGAGCCGGGATTCGAACCCCTGACCTCTGACTCCAAAGCCCGGGCTCTTTCTACTGAGCCACGCTGCTTCCATAATAATAATGATGGCATTTGTTAAGCGCTTACTATGTGCAAAGCACTGTTCTAAGCCCTGGGGAAGATACAAGGTGATCGGATTGTCCCACATGGGGCTCACATCCCCATTTTACAGATGAGGGAACGGAGGCACAGAGAAGTTAAGCGACTGGCCCAAAGTCACACAGCGGACGATTGGCAGAGCTGGGATTTGAACCCGTGACCTCTGACTCCAAAGCCCGGGCTCTTTCCACTGAGCCACGCTGCTTCTCCAATAAAGGCGGGAGAGGATGAGTGCCGGGATTAATATTAGGAAGCCGGGCCGGGGGCCAGCGCAAGGCTGAACTAGCCGGAGTTTGGGCAGACACCCAAGGACTCGGGGTGGACGTTGAGGTGCTGGGATTCATCATCATCATCATCATCATCAATCGTATTTATTGAGCGCTTACTATGTGCAGGGCACTGTACTAAGCGCTTGGGAAGTACAAATTGGCAACATATAGAGACAGTCCCTACCCAACAGTGGGCTCACAGTCTTTCCGGATTTTTTAAGCTCTCTGGAGGAGGTGGGACTTCAGCGGGATTTTGAAGCCGGCACGTCCTGGGAATCTCACAGATCTGGGGAGCTGGAGGGTTTGAGGTGGGGTCCGCGGAGCCGGGGAAAGGGCCTCTCGGCCTCTCAGTCAATCAGCTGTGGCTCAGTGGGAAGAGCCCGGGCTTTGGAGTCAGAGGTCGTGGGTTCAAATCCCGCCTCCGCCCCTTGTCAGCTGGGTGACTTTGGGCAAGTCACTTCACTTCTCTGGGCCTCAGTTCCCTCATCTGTCAAATGGGGATGAAGACTGTGAGCCCCTCGTGGGACAACCTGATTACCTTGTATCTACCCCAGCGCTTCGAGCAGTGCTTTGCACATAGTAAGCGCTTAACAAATACCAACATTATTATTATTATTATTCACTGAGTGCTTACTGTGCACAGGCCACTGTACTAAGTGCTTGGGAGAGTACAGTGTAGCAACAGAACAGATCAATCAATCAATCAGTCATTCGTATTTATTGAGCGCTTACAGTGTGCAGAGCACTGTACTAAGCGCTTGGGAAGTCCAAGATGGCAACATATAGAGACAATCCCTACCCATCAGCGGGCTCACAGTCTAGAAGGGGGAGACAGAGAACAAAACCAAACATATTAACACAGATAAGGGTTCAAATCCCGGCTCCAACAATTGTCCGCTGTGTGACTTTGGGCAAGTCACTTCACTTCTCTGGGCCTCGGTTCCCTCATCTGTCAAATGGGGATGAAGACTGTGAGCCCCTTGTGGGACAACCTGATTACCTTGTATCTACCCCAGCGCTTAGAACAGTGCTTTGCATATAGTGAGCGCTTAACAAATACCAACATTATTATTATTATCATTATTATTATTATTATTATTATTATTATTATTATTATTCACTGAGTGCTTACTGTGCACAGGCCACTGTACTAAGCGCTTAGGAGAGTACAGTGTAGCAACAGAACAAATCAATCAATCAGTCATTTGTATTTATTGAGCACTTACTGTGTGCAGAGCACTGTACTAAGCACTTGGGAAGTACAAGATGGCAACATATAGAGACGATCCCTACCCATCAGCGGGCTCACAGTCTAGAAGGGGGAGACAGAGAACAAAACCCAACATGTTAACACAGATGTGTTTCCTGTCCACAATAAGGTTGCAGTCTAGAGGGGGAGACAGGTTAATAAAAACCAATAAAATCCCGGCTCCACCACATGTCTGCTGTGTGACCTTGGGCAAGTCCCTTAACTTCTCTGAGCCTCAGTGACCTCATCTGTAAAATGGGGATTAAGACTGGGAGCCCCACGTGGGACAACCTGATCACCTTGTATCCCCCCCCAGCGCTTAGAACAGTGCTTTGCACATAGTAAGCACTTAATCAATTGTATTTATTGAGCACTTACTGTGTGCAGAGCGCTGTACTAAGTGCTTGGGAAGTACAAGTTGGCAACATATAGAGACGGTCCCTACCCAACAGTGGGCTCACAGTCTAGAAGGGACAAATCCCATGATTATTATTAAATGACAGATTACTATAAACCAACCAATCAATCAATCAATCAGTGGTATTTATTGAGCGCTTACTGTGTGCAGAGCACTGTACTAAGCGCTTGGGAAGTGCAAGTTGGCAACATATAGAGACAGTCCCTACCCAACAGTGGGCTCACAGTCTAAAACCAGTAGATACGCGTCTCTCTCCTTCCAGCCCCGTCATGGAAGTGCCCAGCGAGCAGCCGTTCTCCGAGGAACAGGCCCGGCAGTATCTCCGCGACATCGTCCTGGGCCTGGAGTACCGTGAGTGCCGGGCCCGGGGTGACGTCCACTGCCATGGGTCACGGGACGGGCCGGTCCGGGGCGGCTCGTGTCCGACGAGGCCCCGGGTGGTGGTGGGAGGGTGGGCCCGGGGAGGGGATTCTTTTCAAATCAATCAATCAATCGTATTTATTGAGCACTTACTGTGTGCAGAGCACTGTACTAAGCACTTGGGAAGTCCAAGTTGGCAACATATAGAGACAGTCCCTACCCAACAGGGGGCTCACAGTCTAAAAGGGGGAGATGGAGAACAAAACCAAACATACTAACAAAATAAAATAAATAGAATAGATATGTACAAGTTAAATAAATAGAGTAATAAATATGTACAAACATATATGCATATATACAGGTGCTGTGGGGAAGGGAAGGAGGTAAGATGGGATGGAGAGGGGGATGAGGGGGAGAGGAAGGAAGGGGCTCAGTGTGGGAAGGCCTCCTGGAGGAGGTGAGTTCTCAGCAGGGCCTTGAAGGGAGGAAGAGAGCGAGCTTGGCGGATGGGCAGAGGGATTGGGGGCTTTCCAAGCCCGGGGGAGGACGTGGGCCGGGGATCGATGGCGGGACAGGCGAGAACGAGGTACGGTGAGGAGATTAGCGGCCGAGGAGCGGAGGGTGCGGGCTGGGCTGGAGAAGGAGAGAAGGGAGGTGAGGTAGGAGGGGGCGAGGGGATGGATGGACAGCCTTGAAGCCCAGGGTGAGGAGTTTCTGCCTGGTGCGCAGATCGATTGGGGGCATTCCAGGCCCGGGGGATGACGTGGGCCGGGGGTCGATGGCGGGACAGGCAAGAACGAGGTACGGTGAGGAGATTAGCGGCAGAGGAGCGGAGGGTGCGGGCTGGGCTGGAGAAGGAGAGAAGGGAGGTGAGGTAGGAGGGGGCGAGGGGATGGACAGCCTTGAAGCCCAGGGTGAGGAGTTTCTGCCTGATGCGCAGATGGATTGGTAGCCACTGGAGATCTTTGAGGAGGGGAGTAACATGCCCAGAGCGTTTCTGGACAAAGAATCCTCTGACGGGACCAGAGAGCTTCCAGTCAGGGCTGAGAACGGCCGAGACGGAGGCTTCGTGGCCCGTTTGCTCGTTGAAGCCCGTCTCCACCACCTCCACAGATTCCCTGCCGCTCCCCCGTGCTGGCCTGGAACTTGGAGGCGTGCGTGTTGGGGAACCCCGGGTTTTCCACGCGCATACTCCCAAGACCTCGCCGGGATCCCTCGCTCTCCCAAAGGCCCGGACGATCACTGCTTCCCCGCCCTATCCCTCCCCACCCCTGACTAATCCCAGTGGCTGGCCTGGAGTCGGGAACCATTAGACTCAGCCATCCGGAAATTCCTAAACACGCGGTCCGGGAAGCCTTCCCTAAGGGAGACCAGAACTGTGGGCCCTGGTTTGGCGGTGGGAGGGCAGAGGCGGAACAGAGGTCAAGCCCCCCGTCTGCCCTCCCTCGGCGCTGCCCAGTGCACTACCAGAAAATCATCCACCGGGACATCAAGCCCTCCAACCTCCTCCTGGGCGACGACGACCGCGTGAAGATCGCCGACTTCGGCGTCAGCAACCAGTTCGAGGGCAGCGACGCCCAGCTGTCCAGCACCGTGGGCACCCCGGCCTTCATCGCCCCCGAGGCCATTTCGGAAAAGCGGAAGAGCTTCAGCGGGAAGGTGGGGACCCCCTCGGCTGGAGGCGGGGGGCCGGCGGTTGGGGCCTGGAGATGCCTAAGAGCTCTCCCGGCGGCCGGTGGTCGGGAGTGGGGTCCCACAGTTAATCAATCAATCGTATTTATTGAGCGCTTACTATGTGCAGAGCACTGGACTAAGCGCTTGGGAAGTACAAATTGGCAACACATAGAGACAGTCCCTACCCAACAGTGGGCTCACAGTCTAAAAGTTAATCCCAACATCCCCTTTCCCCCAAGCCCCTCTCGTCCCCGAGCAGAAACGAACCGTTGGAGTCATCATCATCAATCGTATTTATTGAGCGCTTACTGTGTGCAGAGCACTGGACTAAGCGCTTGAGTCCTGCTTTCCCCCTTTGCCAGTCGGGCCCGCGATAATAATAATAATAATAATAATGTTGGTATTTGTTAAGCGCTTACTATGTGCCCAGCACTGTTCTAGGGGAGATACAAGGTAATCATCATCATCATCATCATCATCAATCGTATTTATTGAGCGCTTACTATGTGCAGAGCACTGTACTAAGCGCTTGGGAAGTACAAATTGGCAACATAGAGAGACAGTCCCTACCCGACAGTGGGCTCACAGTCTAAAAGGGGGAGACGGAGAACAAAAGCAAACCTACTAACAAAATAAAATAAATAGGATAGATATGTACAAGTAAAATAAATAGAGTAATAAATCTGTACAAACATATATACATATATCCAGGTGCTGTGGGGAGGGAAGGAGGTAAGATGGGGGGACGGAGAGGGGGACGAGAGGGAGAGGAAGGAAGGGGCTCAGTCTGGGAAGGCCTCCTGGAGGAGGTAAGCTCTCAGCAGGGCCTTGAAGGGAGGAAGAGATGGGCAGAGGGATTGGGGGCATTCCAGGCCTGGAAATGCCTAAGAGCTCTCCCGGCGAGTGGGGTCCCACAGTTAATCCCAACATCCCTTTTCCCCCAAGCCCCTCTCGTTCCCAAGCAGAAACGAACTGTTGGAGTCCTGCTTTCCCCCCTTGCCAGTCGGGCCCCGCGATAATAAT
Organism: Tachyglossus aculeatus; assembly: GCF_015852505.1. Lineage (NCBI taxonomy): Eukaryota > Metazoa > Chordata > Mammalia > Monotremata > Tachyglossidae > Tachyglossus > Tachyglossus aculeatus. Next base: position 58,315,231 of record NC_052082.1, on the reverse strand, counting down.
AATAATAATAATAATAATAATAATAATAATAATAACGTTGGTATTTGGTAAGCGCTTACTATGTGCCCAGCACTGTTCTAAGCGCTGGGGGAGATACAAGGTAATCAGATTGTCCCACGTGGGGCTCCCAGTCTTCATCCCCATTTGACTGATGAGGGAACTGAGGCCCAGAGAAGTGAACTGACTTGCCTAAAGTCACCCAGAGGTCATGGGTTCAAATCCAGGCTCTGCCACTTGTCAGCTGTGTGACTTTGGGCAAGTCACTTCACTTCTCTGGGCCTCAGTTCCCTCATCTGTAAAATGGGGATGAAGACTGTGAGCCCCATGAGGGGCAACCTGATCACCTTGTAACCTCCCCAGCGCTTAGAACAGTGCTTTGCACATAGTAAGCGCTTAACAAATGCCAACATCATCATCACCCAGCTGACAAGTGGTGGAGCTGGGATTTGAACCCACGACCTCCGACTCCAAAGCCCGGGCTCTTTCCGCTGAACCACGCTGCGATGGCCTCGGATCCGGCCAACCGACGGTGGGGTGAGGCGGGGGGGTGGGGGCACTTTAGCCAGAACACCGACACTTTAGCCGCCTCCCCTTGGGCGATGGGCAGGGGATGATGATGATGATGATGATAAAGGCATTTATTAAGCGCTTACTATGCGCCAAGCACTGTTCTAAGCGCTGGGGAGGTTACAAGGTGATCAGGTTGGCCCACGGCAGGCTCACAGTCTTCATCCCCATTTTTCCAGATGAGGGAACTGAGGGACAGAGAAGGGAAGTGACTTGCCCAAAGTCACCCGGTTGGCAAGTGGCGGAGTCGGGATTCGAACGCAGGACCTCCGACTCCCAAGCCCGGGCTCTTTCCACTAAGCCACGCTGCTTCTCGGTGTGAAAGTGTGGCTAAAGAGAGATGAATGAATGTGATCCTTCCCAACTGTGCACACCTGAAAATTGCTTAAGAATAATAATAATAATCGTGGTATTTGTTAGGCGCTTACGATGTGCCAGGCGCTGTACTAACCACTGGGGTGGTTACAAACAAAGAATGGGTCTGTTATATTGTTCTATTGGACTCTCCCAAGCTCTCTGCACATAGTAAGCACTCAATCATCATCATCATCATCATCAATCGTATTTATTGAGCGCTTACTGTGTGCAGAGCACTGTACTAAGCGCTTGGGAAGCACAAGTTGGCAACTCAATAAAAACCATTCATTCAGTCGTATTTATTGAGCGCTTACTGTGTGCAGGGCACTGTACTAAGCGCTTGGGAAGTCCAAGTCGGCAACATATAGAGACGGTCCCTACCCAACAACGGGCTCCCAGTCTAGAAGGGGGAGACAGACGACAAAACAAAACCTGTGGACGGGTGTCAAGTCGTCAGAACAGATAGAATTAAAGCTAGATGCGCATCATTAACAAAGAATAGTAAATATGTACAAGTAAAATAAATAAATAGAGTAAATAATTCATTCAATCATATTTATTGAGTGCTTACTGTGTGCAGAGCACTGGACTAAGCGCTTGGGAAGTCCAAGTCGGCAACATATAGAGACGGTCCCTACCCAACGGCGGGTTCACAGTCTAGAAGGGGGAGACTTGCCCAAGTGACTTGCCCAAAGTCACACAGCAGGCAGTTGGCAGAGCGGAATTTGAACCCAGGACCTCCGACTCCAAAGCCCGGGCTCTTTCCACTGAGCCACGCTGCTCACTTCACTTCTCTGGGCCTCAGTGACCTCATCTGTAAAGTGGGGATGAAGACTGTGAGCCCCACGTGGGACAACCTCATCACCTTGTATCCCTGCAGCGCTTAGACCAGTGATTTGCACATAGTAAGCGCTTAATAAATGCCGTCATTAATTAATTAATAGATGCTGCTGCTCAGTCAGTTAATTGCATTTTTTGAGTGCTTCCTGTGGGCAGAGCACTGTACTAAGGGCTTGGGAGAGAAGCAGCGTAGCTCAGTGGAAAGAGCCTGGGCTTTGGATTCGGAGGTCATGGGTTCGAGTCCCAGCTCTGCCAATTGTCAGCTGTGTGACTTTGGGCAAGTCACTTCACTTCTCTGGGCCTCAGTTACCTCATCTGTAAAATGGGGATTAAGACTGTGAGCCCCCCGTGGGACAACCTGATCACTTTGTAACCTCCCCAGCGCTTAGAACAGTGCTTTGCACATAGTAAGCGCTTAATAAATGCCATTATTATTTTTTTGAGAAACAGGTGGCTCAATGGAAAGAGCCCGGGCTTTGGAGTCAGAGGTCATGGGTTCAAATCCCGGCTCCATCAATTGCCAGCTGTGTGACTTTGGGCCAGTCACTTAACTTCTCTGGGCCTCAGTTATCTCATCTGGAAAATGGGGATTAAAACTGTGAGCCCCAGCGGGACAACCTGATCACCTTGTAACCTCCTCAGCGCTTAGAACAGTGCTTTGCACATAGTAAGCGCTTAAAAAATGCTATCATTATTATTATTAAAAAATGAGTTGATAGGCATGTTCGTTGCCCACAGCAAGCTTAGCTTCAAGAGTTCATTCATTCATTCATTCAGTCGTATTTATTGAGCGCTTACTGTGTGCAGAGCACTGGACTAAGCACTTGGGAACTACAAGTTGGCAACGTATAGAGACGGTCCCTCCCCAACAGTGGGCTCACAGTCCATTCATTCAGTCGTATTTTAGCGTGGCTCAGTGGAAAGAGCCCGGGCTTTGGAGTCAGAGGCCATGGGTTCAAATCCCGGCTCCACCACTTGTCAGCTGGGTGACTTTGGGCAAGTCACTTCACTTCTCTGGGCCTCAGTTCCCTCATCTGGAAAATGAGGATTAAGACTGTGAGCCCCCCCGTGGGACAACCTGATTACCTTGTATCCTCCCCAGCGCTTAGAACAGCGCTTTGCACATAGCAAGCGCTTAATGCCATCATTATTATTATTATTATTATTACTGCATGCAGAGCACTGTACTAAGCACTTGGAAAGTGCAGTTTGGCACTTCTCTGAGAGGCAGCGTGGCTCAGTGGAAAGAGCCCGGGCTTGGGAGTCAGAGGTCATGGGTTCGAATTCTGGTTCCACCACGTGTCTGCTGTGTGACTTTGGGCAAGTCACTTCCCTTCTCTGGGCCTCAGTTACCTCACCTGTCAAATGGGGATGAAGCCTTTGAGCCCCCCGTGGGACAACCTGATCACCTTGCATCATCATCATCATCAATCGTATTTATTGAGCGCTTACTATGTGCAGAGCACTGTACTAAGCGCTTGGGAAGTACAAATTGGCAACATCTAGAGACAGTCCCTACCCAACAGTGGGCTCACAGTCTAAAAGGGGCAGACAGAGAACAAAACCAAACATACTAACAAAATAAAATAAATAGAATAGATATGTACAAATAAAATAAATAAATAAATAGAGTAAAAAAATATGTACAAACATATATCCATATATACAGGTGCTGTGGGGAAGGGAAGGAGGTAAGATGGGGGGGATGGAGAGGGGGATGAGGGGGAGAGGAAGGAACCTCCCCAGCGCTTAGAACAGCGCTTTGCACATAGCAAGCGCTTAATCAATGCCATCATTATTATTATTATTACCGCGTGCAGAGCACTGTACTAAGCACTTGGGAACTACAAGTTGGCAACAGAGAGAGACAGTCCCTACCCAACCAGTCTAGAAGGGGGAGAGTTGTTGTGTGTGTGTGTGTGTGTTTGTGAGTTCTAGATTCCAGGTTTGGGGGCTTGGGGGAGGCCGAGGGTCGTCGGTGGGGCCCGGCCTGGTAACGACATTATTTTCTCTTCCAGGCACTTGATGTGTGGGCCGTGGGCATCACCCTGTACTGCTTCGTGTACGGAAAGGTGAGCATGCGAGCGGCCACCCGTCATGGCTGGGCCCAGCCCGCGCGGCCTCCCGCTCGGAGAAGGCCTCGCTCCCGGAAAGTCGAAGGGCGGCCCCTCCAAACCGTCCCCCTTTCCCCCTTTCCACCTTCCTGCCCCCCATCAGCCCGTCCCAGATGAAATTCCCGCACCGGAGGAGGCTCACACCCTTCTCTCGTTTGCATTTTAACCATAATCAGAGAAGCAGCATGGCTCAGTGGAAAGATTGCGGGCTTTGGAGTCAGAGGTCATGCGTTCAAATCCCGGCTCCGCCGGTTGTCAGCCGGGGGACGTGGGGCAAGTCACTTCATCATCATCATCAATCGTATTTATTGAGCACTTACTATGTGCAGAGCACTGTACTAAGCGCTTGGGAAGTACAAATTGGCAACATATAGAGACAGTCCCTGCCCAACAGTGGGCTCACAGTCTAAAAGGGGGAGACAGAGACCAAACATACTAACAAAATAAAATAAATAGAATAGATATGTACAAATAAATTAAATAAATAAATAGAGTAAAAAAATATGTACAAACATATATACATATATACTTCACTTCTCTGGGCCTCAGCTCCCTCATCTGGAAAATGGGGGTGAAGACTGGGAGCCCCCCGTGGGACAACCTGATCACCTTGTATCCCCCCCTCAGCACTTAGAACAGTGCTTTGCACATAGTAAGCGCTTAACAAATGCCATTATTATTATTATTATTATAACTGGTATTTGTTAAGCATCTACAAAGTGCCAAGCACTGGACTATATATATATGTATATATATATATATATATATATATATACACACATACACACACACACACACCTATATATATGCATGTATAGATATGCATATGTATGTGTGTATATATGTATATATATACATATATGTGTGTATATGTATATACATGAGTATATATACGTGTATATACATGTATATATATACATATATGTGTATGTGTATATACATGAGTATATATACGTGTATATACGTACATATATACATGCATATATATGCATATATACATGTATATATAATATATATACATATATAGTGTATATATGTATATGTACATGTGCATATATATGCATATATGTGTGTGTATGTGTATATATATGTATATATGTTTGTGCGTATTTATTACTCTATTTATTTATTTTACTTGTACATATTTATTCTATTTATTTCATTCTGTTAATATGGTTTGTTTTGTTCCCTGTCTCCCCCTTCTAGACTGTGAGCCCACTGTTGGGTAGGGACCGTCTCTAGATGTTGCCAACTTGTCATCATCATCATCAATCGTATTTATTGAGCGCTTACTATGTGCAGAGCACTGTACTAAGCGAATGGGAAGTACAAATTGGCAACATATAGAGACAGTCCCTACCCAACAGTGGGCTCAAGCGCTTAGTCCAGTGCTCTGCACACAGTAAGCGCTCAATAAATACGATTGAATGAATGAATGAATGAATGGACTGAGCGCCAGGGTAGGTATAAGATCATCAGGTCGGACCCAGTCCCTGGCCCATGTACTCACAGCCTAAGGGGAGGGAGAACGGGGGTTTGAATCCCCATTTTTCAAATGAGGAAACTGAGGAACCGAGCAGCGAACAGGCAGTGGTGGAACTGGGATTAGAACCCAAGACCTCTGGCTCCCAGCGCCGGGGGGCTTTCCATTAGTCCGGGCTACATTTTGTGTTGTCTGCCTCTGTGTTATTTATTTATATTAATGTCTGCCTCCCCCTCTAGACTATAAGCTCACTGTGGGCAGGGAATGTGTCTGTTATATTGTCCATTCATTCATTCATTCAATTGTATTTATTGAGCGCTTACTGTGCGCAGAGCACTGTACTGAGCACTTGGGAAGCCCAAGTCGGCAACATCTAGAGACGGTCCCTACCCAACAACGGGCTCACAGTCGAGAATGGGGAGACAGACAACCAAACAAAACATGTGGACGGGTGTCAGAGTCGTCAGAACAAATAGAATTAAAGCTCTGTGCACATCATTAACAAAATAAATAGAATAGTAAATGTGTACAAGTAAAATAAATAATGTAATAAATCTGTACAAATATATATACATATATATGTATACATATATATATGCATATAATGATGCACATCATTAACAAAATAAGCAAAATAATAGAATAGTAAATAGGTACAAGTAAAATAGAGTAATAAATCTGTACAAATATATATACATATATATGTGTGTACAAATATATATACATATATATGTGTACAAATATATATACATATATATGTATGCATATATATATATATGAGAAGCAGCATGGCTCAGTGAAAATAGCACGGGCTTTGGAGTCAGTGGTCATGGGTTCAAATCCCGGCTCCACCAGTTATAATAATAATAATAATGGTATTTGCTAAGCGCTTACTATGTGCAAAGCACTGTTCTAAGCGCTGGGGAGGTTGCAAGGTGATCAGGTTGTCCCACGGGGAGCTCACCGTTTTAATCCCCATTTTCCAGATGACGTAACTGAGGCCCAGAGAATCAATCAATCAATCAATCAATCAATCAATCGTATTTATTGAGCGCTTACTATGTGCAGAGCACTGTACTAAGCGCTTGGGAAGTACAAATTGGCATCACATAGAGACAGTCCCTACCCAACAGTGGGCTCACAGTCTAAAAGGGGGAGACAGAGAACAGAACCAAACATACCAACAAAATAAAATAAGTAGGATAGAAATGTACAAGTAAAATAAATAAATAAATAAATAAATAGAGTAATAAATATGTACAACCATATATACATATATACAGGTGAGAAGCGAAGTGACGTGCCCAAAGTCACCCAGCTGACAAGTGGCAGAGCCGGGATTTGAACCCACGACCTCTGACTCCAAAGCCGGGCTCTTTCCACTGAGCCACGTCAGCTGTGTGACTTCGGGCAAGTCACTTCACTTCTCTGGGCCTCAGTTCCCTGTAAAATGGGGGTGAAGACTGTGAGCCCCCCGTGGGGCAACCTGACCACCTGGCAGCCTCCCCAGCGCTTAGGACAGTGCTTTGCACATAGTAAGCGCTTAATAAATGCCACCATTATTATTATTGTTATATATACAAGTGCTGTGGGGAGGGGACGCTTAGAACAGTGCTTTGCACATAGTAAGAGCTTAATAAATGCCACCATTATTATTATTATTATTACATATACAAGTGCTGTGGGGAGGGGATGCTTAGAACAGTGCTTTGCACATAGTAAGAGCTTAATAAATGCCACCATCATTATTATTATTATTATTACATATACAAGTGCTGTGGGGAGGGGACGCTTAGAACAGTGCTTTGCACAGAGTAAGCGCTTAATAAATGCCACCATTATTATTATTATTATTACACATACAAGTGCTGTGGGGAGGGGACGCTTAGAACAGTGCTTTGCACATAGTAAGTGCTTAATAAATGCCACCATTATTATTATTATTATATATACAAGTGCTGTGGGGAGGGGACGCTTAGAACAGTGCTTTGCACATAGTGAGCGCTTAATAAATGCCACCATTATTATTATTATTTTACATATACAAGTGCTGCGGGGAGGGGATGCTTAGAACAGTGCTTTGCACATAGTAAGCGCTTAATAAATGCCACCATTATTATTATTATTATTACACATACAAGTGCTGTGGGGAGGGGACGCTTAGAACAGTGCTTTGCACATAGTAAGAGCTGAATAAATGCCACCATTATTATTATTACTATTACATATACTAGAGAAGCAGCGTGGCTCAGTGGAAAGAGCCTGGGCTTTGGAGTCAGAGGTTGTGGGTTCTAATCCCGGCTCCGCCACTTGTCAGCTGTGTGACTTTGGGCAAGTCACTTCACTTCTCTGTGCTTCAGTTACCTCATCTGGAAAATGGGGATTAAGTCTGTGAGCCCCACGTGGGACAACTTGATTAGCTTGTATCTACCCCAGCGCTTAGAACAGTGCTTTGCACATAGTAAGCGCTTAATAAATGCCATCATTATTATTATTATTATTATATACAAGTGCTGCAGGGAGGGGACGCTTAGAACAGTGCTTTGCACATAGTAAGAGCTTAATAAATGCCACCATTATTATTATTACTATTACATATACAAGTGCTGCGGGGAGGGGTCGCTTAGAACAGTGCTTTGCACATAGTAAGAGCTTAATAAATGCCACCATTATTATTATTATTATATATACAAGTGCTGTGGGGAGGGGACGCTTAGAACAGTGCTTTGCACATAGTAAGAGCTTAATAAATGCCACCATTATTATTATTATTAAATATACAAGTGCTGTGGGGAGGGGATGCTTAGAACAGTGCTTTGCATATAATCAATCAGTCAATCAATCAATCGTATTTATTGAGCGCTTACTATGTGCAGAGCACTGTACTAAGCGCTTGGGAAGTACAAGTTGGCAACATATAGAGACGGTCCCAACCCAACAGTGGGCTCACAGTCTAAACGGGGGAGACAGAGACAGAGAACAAAACCAAACATACCAACAAAATAAAATAAATAAATAGGATAGAAATGTACGCACATAGTAAGAGCTTAATAAATGCCACCATTATTATTATTATTACATATACAAGTGCTGTGGGGAGGGGACGCTTAGAACAGTGCTTTGCACATAGTAAGCGCTTAATAAATGCCACCATTATTATTATTATATATACAAGTGCTGTGGGGAGGGGATGCTTAGAACAGTGCTTTGCACACAGTAAGCGCTCAATCAATACGATTGATTGATTGAGTGATTGATCTGTCCCATTATCATTATTATTATATATACAAGTGCTGTGGGGAGGGGACGCTTAGAATAGTGCTTTGCACATAGTAAGCGCTTAATAAATGCCACAATTATTATTATTATTATTACATATACAAGTGCTGTGGGGAGGGGACGCTTAGAACAGTGCTTTGCACATAGTAAGAGCTGAATAAATGCCACCATTATTATTATTATATATACCAGTGCTGCGGGGAGGGGACGCTTAGAACAGTGCTTTGCACACAGTAAGGGCTCAATCAATACGATTGATTGAGTGATTGATCTGTCCCATTATCATTATTATTATATATACAAGTGCTGCGGGGAGGGGACGCTTAGAACAGTGCTTTGCACAGAGTAAGCGCTTAATAAATGCCACCATTATTATTATTATTATTACACATACAAGTGCTGTGGGGAGGGGACGCTTAGAACGGTGCTTTGCACATAGTAAACGCTGAATAAATGCCACCATTATTATTACATATACAAGTGCTGCGGGGGGGGGACGCTTAGAACGGTGCTTTGCACATAATAAGAGCTTAATAAATGCCACCATTATTATTATTATTATTACATATACAAGTGCTGTGGGGAGGGGATGCTTAGAACAGTGCTTTGCACATAGTAAGAGCTTAATAAATGCCACCATCATTATTATTATTATTATTACATATACAAGTGCTGTGGGGAGGGGACGCTTAGAACAGTGCTTTGCACATAGTAAGAGCTTAATAAATGCCACCATTATTATTATTATTATTATTACATATACAAGTGCTGTGGGGAGGGGACGCTTAGAACAGTGCTTTGCACACAGTAAGGGCTCAATCAATACGATTGATTGAGTGATTGATCTGTCCCATTATCATTATTATTATATATACAAGTGCTGTGGGGAGGGGACGCTTAGAACAGTGCTTTGCACACAGTAAGGGCTCAATCAATACGATTGATTGATTGAGTGATTGATCTGTCCCATTATTATTATATATACAAGTGCTGTGGGGAGGGGACGCTTAGAACAGTGCTTTGCACACAGTAAGCGCTCAATCAATACGATTGATTGATTGAGTGATTGATCTGTCCCATTATCATTATTATAATATATACAAGTGCTGTGGGGAGGGGACGCTTAGAACAGTGCTTTGCACACAGTAAGGGCTCAATCAATACGATTGATTGATTGATTGATCGATCTGTCCGTCTGCCCGCAGTGCCCCTTCCTGGACGAGTCCATCCTGGCCCTCCACAAGAAGATTAAGAACGACGCGGTGGCGTTCCCAGCCCAGTAAGTGGCCCGCTCCCCCAGTTTGGCTATGGTTTGGATACCACTGATTTTTGCCATGGCGACGCCCCGAGTCACAGACATGCTCGCCCACACACACACACACACACACACACAAACCTTCCCCTCCGCCCCCCGCAACTGTTTCCCCCCTGCCCGTGGCAACTCACCCTTGTCTACATGGTATCAACACATCCTTGGGTGACAACGAGCCTGTCCAGGCCCCACTGACCTCATTAATAATAATAATAATAATAATAATAATAATAATAATAATAATAATAATGACATTTGTTAAGCGCTTACTCTGTGCAAAGCACCGTTCTAAGCGTCCCCTCCCCACAGCACTTGTATGTGTAATAATAATAATAATAATGGTGGCATTTATTCAGCGCTTACCATGTGCAAAGCATTGTTCTAAGCATCCCCTCCCCACAGCACTTGTATATATAATAATAATAATAATGGCCACAGCACTTGTATATATAATAATAATAATAATGGTGGCATTTATTAAGCGCTTACTATGTGCAAAGCACCGTTCTAAGCGGCCCCTCCCCACAGCACTTGTAGGTGTAATAATGATAATAATAATAGTGGCATTTATTAAGCGCTTACTCTGTGCAAAGCACCGTTCTAAGCGTCCCCTCCCCACAGCACTTGTAGGTGTAATAATGATAATAATAATGGTGGCATTTATTAAGCGCTTACTATGTGCAAAGCACCGTTCTAAGCGTCCCCTCCCCACAGCACTTGTATGTGTAATAATAATAATAATAATGGTGGCATTTGTTAAGCGCTTACTATGTGCAAAGCACCGTTCTAAGCGTCCCCTCCCCACAGCACTTGTATGTGTAATAATAATAATAATAATGGTGGCATTTGTTAAGCGCTTACTATGTGCAAAGCACCGTTCTAAGCGTCCCCTCCCCACAGCACTTGTATGTGTAATAATAATAATAATAATAATGGTGGCATTTATTAAGCGCTTACTATGTGCAAAGCACCGTTCTAAGCGTCCCCTCCCCACAGCACTTGTATATATAATAATAATAATATTAATGGTGGCATTTATTAAGCGCTTACTATGTGCAAAGCACTGTTCTAAGCATCCCCTCCCCACAGCACTTGTATATAATAATAATAATAATAATAATGGTGGCGTTTATTAAGCTCTTACTATGTGCAAAGCACTGTTCTAAGCGTCCCCTCCCCGCAGCACTTGTATATATAATAATGGTGGCATTTATTAAGCGCTTACTATGTGCAAAGCACTGTTCTAAGCGTCCCCTCCCCACAGCACTTGTATATATAATAATAATAATAATGGTGGCATTTATTAAGCTCTTACTATGTGCAAAGCACCGTTCTAAGCGTCCCCTCCCCACAGCACTTGTATGTGTAATGATAATAATAATAATGGTGGCATGTATTAAGCGCTTACTATGTGCAAAGCACTGTTCTGAGTCCCCTCCCCACAGCACTTGTATGTGTAATAATAATAATAATAATAATGGTGGCATTTGTTAAGCGCTTACTCTGTGCAAAGCACTGTTCTAAGCGTCCCCTCCCCACAGCACTTGTATATATAATAATAATAATAATAATGGTGGCATTTATTAAGCTCTTCCTATGTGCAAAGCACTGTTCTAAGCGTCCCCTCCCCACAGCACTTCTATGTGTAATAATAATAATAATAATAATAATGGCATTTGTTAAGCACTTACTATGTGCAAAGCACTGTTCTAAGCGTCCCCTCCCCACAGCACTTGTATGTGTAATAATAATAATAATAACGGTGGCATTTGTTAAGCGCTTACTCTGTGCAAAGCACCGTTCTAAGCGTCCCCTCCCCACAGCACTTGTATATGTAATAATAATGATAATAATGGTGGCATTTATTAAGCGCTTACTATGTGCAAAGCACCGTTCTAAGCGTCCCCTCCCCACAGCACTTGTATGTGTAATAATAATAATAATAATAATGGTGGCATTTATTAAGCGCTTACTCTGTGCAAAGCACTGTTCTAAGCGTCCCCTCCCCACAGCACTTGTATGTGTGATAATAATAATAATAATAATGGTGGCATTTATTAAGCGCTTACTCTGTGCAAAGCACTGTTCTAAGCGTTCCCTCCCCACAGCACTTGTATATATAATAATGGTGGCATTTATTAAGCGCTTACTCTGTGCAAAGCACCGTTCTAAGCGTCCCCTCCCCACAGCACTTGTATGTGTAATAATAATAATAATAATGGTGGCATTTATTAAGCGCTTACTATGTGCAAAGCACTGTTCTAAGCGTCCCCTCCCCACAGCACTTGTATGTGTAATAATAATAATAATAATAATGGTGGCATTTGTTAAGCGCTTACTCTGTGCAAAGCACTGTTCTAAGCGTCCCCTCCCCACAGCACTTGTATGTGTAATAATAATAATAATAATGCGTCCCCTCCCCACAGCACTTGTATATATACTAATGGAGGCATTTATTCAGCGCTTACTCTGTGCAAAGCACTGTTCTAAGCGTCCCCTCCCCGCAGCACTTGTATATATAATAATAATAATAATAATGGTGGCATTTATTAAGCGCTTACTCTGTGCAAAGCACCGTTCTACGCGCCCCCTCCCCACAGCACTTGTATATATAATAATAATAATAATGGTGGCATTTATTAGGCGCTTACTATGTGCAAAGCACTGTTCTAAGCGTCCCCTCCCCGCAGCACTTGTATGTGTAATAATAATAATAATAATGGTGGCATTTATTAAGCGCTTACTATGCGCAAAGCACCGTTCTACGTGCTGGGGGGATATAACATGATCAGGTTGTCCCGTGTGGGGCTCACAGTCCATCCCCGTTTTACAGATGGGGTTACTGAGGCTCAGAGAATCAATCAATTGTATTTATTGAGCACCTACTGTGGGCAGAGCACTGGACTAAGCACTTGGGAAGTCCAAGTTGGCGACATATAGAGGCGGGCCCTACCCAACAGTGGGCTCACAGTCTAGAAGTGACTTGCCCAAGGTCACACAGCAGACACGTGGCGGAGCCGGGATTCAAACCCATGACCTCTGACTCCAAAGCCCGGGCTCTTTCCATTCATTCATTCATTCATTCAATCGTATTTATTGAGCGCTCACTGTGCGCAGAGCACTGGACTGAGCGCTTGGGAAGTCCAAGTTGGCAACAACTAGAGACGGTCCCTACCCAACAGTGGGCTCACACACTGAGCCACGCTGCTTCTCCAGCCAACCCCATTACAGAGGGGGAAACTGAGGTCCAGAGAGGGACACGTGGCCTGCTCGAGGGTCTCCCGGCCCAAGCCTTGGGCTCCTTCAGGTGGGAAACTGAAGCGGGCAGAAGCCAGTTGTATTTTTCCTGGGGCATAGGAGACCCGGGGGCTAAGGGAAGGAGTGTGAGTGACAATAATAATAATAATAATAATAATAACAATAATAATAACATTTGTTAAGCGCTTACTATGTGCAAAGCACTGTTCTAAGCACTGGGGAGGATACAAGGCGATCAGATTGTATCACAGTCTTCAGATGAGGTAACTGAGGCACAGAGAATAATAATAATGATGGTACTTGTTAAGCGCTTACTAGGTGCAAAGCACTGTTCTAAGCGCTGGGGAGGATACAAGGCGATCAGGTTGTCTCACAGTCTTCAGATGAGGTAACTGAGGCACAGGGAATAATAATGATAATAGTGATGGTACTTGTTAAGCGCTTACTAGGTGCAAAGCACTGTTCTAAGCGCTGGGGAGGATACAAGGCGATCAGGTTGTCTCACAGTCTTCAGATGAGGTAACTGAGGCACAGAGAATAATAATGATAATAGTGATGGTACTTGTTAAGCGCTTACTAGGTGCAAAGCACTGTTCTAAGCGCCGGGGAGGATACAAGGCGATCAGGTTGTCTCACAGTCTTCAGGTGAGGTAACTGAGGCACGGGGAATAATAATAATAATGATGGTACTTGTTAAGTGCTTACTAGGTGCAAAGCACTGTTCTAAGCGCTGGGGAGAATACAAGGCGATCAGGTTGTCTCACAGTCTTCAGATGAGGTAACTGAGGCACAGAGAATAATAATGATAATAGTGATGGTACTTGTTAAGCGCTTACTAGGTGCAAAGCACTGTTCTAAGCGCCGGGGAGGATACAAGACGATCAGGTTGTCTCACAGTCTTCAGGTGAGGTAACTGAGGCACAGGGAATAATAATGATAATAGTGATGGTACTTGTTAAGCGCTTACTATGTGCAAAGCACTGTTCTAAGCGCTGGGGAGGATACAAGGCGATCAGGTTGTCTCACAGTCTTCAGATGAGGTAACTGAGGCACAGGGAATAATAATAATAATAATAATGATGGTACTTGTTAAGCGCTTACTAGGTGCAAAGCACTGTTCTAAGCGCTGGGGAGGATACAAGGCCATTAGGTTGTCTCACAGTCTTCAGATGAGGTAACTGAGGCACAGGGAATAATAATAATAATAACGATGGTACTTGTTAAGCGCTTACTAGGTGCAAAGCACTGTTCTAAGCGTTGGGGAGGATACAAGGCGATCAGGTTGTCACACAGTCTTCAGGTGAGGTAACTGAGGCACAGGGAATAATAATAATAATAATGATGGTACTTGTTAAGCACTTATAGGTGCAAAGCACTGTTCTAAGCGCTGGGGAGGATACAAGGCGATCAGGTTGTCTCACAGTCTTCAGATGGGGTAACTGAGGCACAGAGAATAATAATAATAATGGTACTTATTAAGCGCTTACTAGGTGCAAAGCACTGTTCTAAGCGCTGGGGAGGATACAAGGCCATCAGGTTGTCTCTCAGTCTTCAGATGAGGTAACTGAGGCACAGAGAATGATAATAATAATAATGATGGTACTTGTTAAGCGCTTACTAGGTGCAAAGCACTGTTCTAAGCGCTGGGGAGGATACAAGGCGATCAGGTTGTCTCACAGTCTTCAGATGAGGTAACTGAGGCACAGAGAATAATAATAATAATAATGATGGTACTTAAGCGCTTACTAGGTGCAAAGCACTGTTCTAAGCTCTGGGGAGGATACAAGGCGATCAGGTTGTATCACAGTCTTCAGATGAGGTAACTGAGACACAGGGAATAATAATAATAATAATAATAATGGTACTTGTTAAGCGCTTACTATGTGCAAAGCACTGTTCTTAGCGCTGGGGAGGATACAAGGCGATCAGGTTGTCTCACAGTCTTCAGATGAGGTAACTGAGGCACAGAGAATAATAATAATAATAATAATAATGATGGTACTTGTTAAGCGCTTACTAGGTGTAAAGCACTGTTCTAAGCGCTGGGGAGGATACAAGGTGATCAGGTTGTCTCACAGTTTTCAGATGAGGTAACTGAGGCACAGAGAATAATAATAATAATAATAATGATGATGATGGTACTTAAGTGCTTATTATGTGCAAAGCACTGTTCTAAGTGCTGGGGAGGATACAAGGCGATCAGGTTATCCCATGTAGGGCTCACAGTCCTCAGATGAGGTAACTGAGGCACAGAGAATAATAATAATAATAATAATGATGGTACTTGTTAAGCGCTTACTAGGTGCAAAGCACTGCTCTAAGTGCTGGGGAGGATACAAGGCGATCAGGTTGTCTCACAGTCTTCAGATGAGGTAACTGAGTCACAGAGAATAATAATAATAATAATGATGGTACTTGTTAAGCGCTTACTAGGTGCAAAGCACTGTTCTATGCGCTGGGGAGGATACAAGGCGGTCAGGTTGTCTCACAGTCTTCAGATGAGGTAACTGAGGCACAGAGAATAATAATAATAATAATAATGATGGCACACAGTAAGCGCTCAATAAATACGATTGATTGATTGATTGCAGAGCACTGTACTAAGCGCTTGGGAAGTCCAAGTTGGCAACATATAGAGGCGGTCCCTACCCGACAGCGGGCTCACAGTCTAGAAGGGGGAGACAGAGAACAAAACAAAACATATTAACAAAATAAAATAAGTAGGATAAATATGTACAAGTAAAATAAATAAATAAATAGGGTAACAAATACGTACAAACATATAGACATATATACAGGTATACTTGGCGCCTACTATGTGCACTGGACGCCTCTTGGGTGCCTTTAATGTGCAGGGCACTGTAGTGGAGGGTTTGGGAAGAATGCAGTAGAAGTGACAGACACCGTCCCTGCCCTCCTGGAACTTTGCTTCAAATCATTCATTCAATCGTATTTATTGAGCGCTTACTGTGTGCGGAGCACTGTGCTAAGCGCTTGGGAAGTACAAGTCGGCAACATCTAGAGACGGTCCCGACCCGACAACGGGCTCACAGTCTAGAAGGGGGAGACAGACAACAAGACAAAACATATTAACAAAGTAAAATTAATAGAATAAATATGTACAAATAAAATAGAGTAATATTGAGCGCTTACTGTGTGCAGAGCACTGTACTAAGCGCTTGGGAAGTACAAGTTGGCAACTTATAGAGACGGCCCCTACCCAACAGCGGGCTCACAGTCTAGAAGGGGGAGACAGAGAACAAAATCAAACATATTAACAAAATAAAATAAGTAGAATAAATATGTACAAGTAAAATAAATAGAGTAATAATAATACATGCACATCATTAACAAAATAAATAGAATAGTAAATATGTACAAGTAAAATAGAGTAATAAATCTGTACAAACAACTTGCAGTCTAATGGGGGAGACGCCCACTGTCTCGTGCAGCAAGAGGAAAATTGTCGTTATGACTGGAGTGATCGAATGTGGAGAAGCGAAAAGTGACCGTATATTGTTGTAAACCCCATTGCCAAGGCTGCCGTGTGCATGCATGTATGTGCATGTGCACGCATGCATGTATGTGCATGTGCACGCATGCATGTATGCATGAGTAATGAGCGCTTACTGTGTGCAGAGCACTGGACTAAGCGCTTGGGAGAGTCCAGTAGAACAATAAAGAGACACATTCCCTGCCCACAAATGACCTTACGGTCTAGGCGGGGAGACAGATATTAATATAAAATATAAATTCATTCATTCATTCAATCGTATTTATTGAGCTCTTACTGTGTGCAGAGCACTGTACTAAGTGCTTGGGAGAGTCCAATAGAACAATAAAGAGACACACTGCCTGCCCACAAATGAGCTTACGGTCTAGGCGGAAAGACAGATATAATATAAAATATAAATTCACTCATTCATTCGATCGTATTTATTGAGCGCTTACTGTGTGCAGAGCACTGTACTAAGCGCTTGGGAGAGTCCAATAGAACAATATATAGACGCATTCCCTGCCCACAAATGAGCTTATGGTCTAGATGGGGAGACAGATATTAATATAAAATATAAATTCACTCATTCATTCGATCGTATTTATTGAGCGCTTACTGTGTGCAGAGCACTGTACTAAGCGCTTGGGAGAGTCCAATAGAACAATATATAGATGCATTCCCTGCCCACAAATGAGCTTATGGTCTAGATGGGGAGACAGATATTAATATAAAATATAAATTCACTCATTCATTCGATCGTATTTATTGAGCGCTTACTGTGTGCAGAGCACTGTACTAAGCGCTTGGGAGAGTCCAATAGAACAATATATAGACGCATTCCCTGCCCACAAATGAGCTTACGGTCTAGGCGGGGAGACAGATATTAATATAAAATATAAATTCATTCATTCATTCGATCGTATTCATTGAGCGCTTACTGTGTGCAGAGCACTGGACTAAGCGCACGGGAAGTCCAAGTTGGCAACACATAGAGACGGTCCCTCCCCAACAGCGGGCTCACAGTTTAGAAGAGGGAGACAGACAACGAAACAAAACATGTGGACAGGTGTCAAGTCATCAGAATAAATAGAAATAAAGCTAGATGATGCACATCATTAACAAAATAAATTGAATGATGAAAATAAAATAAATGCATCTCTGGGTCTTCCCAGGCCACTGACGAGCGGGGAGCTGAAGGACCTGATTCTGAGAATGTTGGATAAAAACCCCGAAACCAGAATCACCGTTCCCAGTATCAAGGTGAGTTGTGTGTTTGTGTGTGTGTGTGTGTGTGTATTATAATAATAATGGCATTTATTAAGCACTTACTATGTGCAAAGCACTGTTCTAAGCGCTGGGGAGGTTACAGGGTGATCAGGTTGTCCCATGGGGGGCTCACAGTCTTAATCCCCATTTGACAGATGAGGGAACTGAGGCCCAGAGAAGTGAAGTGGCCTGCCCAAAGTCACCCAGCTGACAAATGGCGGAGCCGGGACTTGAACCCACAACCTCTGACTCCAAAGCCCGGGCTCTTTCCACTGAGCCCCGCTGCTTCTCTGTATAACTGCCCCGACCAGCGGGTCGGGTCACCACCACGGGGGTGGGCGGGCCTCCGGGCTTCTTCCAAGGATGGGGGTCTCACCCGACTAAACAGCACCTGGTTAGACCATTCATTCATTCATTCATTCAATCGTATTTATTGAGCGCCTACTGTGTGCAGAGCACTGTACTAAGCGCTTGGGAAGTCCAAGTTGGCAACATCTAGAGACGGTCCCTACCCACCAGTGGGCTCACAGTCTAGAAGGGGGAGACAGAGAACCACTCACGGGCACCTGTGTGTATGTATAAGCTCATTGTGGGCAGGAAACGTAGCCATCAACTCAGATGTATTGTACTCTCCCAAGCGCTTAGTACAGTGCCCTGCCCCCAGTAAGCAGCTCAGTCATTCATTCATTCATTGTCATATTTATTGAGCGCTTACTGTATGCAGAGCACTGTACTAAGCGCTTGGGAAGTCCAAGTTGGCAACATGTAGAGATGGTCCCTCCCCAACAGTGGGCTCGTTCATTCATTCATTCAATCATATTGATTGAGCACTTACTGTGTGCAGAGCACTGGACTAAGCGCTTGGGAAGTCCAAGTTGGCAACATCTAAAGCCGGTCCCTACCCAACAGCGGGCTCACAGTCTAGAAGGGGGAGACAGATAACAAAAGAACACATATTAACAAAATAAATAGAATAAATATGTACCAATAAAATAGAGTACTAAATCCGTACAAACTTATATACATATATACAGGTGCTATGTACAAATAAAATAAATAGAGTAATAAATCCATACAAACATATATACAGGTGCTGTGGGGAGGGGAATGAGGTAAGGCGGGGGCTCAGTGTGGGAAGGCATCCTGGAGGAGGTGAGCTCTCAGTAGGGCTTTGTAGGGAGGAAGAGAGTTAGTTTGGCGGATGTGTGGAGGGAGGGCATTCCGGGCCAGGGGGAGGACGTGGGCGGGGGGCTCAGTAAATAGCATTGATTGATTGATCGATTGATTGACCAGACCCACCCGTGGGTGACCAGGGGCGGAGAGGAGCCCCTGCCCCTGGAGGAGGACCACTGCAGCCCCGTGGAGGTGACGGAAGAGGAGGTCAAGAACTCCATCAAGCTGATCCCCAGCCTGACGACCGTGGTGAGGCGGGCGAGGGGACGCCTGGGCCGGCCGGGGAAGGCTGAGGGGAAGGGTCACCATTCATTCATTCATTCATTCATTCAATCGAATTGATTGAGCGCTTACTGTGTGCAGAGCACTGGACTAAGCGCTTGGGAAATCCAAGTTGGCAACATCTAGAGACGGTCCCTACCCAACAGCGGGCTCACAGTCTAGACAGACAGAGAACAAAACACGCTAACAAAATAAAATAAGTAGAATAAATACGTACAAGTAAAATAAATAGAGTAATAAATATGTACAAACATGTTTACATATATGCAGGTGCTGTGGGGAAGGGAAGGAGGGGGATGGAGAGGAAAGCTCAGTGTGGGAAGGCCTCCTGGAGGAGGTGAGCTCTCAGTAGGGCTTGGAAGGGAGGAAGAGAGCTAGCTTGGTGGATGGGCAGGGGGATTGGGGGCATTCCGGGCCCGGGGGAGGACGTGGGCCGGGGGTCGACGGCGGGACGGGCGAGAACGAGGCCTAACGGTGAGGAGATTAGCGGCAGAGGAGCGGAGGGTGCGGGCTGGGCTGGAGAAGGACAGAAGGGAGGTGAGGGAGGAGGGGGCCAGGGGATGGACAGCCTTGAAGCCCAGGGTGAATGTGGGCCAATCAATCAATCAATCAATCAATCAATTGTATTTATTGAGCGCTTACTGTGTGCAGAGCACTGTACTAAGCACTTGGGAAGTCCAAGTTGGCAACATATAGAGACAGTCCCTACCCAACAGTGGGCTCACTGTCTAAAAGGGGGAGACGGAGAACAAAACCAAACATACTAACAAAATAAAATAAATAGAATAGATAGGTACAAGTAAAATAAATAAATAGAGTAATAAGTATGTACAAACATATATCCATATATACAGGTGCTGTGGGGAAGGGAAGGAGGTAAGATGGGGGGGATGGAGAGGGGGACGAGGGGGAGAGGAAGGAGGGGGCCAGTAGCCATGGAGTCGCATGGGCGTGGGAGATTCGGTGCCCACCGAAGGTGTGCGAACTAGTTGGGTCACCCGAGCCCACCTGCCCGTTTCTGCCTTTTCCCGTGTCTTCCCCAGATCCTGGTGAAGTCCATGCTGAGGAAGCGTTCCTTTGGCAATCCCTTTGAAGTCCAGGCCCGACGGGAGGAGCGCTCCATGTCCGCCCCGGGAACCCTATTAACGTAAGAGCGGCGGCACGGATAGAGCCCGGGCCCGGGAATCGGAAGGACCTGGGTTCTCATCCCGGCTCTGCCACTTGTCTGCTGTGTGATCTGGGGCCAGTCACTTCACTTCTCTGGGCCTCAGTTCCGTTATCTGTAATAATAATAATAATAATAATGGCATTTATTAAGCGCTTACTATGTGCAAAGCACTGTTCTAAGCGCTGGGGAGGTTACAAGGTAATCAGGTTGTCCCACGTGGGGCTCACAGTCTTCATCCCCATTTTCCAGATAATTATAATAATAATAATAATCATGGTATTTGTTAAGCGCTTACTATGTGCAAAGCACTGTTCTAAGCGCTGGGGAGGTTACAAGGTAATCAGGTTGTCCCACGTGGGGCTCACAGTCTTCATCCCCATTTTCCAGATAATTATAATAATAATAATAATAATCATGGTATTTGTTAAGCGCTTACTATGTGCAAAGCACTGTTCTAAGCGCTGGGGAGGTTACAAGGTAATCAGGTTGTCCCACGTGGGGCTCACAGTCTTCATCCCCATTTTCCAGATAATTATAATAATAATAATAATCATGGTATTTGTTAAGCGCTTACTATGTGCAAAGCACTGTTCTAAGCGCTGGGGAGGTTACAAGGTAATCAGGTTGTCCCACGTGGGGCTCACAGTCTTCATCCCCATTTTCCAGATAATTATAATAATAATAATAATCATGGTATTTGTTAAGCGCTTACTATGTGCAAAGCACTGTTCTAAGCGCTGGGGAGGTTACAAGGTAATCAGGTTGTCCCACGTGGGGCTCACAGTCTTCACCCCCATTTTCCAGATGAGGTCGCTGAGGCCCAGAGAGGTGAAGTGACTTGCCCAAAGTCACACAGCTGACACGTGGTGGAGCCGGGATTTGAACCCATGACCTCTGACTCCAAAGCCCGGGCTCTTTCCACTGAGCCACGCTGCTGTAAAATGTATAACCTGCCACTTTGGCACTTTGCACGACCTCAACACTTGCGTTTTGTCAACCTCCTGTACCATGTATATGATAATAATAATAATAATGACACTTATTAAGCGCTTACTATGTGCAAACCGCTGTTCTAAGCGCTGGGCAGGTTACAAGGTAATCAGGTTGTCCCACGTGGGGCTCGCAGTCCTCATCCCCATTTTACAGATGAGGTAACTGAGGCCCAGAGAAGTGAAGTGACTTGCCCAAAGTCACACAGCTGACACGTGGTGGAGCCGGGATTTGAACCCATGACCTCTGACTCCAAAGCCCGGGCTCTTTCCACTGAGCCACGCTGCTGTAAAATGTACAACCTGCCACTTTGGCACTTTGGGCGTCCTCAACACTTGTGTTTTGTCAACCTCCTGTACCATGTATATGATAATAATAGTAGTAATAATGATGATAATGGCACTTATTAAGCGCTTACTATGTGCAAACCGCTGTTCTAAGCGCTGGGGAGGTTACAAGGTGATCAGGTTGTCCCATGTGGGGCTCGCAGTCCTCATCCCCATTTTACAGATGAGGTAACTGAGGCCCAGAGAAGTGAAGTGACTTGCCCAAAGTCACCCAGCTGACAATTGGCAGAGTGGAGATTTGAACCCATGACCTCTGACTCCAAAGCCTGGGCTCCTTCCACTGAGCCACGCTGCTTCTCTAATGGCGCACCATTGTTTGGAGGGGATTTACAACATTCATTCATTCATTCATTCATTCAATCGTATTTATTGAGCGCTTACTGTGTGCAGAGCACTGTACTAAGCGCTTGGGAAGTACAAGTTGGCAACATATAGAGACGGTCCCTACCCAACAGTGGGCTATATAAGAAGTATAAGAAGTATCTATAAGTATAAGAAGCAGCATAGCTCAGTGGAAAAGAACACGGGCTTTGGAGTCAGAGGTCATGGATTCAAATCCCGGCTCCGCCAATTGCCAGCTGTGTGACTTTGGGCAAGTTGCTTAACTTCTCTGGGCCTCAGTTACCTCATCTGTAAAATGGGGATTAAGGCTGTGAGCCCCCCATGGGACAACCTGATCACCTTGTAACCTTCCCAGCGCTTAGAACAGTGCTTTGCACATAGTAAGCGCTTAATAAATGCCACCGTTATTATTATTATCTAGAAGTCAGTAAGTGTTCATTCATTCATTCATTCAATCGTATTTATTGAGCGCTTACTGCGTGCAGAGCACTGGACTAAGCGCTTGGGAAGTCCAAGTTGGCAACATATAGAGACGGTCCCTACCCAACAGTGGGCTCACAGTGGAAGTATCCAACAGGGATACTTATTGAGCATCTCCCATGTGCGGAGCGCTGTACTGGGCACCTCCTGTGTGACCTCGAGCGTAGCCCTTCGGCCGTCTGGGCCTCGGCTCCCCCGGTTCGTGCAATGGGTGGGATTCTCTAGCCTGTGAGCCCACTGTTGGGTAGGGACCGTCTCTATATCATCATCATTGATGATATATCATCAATCGTATTTATTGAGCACTTTATGGAGCGCTTACTATGTGCAGAGCACTGTACTAAGCGCTTGGGATGTACAAATTGGCAACATAGAGAGACGGCCCCTACCCAACAGTGGGCTCACAGTCTCTATGGTGCCAACTTGGACTTCCCAAGCGCTTAGTCCAGTGCTGTGCACGCAGGAAGCGCTCAGTCAATACGACTGAACGACTGAACGCCCATTTTACAGATGAGGGAACTAACAGCTCTCCTGTCCCGTCCCCGGCTGCAGGAAGGAAGCCAGCCCGGAGGAGGGCCGGGACTCGGAGCTGCCCGACGTGCACGAAGACGAAACCGGGTCCTGAGCCGTGCCCGCATGCCCCGCGGTGACGCCCGCACCCACCCCGGCCCCCCGCGCTCCGCCGCCGCCGCCGCCGCTGTCGTCGCTGGTTGTGTGACCTTCGCCCGCCGCCCACAGCCGAAGCGTGTCCGCTGCCGGAAATCGAAGCCCACCCGAGACCACCGACGGGAGGGGACGGGGGGACGGAGAGCCCGGACGCGGGGCGGAAATCACGGCCGGGAATGGGCACCACCGGTGACTGCTGTGTGCCCGGGTGGGTGGCTGGGGCTTCAAGTCCACCTCAGTAGTTGTGTGTGTGTGTGTGTGCCTGCGCTGGACTGTGCGCGTTGGTGGGTGAATTTCTGATACGCGTGGGTCCGTGTGTGTGTGTAGCTCCATGACTGCGTGTGTCTGTGAGCATATGTAGTGTAGGCCCGTGCATGACTTTGCGCGTCTGCACGTGGAGGCGATGGGCGAGGGTGGGGCTGGATGTTACCGTGGGAGTCTCTGTGTGTGTCTGCGCAGGACTGTGTGCGTTGATGGGTCAGTTTCTGATACGTGTGGGTCCGTGTGTGTGTAGCTGCATGACTCTGTGCGTGTCTGTGAGTGTATGTGGCGTAGGCCCCTGCATGACTTTGTGCGTCTGCACATGGATGTGATGGGCAAGGGCGGGGCTGGATGTTACCGTGGGAGTCTCTGTGTGTGTCTGCTCAGGACTGTGTGTGTTGATGGGTGAATTTCTGATACGCGTGAGTCCGTGTGTGTGTAGCTCCATGACTGCGTGTGTCTTTTAGTGTATGTGGCGTAGGCCCCTGCATGACTTTGTGCGTCTGCACTTGGATGCGTTGGGCGAGGGTGGGGCTGGATGTTAC
Organism: Tachyglossus aculeatus; assembly: GCF_015852505.1. Lineage (NCBI taxonomy): Eukaryota > Metazoa > Chordata > Mammalia > Monotremata > Tachyglossidae > Tachyglossus > Tachyglossus aculeatus. Next base: position 58,291,005 of record NC_052082.1, on the reverse strand, counting down.
CTTGGGAGTCTCTGTGTGTGTCTGCGCAGGACTGTGTGCGTTGATGGGTGGATTTCTGATACGCGTGGGTCTGTGTGTGTGTGTGTGTGTGTGTGTGTGTGTGTGTGTGTATCTCCATGACTGTGTGTATGTGTGAGTGTGTGTCTGTATCTCCATGACTGTGTGTATCTGTGAGCAAATGTAGTGTAGGCCCGTGCATGACTTTGCGTGTCTGCACATGGATGCGTTGGGCGAGGGCGGGGCTGGATGTTACCGTGGGAGTCTCTGTGTGTGTCTGCGCAGGACTGTGTGTGTTGATGGGTGAATTTCTGATACGCGTGGGTCCGTGTGTGTGTAGCTCCATGACTGCGTGTGTCTTTGAGTGTATGTGGCGTAGGCCCCTGCATGACTTTGTGTGTCTGCACTTGGATGCGTTGGGCGAGGGCGGGGCTGGATGTTACTGTGGGAGTCTCTATGCAAGTGTGTGTGTGTGTGTGTGTGTGTGTGTGTGTGTGTGTGTGTCTGCACAGGGCTGTGTGCGTTGATGTGTGAATTTCTGATACGTGTGGATCTGTGTGTGTGTTGCTCCATGACTCTGTGTGTGTGAGTGTATGTGCTGTAGGCTCATGCATGACTTTGCGCGTCTGCACATGGATGCGTTGGGTGAGGGCGGGGCTGGATGTTACCGTGGGAGTCTCTGTGTGTGTCTGCTCAGGACTGTGTGCGTTGATGGGTGAATTTCTGATACGCGTGGGTCCGTGTGTGTGTAGCTCCATGACTGCGTGTGTCTTTGAGTGTATGTGGCGTAGGCCCCTGCATGACTTTGTGTGTCTGCACTTGGATGCGTTGGGCGAGGGCGGGGCTGGATGTTACTGTGGGAGTCTCTATGCAAGTGTGTGTGTGTGTGTGTGTGTGTGTGTATGTCTGCACAGGGCTGTGTGCGTTGATGTGTGAATTTCTGATACACGTGGATCTGTGTGTGTGTTGCTCCATGACTCTGTGTGTGTGAGTGTATGTGCTGTAGGCTCATGCATGACTTTGCGCGTCTGCACATGGATGCGTTGGGTGAGGGCGGGGCTGGATGTTACCGTGGGAGTCTCTGTGTGTGTCTGTGCAGGACTGTGTGCGTTGATGGGTGAATTTCTGATACGCGTGGGTCCGTGTGTGTGTATCTCCCTGACTGCGTGTGTCTTTGAGTGTATGTGGCGTAGGCCCCTGCATGACTTTGTGCGTCTGCACTTGGATGCGTTGGGCGAGGGTGGGGCTGGATGTTACCATGGGAGTCTCTGTGTGTGTCTGCACAGGACTGTGTGTGTTGATGGGTGAATTTCTGATATGTGTGGGTCTGTGTGTGTGTGTGTGTGTGTGTGTGTGTGTGTGTCTGTGAATCTCCATGACTGTGTGTATCTGTGAGTGTATGTGGTGTAGGCCCGTGCATGTCTTTGTGCATCTGCACATGGATGCGATGGGTGAAGGCAGGGCTGGACGTTACTGTGGGAGTCTCTGTGTGTGTCTGCGCAGGACTGTGTGCATTGATGTGTGAATTTCTGATACGGGTGGGTCTGTGTATGTGTAGCTCCATGACACTCTGTGCGTGTCTGTGAGTGTATGTGGCGTAGGCCTGTGCACGTCTTTGTGCGTCGGCACGTGGATGCGATGGGCGAAGGCGGGGCTGGACGTTACCGTGGGAGTCTCTGTGTGTGTCTGCGCAGGACTGTGTGCATTGATGGGTGAATTTCTGATACGCGTGGGTGTGTGTGTGTGTACCTCCATGACTGTGCGTGTCTGTGAGTGTATGTGGCGTAGGCCTGTGCATGTCTTTGTGCGTCGGCACGTGGATGCGATGGGCGAGGGCGGGGCTGGACGTTACTGTGGGAGTCTCTGTGTGTGTCTGCGCAGGACTGTGTGCGTTGACGGGTGAATTTCTGATATGCGTGGGTCTGTGTGTGTGTGTGTGTGTGTGTGTATCTCCATGACTGTGTGTATCTGTGAGTGTATGTGGTGTAGGCCTGTGCATGTCTTTGTGCATCTGCACATGGATGTGATGGGCAAGGGTGGGGCTGGACGTTACTGTGCGAGTCTCTGTGTGTGTCTGCACAGGACTGTGTGCATTGACGTGTGAATTTCTGATACGCGTGGGTCCGTGTGTGTGTACCTCCATGACTCTGTGCGTGTCTGTGAGTGTATGTGGCGTAGGCCTGTGCATGTCTTTGTGCGTCGGCATGTGGATGCGATGGGCGAGGGTGGGGCTGCATGTTACCGTGGAAGTCTTTGTGTGTGTCTGCGCAGGACTGTGTGCGTTGATGGGTGAATTTCTGATATGCGTGGGTCTGTGTGTGTGTGTGTGTGTGTGTGTGTATCTCCATGACTATGTGTAGCTGTGAGTGTATGCGGCGTAGGCCCGTGCATGTCTTTGTGCATCTGCACATGGATGTGATGGGCGAGGGTGGGGCTGGACGTTACTGTGCGAGTCTCTGTGTGTGTCTGCGCAGGACTGTGTGCATTGATGTGTGAATTTCTGATACGCGTGGGTGTGCGTGTGTACCTCCATGACTCTGTGCGTGTCTGTGAGTGTATGTGGCGGAGGCCCGTGCATGTCTTTGTGCGTCGGCACGTGGATGCGATGGGCGAGGGCGGGGCTGGACGTTACTGTGGGAGTCTCTGTGTGTGTCTGCGCAGGACTGTGTGCGTTGACGGGTGAATTTCTGATATGCGTGGGTCTGTGTGTGTGTGTGTGTGTGTATCTCCATGACTGTGTGTATCTGTGAGTGTATGTGGTGTAGGCCTGTGCATGTCTTTGTGCATCTGCACATGGATGTGATGGGCAAGGGTGGGGCTGGACGTTACCGTGGGAGTCTCTGTGTGTGTCTGCGCAGGACTGTGTGCATTGATGGGTGAATTTCTGATACGCGTGGGTGTGTGTGTGTACCTCCATGACTGTGCGTGTCTGTGAGTGTATGTGGCGTAGGCCTGTGCACGTCTTTGTGCGTCGGCATGTGGATGCGATGGGTGACGGCGGGGCTGGACGTTACCGTGGGAGTCTCTATGCAACTGTGTGCGTGTTGTGTGTCCCTGGGTGACTGCGTCCAACCGGTGCCTCAGTCCGTTAGCGCTTAAAGCCGGGCAGGGCCGCCTCGGCCGGGCGAACCCCGGCTCTGGCGCGCGGGGTGCCTGTCCCTCGCACCCACCCCGCTTCTGCGCCGGCACGGCTACTTGGGGGACGACAGCGGATTCTGCACATCTCCCAGCTCGCGCCTAAATTCGGGGGGCCCCGCGGGTAAGTACAGGCCACCCACGTGTCCGCCGGCCCACCGGAGCCATCACCACGACCCGACCGGCGAGGGGCCGGGCCCGTGGAGACGTCCGCCCGACGGGAAAACCCCTGCCCTGTGAACGGACGGGAAGCATCGCCGAGGGGCGGCCGGCCTCGGCCCCTCGCTCGTTCAGTCGTATTTATTGAGCGCCGACTATGTGCGGAGCGCTTGGGAAGTCCGAGTCGGGAACGTGGAGAGACGGGCCCTCTCCGACAGTGGGCTCGCGGTCCAGAAGGGCAGGCCTCCCCGAGGCCCCGGGTTAGAGAACGGACGTCAGCTCGGACCACCGAAGGCCGGCCCCCCGCCACGACGTGGCTACCAAGAGGGGCTGAGCAAGACGCCCGGCAAGCGGGACAAAAAAGGGGGCCGCCTCCTCGGGAAGCTCTCTCCGGAGCGAGGCGGCACTGATGAGCGGGCGACAGGCTACCTGTCCCCCTCCGAGGCCACGTTCGGACCACCCCGTGGCCGTCCGTAATAATAATAATGGCATTTGTTAAGCGCTTACTATGTGCGAAGCACTGTTCTAAGCGCCGGGGGGGGACAAGGTGATCAAGTTGTCCTACGTGGGGCTCACGGTTTTAATCCCCGTTTTACGGATGAGGTAACTGAGGCTCAGAGAATCAATCATCATCATCAATTATTGAGCGCTTACTGTGTGCAGAGCACTGGACTAAGCGCTTGGGAAGTACAAATTGGCAACAGAGAGAGACAGGCCCTACCCAACAGTGGGCTCACGGTCTAAAAGGGGGGAGACAGAGAATCAATCAATCGTATTTATTGAGCGCTTACTGTGTGCAGAGCACTGGACTAAGCGCTTGGGAAGTACAAATTGGCAACATAGAGAGACAGGCCCTACCCAACGGTGGGCTCACAGTCTAAAAGGGCGGGGAGACAGAGAATCAATCAATCAATCGTATTTATTGAGCGCTTGCTGTGTGCAAAGCACTGCACTAAGCGCTTGGGAAGTGCAAGTTGGCAACATATACAGTCCCTACCCAACAGTGGGCCCACAGAGAAGTCTGCTCTGTGACCTTGGGTAAGTCACTTCACTTCTCTGAGCCTCAGTGACCCCCTCTGTAAAATGGGGATGGAGCCCCCGAGCCCCCCGTGGGACCAGCTGTTCACCTTGTAACCTCCCCAGCGCTTAGAACAGTGCTTTGCACAGAGTAAGCGCTTAACAAATACCAGAAGCAGCGGGGCTCAGTGGAAAAGAGCCCGGGCTTTGGAGTCGGAGGTCATGGGTTCAAATCCCGGCTCCGCCAACTGGCAGCTGGGTGACTTTGGGCAAGTCACTTCTCTGGGCCTCAGTGACCTCATCTGTAAAATGGGGATGAAGACCGTGAGCCCCCCCGTGGGCCAATCTGATTCCCTTGCAACCTCCCCAGCGCTCAGAACAGTGCTTTGCACAGAGTAAGCGCTTAATAAATGTCATCATTATTATTATTATTAAGTCAAGTGACTTGCCTAAGGTCCCGGCAGAGCCGGGAGTCGAACCCACGACCCCCGACTCCAAAGCCCGGGCTCTTTCCACTGAGCCACGCCGGGAAGCGGCCGGGGCCGGGACGGGGAGAGCCCACGCTCTGGGGGAGCTGGCGGCGGAAGGGGACGGGAGGAAAGGAAGGATGGATGGATCCTCCGTGATTTTCCTCGTCATCATCAATCGTATTTATTGAGCGCTTACTATGTGCAGAGCACTGTACTAAGCGCTTGGGAAGTACAAATTGGCAACATATAGAGACAGTCCCTACCCAACAGTGGGCTCAGTCCCTGCCCCTTCCACCTGGCTGTAGGGAGATGGTCCTGGTGAGCCCGGCCTTCACCGAATCCTCTCCGAGCCGGAGTGTGAGGAAGCGGGAAGCCACCCTCTCCTACAAAAGAGCCATCCCTCAGTTGCCAGGGAGGGATTTTCCTGTGACGGGATTTTCCGGGCTGCCGGCCTCGCCTCCCCCGGGCCCCGCTTGCTAGCCCCCCGACCCTGGGCGACGGAGGAGAGCGGGCCGGGCCTTTCGGCCCCGCTGTGACCTAGCCACGTCCATCAAGAGGGGCACCCCAAAGCCGCGGCACCCCCGCACGAGTCTTCCAAGACGGACCCCAAAAGACGGGGGTCGTCCCTGGAAACCGTGGGCACACGCCCGCACCCCCATCTCGGGATCCCGCATCCCCGTCGGCCTCTCTGCCGTCGGTTATTTGGGAAAGGCTTCGGAGCGGCCCACCGCGCCGCCCCTCCAGCATGCTGCGAATGCCCCCCACCGTCCCCTCGAGCCCCCCGGGCCACGGTGGCCCTGGACCTGTAAATATGTACCATGAAGAGAGAGACTATTTTTTGCATGCCTTTTCTATTGTAGAACTGAAAGGGGAAGTGTCAATAAAAAGCCCGCCGGAGGTTCAAACCAGACCGCCGGGGCCCCGCGTGATTTCTCCGAGGAGTCGCCCCCGGCCCCCTCGCCCGCCCTGGGCGCTAACCAGGGTGGAGAAGCCCCCCCTGAGACCCCCCGATAGAAAACAGGGAAGCAGCCCGTAAAAATCGAGAGGCCCAGGGAGGCAGCGTGGATGTGTGACCTTGGGTAAGTCACTTCACTTCTTTGTGCCTCGGTTCCCTCGTCTGTAAAATGAGGGTGAAGACCGAGCGCTACGTGGGACAGGGACGCTGTCTAACCCGATTATCGTGTACTTAGTACACTGCCTGGCACACAGCGCTTAAATACCAGAGTTATTATTATTACTATTTAATAATAATAATAATAATGGAGGGTGAAGACTGAGCGCTACGTGGGACAGGGACATTGTCTAACCCGATTACCGTGTACTTAGTACACTGCCTGGCACACAGCGCTTAAATACCGGAGTTATTATTATTACTATTTTATAATAATAATAATAATAATGGAGGGTGAAGACTGAGCGCTACGTGGGACAGGGACAGTGTCTAACCCGATTACACTGCCTGGCACACAGCACTTAAATACCAGAGTTATTATTATTACTATTTTATAATAATAATAATAATAATTATAATGGAGGGTGAAGACTGAGCGCTACGTGGGACAGGGACGGTGTCTAACCCGATTACCGTGTACTTAGGTACACTGCCTGGCACACAGCGCTTAAATACCAGAGTTATTATTATTACTATTTTATAATAATAATAATAATAATGGAGGGTGAAGACTGAGCGCTACGTGGGACAGGGACGGTGTCTAACCCGATTACACTGCCTGGCACACAGCACTTAAATACCAGAGTTATTATTATTACTATTTTATAATAATAATAATAATGGAGGGTGAAGACTGAGCGCTACGTGGGACAGGGACGGTGTCTAACCTGATTACCGTGTACTTAGTACACTGCCTGGCACAGCGCTTAAATACCGGAGTTATTATTATTACTATTTTATAATAATAATAATAATGGAGGGTGAAGACTGAGCGCTACGTGGGACAGGGACGGTGTCTAACCCGATTACCGTGTACTTAGTACACTGCCTGGCACACAGCGCTTAAATACCAGAGTTATTATTATTACTATTTTATAATAATAATAATAATGGAGGGTGAAGACTGAGCGCTACGTGGGACAGGGACGGTGTCTAACCCGATTACCGTGTACTTAGTACACTGCCTGGCACACAGCGCTTAAATACCAGGGTTATTATTATTACTATTTTATAATAATAATAATAATAATGGAGGGTGAAGACTGAGCGCTACATGGGACAGGGACGGTGTCTAACCCGATTACCGTGTACTTAGTACACTGCCTGGCACACAGCGCTTAAGTACCAGAGTTATTATTATTACTATTTTATAATAATAATAATAATAATGGAGGGTGAAGACTGAGCGCTACGTGGGACAGGGACGCTGTCTAACCCGATTATCGTGTACTTAGTACACTGCCTGGCACACAGCACTTAAATACCAGTTATTATTATTACTATTTTATAATAATAATAATAATGGAGGGTGAAGACTTAGCGCTACGTGGGACAGGGACGCTGTCTAACCCGATTATCGTGTACTTAGTACACTGCCTGGCACACAGCACTTAAATACCAGTTATTATTATTACTATTTTATAATAATAATAATAATGGAGGGTGAAGACTTAGCGCTATGTGGGACAGGGACGCTGTCTAACCCGATTATCGTATACTTAGTACACTGCCTGGCACACAGCGCTTAAATACCGGCGTTATTATTATTACTATTTTATAATAATAATAATAATGGAGGGTGAAGACTGAGCGCTACGTGGGACAGGGACGGTGTCTAACCCGATTACCGTGTACTTAGTACACTGCCTGGCACACAGCGCTTAAATACCAGGGTTATTATTATTACTATTTTATAATAATAATAATAATAATGGAGGGTGAAGACTGAGCGCTACATGGGACAGGGACGGTGTCTAACCCGATTACCGTGTACTTAGTACACTGCCTGGCACACAGCGCTTAAGTACCAGAGTTATTATTATTACTATTTTATAATAATAATAATAATAATGGAGGGTGAAGACTGAGCGCTACGTGGGACAGGGACGCTGTCTAACCCGATTATCGTGTACTTAGTACACTGCCTGGCACACAGCACTTAAATACCAGTTATTATTATTACTATTTTATAATAATAATAATAATGGAGGGTGAAGACTTAGCGCTATGTGGGACAGGGACGCTGTCTAACCCGATTATCGTATACTTAGTACACTGCCTGGCACACAGCGCTTAAATACCAGAGTTATTATTATTACTATTTTATAATAATAATAATAATGGAGGGTGAAGACTGAGCGCTACGTGGGACAGGGACGGTGTCTAACCCGATTATTGTGTACTTAGTACACTGCCTGGCACACAGCGCTTAAATACCAGAGTTATTATTATTACTATTTTATAATAATAATAATAATAATAATGGAGGGTGAAGACTGAGCACTACGTGGGACAGGGACGGTGTCTAACCCGATTACCGTGTACTTAGTACACTGCCTGGCACACAGCGCTTAAATACCAGTTATTATTATTACTATTTTATAATAATAATAATAATGGAGGGTGAAGACTGAGCGCTACGTGGGACAGGGACGGTGTCTAACCCGATTACCGTGTACTTAGGTACACTGCCTGGCACACAGCGCTTAAATACCAGTTATTATTATTACTATTTTATAATAATAATAATAATGGAGGGTGAAGACTTAGCGCTACGTGGGACAGGGACGGTGTCTAACCCGATTATCGTATACTTAGTACACTGCCTGGCACACAGCACTTAAATACCAGTTATTATTATTACTATTTTATAATAATAATAATAATAATAATAATAATGGAGGGTGAAGACTGAGCGCTACGTGGGACAGGGACGGTGTCTAACCCGATTACACTGCCTGGCACACAGCACTTAAATACCAGAGTTATTATTATTACTATTTTATAATAATAATAATAATGGAGGGTGAAGACTGAGCGCTACGTGGGACAGGGACGGTGTCTAACCCGATTACCGTGTACTTAGTACACTGCCTGGCACACAGCGCTTAAGTACCAGAGTTATTATTATTACTATTTTATAATAATAATAATAATAATAATGGAGGGTGAAGACTGAGCGCTACGTGGGACAGGGACGGTGTCTAACCCGATTACCGTGTACGTAGTACACTGCCTGGCACACAGCGCTTAAATACCAGAGTTATTATTATTACTATTTTATAATAATAATAATAATAATGGCATTTGTTAAGCGCTTACTATGTGCAAAGCACTGTTCTGAGCGCTGGGGAGGTTACAAGGTGAACAGCTTGTCCCACGGGGGGCTCAGGGTCTCCATCCCCATTTTACAGAGGGGGTCACTGAGGCTCAGAGAAGTGAAGTGAGTTGCCCAAGATCACAGAGCAGACATGTGGCGGAGCCGGGATTCGAACCCATGACCTCCGACTCCAAAGCCCGGGCTCTGTCCACTGAGCCACGCTGCTTCTGGTAGTTGTTAAGCGCTTACTATGTGCAAAGCACTGCTCTAAGCGCTGGGGAGGTTACAAGGTGAACAGCTTGTCCCATGGGGGGGGGCTCACGTTCTCCATCCCCATTTTACAGAGGGGGTCACTGAGGCTCAGAGAAGTGAAGTGACTTGCCCAGGATCACACAGCAGACGTGGCGGAGCCGGGATTCGAACCCATGACCTCTGACTCCAAAGCCCGGGCTCTTTCCACCGGGCCACGCTGCTTCTGGTATTTGTTAAGCGCTCATACATTCATTCATTCATTCCATCCTATTTATTGAGCGCTTACCGCGTGCAGAGCCCTGGACTAAGCGCTTGGAAAGAACAAATCGGCAATAGATAGAGACGGGCTCACGGTCTAGAAGATGGGCTCGTAGTCAAGAAGAATAAGGATGGTATCTGTCAAGCGCTCCTTCATTCGGTCGTATTTATTGCCTCGGTTCCCTCATCTGCAAAATGGGGGTTCAGTACTTGTTCTCCTTCCTCCTTAGAGTGAGGGCCCCATGTGGGACCTGATTATCGTAATAACAACAATAATAATGGCATTTGTTAAGCGCTTACTATGTGCAAAGCACTCTTCTAAGCGCTGGGGAGGTACAAGGTGATCAAGTTGTCCCACGTGGGGCTCACGGTTTTCATCCCCATTTTACAGATGAGGTAACGGAGGCTCAGAGAAGTCAAGTGACTTGGCTAAGGTCACACAGCAGGCACGTGGCAGAGCCGGGAGTCGAACCCACGACCTCCGACTCCAAAGCCCGGGCTCTTTCCACTGAGCCACGCCGGGAAGGGGCCGGGACGGGGAGAGCCCACGCTCTGGGGGAGCTGGCTGTGGGAGGGGGACGGCTTCCGAGTCGGGACGGGGGGGCGTTTAAATGTCATCACGCCCACCAGATCGCTCAGTTCAGTCCCCTGCCCTCTCAGCAGAATCAGAGCTCAGACGGAAGGAGCTAAAGGCGAGGGGGTCCTCCCTTCAAGGCCCTGCTGAGAGCTCACCTCCTCCAGGAGGCCTTCCCAGACTGAGCCCCTTCCTTCCTCTCCCCCTCGTCCCCCTCTCCATCCCCCCCATCTTGCCTCCTTCCCTTCCCCACACCACCTGTATATATGTTTGTACAGATTTATTACTCTATTTTACTTGTACATATCTATTCTATTTATTTTATCTTGTTAGTCTGTTTGGTTTTGTTCTCTGTCTCCCCCTTTTAGACTGTGAGCCCGCTGTTGGGTAGGGACTGTCTCTAGATGTTGCCAATTTGTACTTCCCAAGCGCTTAGTACAGTGCTCTGCACACGGTAAGCGCTCAATAAATACAATTGATTGATTGATTGAGCATTCCTCCTTCCTCTCCCCCTCGCCCTCTCTCTCCATCCCCCCGCCTTACGTCCTTCCCTTCCCCACAGCACCTGTATATATGTATATATGTTTGTACAGGTTTATTACTCTATTTATTTTGCTTGTGCATATCTATTCTATTTATTTTATTTTGTTAATATGTTTGGTTTTGTTCTCTGTCTCTCCCTTCTAGACTGGGAGCCCACTGTGGGGTAGGGACTGTCTCTCTATGTTGCCAATTTGTACTTCCCAAGCGCTTAGTACAGTGCTCTGCACATAGTAAGCGCTCAATAAATACGATTGATGATGATGAGGGGGTCGTGTTGTCCCGTCCTCAACCCGGTGACAAAAATGGCACCCGTCGACTGGGGCTAACCGGTTTTTTCGGTCCCAATTGGACACCCGGCACCTCCCGCTCCGAGGCCGTGCGGTCCCAGTAGGGAGAGCCCGCAGGCTGGGACTCGGGAGCCCGGGAGCAGCGTGGCTCAGTGGAAAGAGCCCGGGCTTGGGAGGCAGAGGTCATGGGTTCGAGTCCCGGCTCCACCAAACGTCAGCCGGGTGACTTTGGGCCAGTCGCTTCGCTCCTCTGGGCCTCAGTCACCTCCTCTGTAAAATGGGGATAAAGACCGTGAGCCCCACGTGGGACAACCCGATCGCTCGGTAACCTCCCCGGCGCTTAGAACGGGGCTTTGCACATAGTAAGCGCTTAATAAATCATCATCATCATCAATCGTATTTATTGAGCGCTTACTGTGTGCAGAGCACTGTACTCAGCGCTTGGGAAGCTAATAAATGCCATCATTAGTATTATCATTAGTCCCACTCGGCCACGGGCCTGTCGTGTGACCTCGGACGAGACGTTTAACCTCTCTGGCCCTCGGTTTTTTCATCTACAAAATGGGAGGAGGTGAGAGTATTATTACTCTATTTATTTATTTTACTTGTACATATCTATTCTATTTATTTTATTTCGTTAGTATGTTTGGTTTTGTTCTCTGCCTCCCCCTTTTAGACTGTGAGCCCACCGTTGGGTAGGGACCGTCTCTAGATGTTGCCAATCTGTACTTCCCAAGCGCTTAGTCCAGTGCTCTGCACATAGTAAGCGCTCAATAAATACGATTGATGATGATGATGATGATGAGACACCCCCGCCTTAGACCGTGAAACCTCTGATGGAGGGAGACCGGATGATCCTGAATCCCCCCAAGGACGCAGGACGGGGTAAGCACGGAACCGCAACTACCGTTAATATTATTATTATTAAAAAGGCCGCAGCTGCAAAAATGAACACACATTTCCCCAACACTTTAGCTTCTTAGGTGCACCAGAGTACAAACGGTAACCGGGGTGGGGGTAGAGGAAACAATTTTGAGAAAATTTTTGATGATGATGATGAGGCACCCCCGCCTTAGACCGTGAAACCTCTGATGGAGGGAGACCGGATGATCCTGAATCCCCCCAAGGACTCAGGACAGAGTAGGCACGAAACACAACTACCGTTAATATTATTATTATTAAAAGGGCCGCAGCTGCAAAAATGAACACACATTTCCCCAACACTTTAGCTTCTTAGGTGAACCAGAGCACAAACGGTAACCGGGGTGGGGGTAGAGGAAACAATTTTGCGAAAATTTTTGATGACGATGAGACACCCCCGCCTTAGACCGTGAAACCTCTGATGGAGGGAGACCGGATGATCCTGAATCCCCCCAAGGCCGCAGGACAGAGTAGGCACGAAACACAACTACCGTTAATATTATTATTATTAAAAGGGCCGCAGCTGCAAAAATGAACACACATTTCCCCAACACTTTAGCTTCTCAGGTGAACCAGAGTACAAACGGTAACCGGGGTGGGGGTAGAGGAAACAATTTTGCGAAAATTTTTGATGATGATGAGACACCCCCGCCTTAGACCGTGAAACCTCTGATGGAGGGAGACCGGACGATCCTGAATCCCCCCAAGGACGCAGGACAGAGTAAGCACGAAACACAACTACCACTAACATTATTATTAAAAAGGCCGCAGCTGCAAAAATGAACACATTTCCCCAACACTTTAGCTTCTTAGGTGAACCAGAGCACAAACGGTAACCGGGGTGGGGGTAGAGGAAACAATTTTGCAAAAATTTTTGATGACGATGAGACACCCCCGCCTTAGACCGTGAAACCTCTGATGGAGGGAGACTGGATGATCCTGAATCCCCCCAAGGCCGCAGGACAGAGTAGGCACGAAACACAACTACCATTAACATTATTATTAAAAAGGCCGCAGCTGCAAAAATGAACACACATTTCCCCAACACTTTAGCTTCTCAGGTGAACCAGAGTACAAACGGTAACCGGGGTGGGGGTAGAGGAAACAATTTTGCGATGATAGATCAAACACGGGCCGTCCGAGCCCCGGGAGGAGGCCGGGGCCGAAGCGTCCGGTGGGTCCGCCGTGACTCGGCGGGCGTCCCCGGAGGTTTCGCCTTGTCCCGAGGCCGGGGCTGAACGCGTCCGGTAGGTCTGCCGTGACTCCCGGTTCACCTCCGTGGGAGAAGAAGAGCGAATCTCCGCGGGCGACCCCCGGTCCGTCTTCCGCAGGCCGGCCCCCCGGCGTGGACTGGAAAGCCCTCCCCGTCGGCGGCCCCGCCGGGAGCTTTCCCGCGCCGTGCTCCGGGCCCCTTCCCGAACCTCCCGGCCCGGGACCCGAGGGGGAGGGCGGGCCTCGAGCCGCCGCCGCCGCCGCCGCCGCCACCACCGGGATCCGAACGGGGAAGGCGAGGGCGGTCCAGGCCCTCCGTCCCGGGCGAGGCGGGGGTCCGGCCGGGGCGGGTGGTCAGGCCGACTCGAGCCTCCGGCCCTTGCTCTCCACGTCCCCGACGACGTCCCGGAGCCGGTGGGCGCCGCGGCGGAGGAAGGCCAGGCTCTCCCGCGGGTCCCCGCCGCCGTGCTCCCGCCAGGCGCCCTCCAGCCCGTCGAACCAGCGCAGCGTCTTCTCCAGCTGGGCCCGGGCGGCCCGCTGCTCCTCCAGCTCGGCCATCAGGGCCCGGCCGGCGCGCGCCTCGGCCTCGTAGCGGCCCCGCAGCCGGTCCGCCTCCTCCCGGAGCCGGGCCAGCTCCTCGCGGCCTCCCGGGTGGCGCGCGTGGCTCCGGTCCTCCGGGAGCAGCACGTGGTCCGGGACGCGGAGCACCAGCTGCAGCAGCACCGTCTCCAGGGTGGCGAACAGCCCGTCGAAGCGCTCCTTGAGGAAGCGCAGGAACTTCTCCGTGCCCTTGCGGATCTGGACCGGGCTGACCCCGCCGCCCTCGCCGCCGCCGGGCGCGGCCTCCAGCCGCTTCAGGATGACCCGCTCCACGGTCAGCATCACCTCGAACAGGTAATCCTGGAACGCCACGTAGATGCGCAGCAGGCACGTCTGGGGCGTGAAGCCGAAGAACTGCGTCTCGTAGGTCATCGGGTTGACGGACATCGCGCCGGCGGCGGCGGCCGGGAGGCTGGGAGGGATCGAGCCGAGAAACCGCTGAGGAGAGAGAGAGAGAGAGCCCGCTGGTGGGTAGGGACCGTCTCTAGACGTTGCCAATTTGGAATTCCCAAGCGCTTAGTCCGGTGCTCTGCACACAGTAAGCGCTCAATAAATACGATTGATTGATTGATTGAGTCCCACTCTGAGCCCCCGCCTTACCTCCTTCCCCTCCCCACAGCACCTGTATATATATATGTATGTATGTTTGTACAGATTTATTACTCTATTTATTTTATTTGTACATATTTATTCTATTTATTTCATTCTGTTAATATGTTTTGTTTTGTTCTCTGTCTCCCCCTTCTAGACTGTGAGCCCACTGTCGGGTAGGGACCGTCTCTATATGTTGCCAATTTGGACTTCCCAAGCGCTTAGTACGGTGCTCTGCACGCAGTAAGCGCTCAATAAATACGATTGATTGACTGATTGATTCCCACACTGAGCCCCCCTCCTTCTTCTCCCCCTCCATCCCCCTGCGTTACCTCCTTCCCCTCCCCACAGCACCTGTATATATCTATATATATGTATATATGTTTGTACAGATTTATTACTCTATTTTATTTGTACATATTTATTCTATTTATTTCATTCTGTTAATATGTTTTGTTTTGTTCTCTGTCTCCCCCTTCTAGACTGTGAGCCCACTGCTGGGTAGGGACCGTCTCTATATGTTGCCAACTTGGACTTCCCAAGCGCTTAGTCCAGTGCTCTGCACGCAGTAAGCGCTCAATAAATACGATTGATTGATTGATTGAGTCCCACACTGAGCCCCCTCCTTCCTCTCCCCTCCATCTCCCCGCCTTACCTCCTTCCACTCCCCACAGCACCTGTATATATATATATATATATATATATATATATATGTTTGTACAGATTTATTACTCTATTTTATTTGTACATATTTATTCTATTTATTTCATTCTGTTAATATGTTTTGTTTTGTTCTCTGTCTCCCCCTTCTAGACCGTGAGCCCACTGCTGGGTAGGGACCGTCTCTAGATGTTGCCAACTTGGACTTCCCAAGCGCTTAGTCATCATCATCATCAATTGTATTTATTGAGCGCTTACTGTGTGCAGAGCACTGGACTAAGCGCTTGGGAAGTCCAAGTTGGCAACATATAGAGACAGTCCCTACCCAACAGTGGGCTCACAGTCTAAGTGCTCTGCACACAGTAAGCGCTCAATCAATATGATTGAATGAATGTTGCCAACTTGGACTTCCCAAGCGCTTAGTCCAGTGCTCTGCACACAGTAAGCGCTCAATCAATACGATTGAATGAATGAATGTTGCCAACTTGGACTTCCCAAGCGCTTAGGCCAGTGCTCCGCACACAGTAAGCGCTCAATCAATACGATTGAATGAATGAATGTTGCCAACTTGTACTTCCCAAGCGCTTAGTCCAGTGCTCCGCACACAGTAAGCACTCAATAAATACGATTGAATGAATGTTGCCAACTTGGACTTCCCAAGCGCTTAGTCCAGTGCTCTGCACACAGTAAGCGCTCAATAAATACGACTGAATGAATGAATGACCACCTGACCACCTTGTAACCTCCCCAGCGCTTAGAACAGTGCTTGGCACATAGTAAGCGCAGGGGAAAAGAGCCCGGGCTTTGGAGTCAGAGGTCATGGGTTCGAATCCCGCCTCCGCCAACTGTCAGCTGGGTGACTTTGAGCAAGTCACTTCTCTGGGCCTCAGTTACCTCATCTGTAAAATGGGGATTAAGACTGTGAGGCCCCCGTGGGGCAACCTGATCACGTTGTAACCTCCCCAGCGCTTAGAACAGTGCTTTGCACAGAGTAAGCGCTTAATAAATGCCATCATTATAATAATAATAATAAATGCCATCACTTTGCACATAGTAAGCGCTTAATAAATGCCATCATTATAATAATAATAATAAATGCCATCACTTTGCACATAGTAAGCGCTTAATAAATGCCATCATTATAATAATAATAATAAATGCCATCACTTTGCACATAGTAAGCGCTTAATAAATGCTATTATTATTATTATTATTATTATTATTATTATTATTATTATTATTACTTACCGCCGCGGCCCACGCCAACAACGTCGGGGCAACGGCCCGAGGGGGAGGGAGAAGGGGCGCCCTCCTCCGTCCAATCAGGAGCGGCGGCC
This sequence comes from Tachyglossus aculeatus, assembly GCF_015852505.1. Taxonomy (NCBI): domain Eukaryota; kingdom Metazoa; phylum Chordata; class Mammalia; order Monotremata; family Tachyglossidae; genus Tachyglossus; species Tachyglossus aculeatus. The sequence continues at coordinate 58,274,721 of NC_052082.1, read as the reverse complement.
TCGCCACCGGCCCAATCAGCGAGCGCCCTCCCCGCTCCTCCCGCCCCCCTTTCAACGAAGCCCAAGGCGGGCCGCGAGCGGGCTGCTGATTGGCCGGCGCGCCCCGCCTTGGGCGCGCTGATTGGCCGGCGCGCCCCGCCTGGGGCGCGCTGATTGGCCGGCGCGCGGCGGGCGGCGATTGGTGGGCGAGTCGGCCGCTCCGTGAGGAGAAAGGGGCGGGGCCGAGAGGGGGCGGGCGCTGATTGGCAGCGGGGCCGGGGCGCCGGCGCTGATTGGCCGCGGCCGCGGCGGGCCGGATGGGGACGGGGCTGAGGGGAGAGGGGGAGGGGAGGGCCAAGATGGCGTACCAGAGCCTACGGCTCGAGTACCTGCAGATCCCTCCCGTCAGCCGCGCCTACACCACCGCCTGCGTCCTCACCACCGCCGCCGTGGTAAGGGGGAGGGCGCCCCGGTCACCCCCCAGGGGCGGGGCGGACACCCCGAGGGGCGGGGCGGCCACCCCAGGGGCAGGGCGGCCACCCCGCGGGGCATGCCGGGAACCCCGCGGGGCATGCCGGGAGCCGCTCGCTTGACCACGGTTTGGGGGCGAGAAGCGGCGCGGCCTGAGGGGAAGAGCCCGGGCCTGCCACCTCACAAGGACCCGGCGTCTGATAATAATCATCATAATGGCATTTATGAAGCGCTTACTATGTGCCCAGCACTGTCCTAAGCGCTGGGGAGGTTGCAGGGTGATCAGGTTGTCCCACCGGGGGGTTCACAGTCTTAATCCCCATTTTACAGATGAGGTCACTGAGGCACAGAGAAGTTAATAATAGTAATGATAGCATTTATTAAGCGCTTACTATGTGCAAAGCACTGTTCTAAGCGCTGGGAGGTTACAAGGTGATCAGGTTGTCCCACCAGGGGGTTCACAGTCTTAATCCCCATTTTGCAGATGAGGGAACTGAGGGACAGAGACGTTAATAATAGTAATGATAGCATCTATTAAGCGTTTACCATGTGCAAAGCACTGCTGTAAGCGCTGGGGAGGTTACAAGGTGATCAGGTCGCCCCACGGGGGGCTCACAGGCTTCATCCCCATTTTACAGATGAGGTCACTGAGGCACAGGGACGTTAATAATAGTAATGACGGCATTTATTAAGCGCTTACTATGTGCAAAGCACTGTTCTAAGCGCTGGGGAGGTTACAAGGTGATCAGGTTGGCCCACCGGGGGGTTCACAGTCTTAATCCCCATTTTACAGATGAGGTCACTGAGGCGTTAATAATAGTAGTGATAGCATTTATGAAGCGCTTACTATGTGCCAAGCACTGTTCTGAGCCCTGGGGAGGTTACAAGGTGATCAGGTCGCCCCACGGGGGGCTCACAGGCTTCATCCCCATTTTACAGATGAGGTCACTGAGGGACAGAGACGTTAATAATAGCAATGATAGCATTTATTAAGCGCTTACTATGTGCCAAGCACTGTTCTAAGCGCTGGGGAGGTTACAAGGTGATCAGGTTGTCCCACCGGGGGGTTCACAGTCTTAATCCCCATTTTGCAGATGAGGTCACTGAGGCACAGAGAAGTTAATAATAATAATAGTAATGATAGCATTTATTAAGCACTTACTATGTGCAAAGCACTGTTCTAAGCGCCGGGGAGGTTGCAGGGTGATCAGGTCGCCCCACGGGGGGCTCACAGGCTTCACCCCCATTTTACACATGAGGTCACTGAGGGACAGAGACGTTAATAATAGTAATGATAGCATTTATTAAGCGCTTACTATGTGCCAAGCACTGTTCTAAGAGCTGGGGAGGTTACAAGGTGATCAGTTCGCCCCACAGGGGGCTCACAGGCTTCATCCCCATTTTACAGATGAGGTCACTGAGGCACAGGGACGTTAATAATAGTAATGACGGCATTTATTAAGCGCTTACTATGTGCAAAGCACTGTTCTGAGCGCTGGGGAGTTTACAAGGTGATCAGGTTGTCCCACGGGGGGCTCACAGACTTAATCCCCATTTTACAGATGAGGGAACAGGCACAGAGAAGTTAATAATAATGGTAATGATAGCATTTATTAAGCACTTACTATGTGCCAAGCACTGTTCTAAGAGCTGGGGAGGTTACAAGGTGATCAGGTTGTCCCACGGGGGGCTAACAGACTTAATCCCCATTTTACAGATGAGGACACTGAGGCACAGAGAAGTTAATAATAATAATAATAGTAATGATAGCATTTATTAAGCGCTTACTATGTGCGAAGCCCTGTTCTAAGATCTGGGGAGGTTACAAGGTGATCAGGTTGTCCCACCGGGGGGTTCACAGTCTTAACCCCCATTTTACAGATGAGGTCACTGAGGCACAGAGAAGTTAATAATAATAGTAATGATAGCATTTATTAAGCGCTTACTATGTGCTAAGCACTGTTCTAAGCGCTGGGGAGGTTACAAGGTGATCAGGTTGTCCCACCGGGGGGTTCACAGTCTTAATCCCCATTTTACAGATGAGGTCACTGAGACGTTAATAATAGTAATGATAGCATTTATTAAGCGCTTACTATGTGCAAAGCACTGTTCTAAGCGCTGAGGAGGTTACAAGGTGATCAGGTTGTCCCACGGGGGGCTCACAGACTTAATCCCCATTTTACAGATGAGGTAACTGAGGCACGGAGAAGTTAATAATAATAGTAATGATAGCATTTATTAAGCTCTTACTATGTGCCAAGCACTGTTCTAAGCACTGGGGAGGTTACAAGGTGATCAGGTTGTTCCACCGGGGGGTTCTCTTAATCCCCATTTTACAGATGATGTCACTGAGGCACTGAGACGTTAATAATAGTAATGACGGCATTTATTAAGCGCTTACTATGTGCCAAGCACTGTTCTAAGCGCTGGGGAGGTTACAAGGTGATCAGGTTGTCCCACGGGGGGCTCACAGACTTAATCCCCATTTTACAGATGAGGTAACTGAGGCACGGAGAAGTTAATAATAATAGTAATGATAGCATTTATTAAGTGCTTACTATGTGCCAAGCACTGTTCTAAGCGCTGGGGAGGTTACAGGGTGATCAGGTTGTCCTACTGGGGGGTTCACAGTCTTAATCCCCATTTTACAGATGAGGTCACTGAGGGACAGAGACGTTAATAATAGTAATGATAGCATTTATTAAGCGCTTACTATGTGCCAAGCACTGTTCTAAGTGCTGGGGAGGTTAAAAGGTGATCAGGTGGTCCCACGGGGGGCTCACAGACTTAATCCCCATTTTACAGATGAGGTAACTGAGGCACGGAGAAGTTAATAATAATAGTAATGATAGCATTTATTAAGTGCTTACTATGTGCCAAGCACTGTTCTAAGCACTAGGGAGGTTACAAGGTGATCAGGTTGTCCCACCGGGGGGTTCACAGTCTTAATCCCCATTTTACAGATGAGGTCACTGAGGCACAGAGAAGTTAATAATAGTAATGATAGCATTTATTAAGCGCTTACTATGTGCAAAGCACTGTTCTAAGCGCTGGGAGGTTACAAGGTGATCAGGTTGTCCCACCGGGGGGCTCACAGACTTAATCCCCATTTTACAGATGAGGTCACTGAGGCACGGAGAAGTTAATAATAATAGTAATGATAGCATTTATTAAGTGCTTACTATGTGCCAAGCACTGTTCTAAGCACTGGGGAGGTTACAAGGTGATCAGGTTGTCCCACCGGGGGGTTCACAGTCTTAATCCCCATTTTACAGATGAGGTCACTGAGGCACAGAGAAGTTAATAATAGTAATGATAGCATTTATTAAGCGCTTACTATGTGCCAAGCACTGTTCTAAGCGCTGGGAGGTTACAAGATGATCAGGTTGTCCCACCGGGGGGTTCACAGTCTTAATCGCCATTTTACAGATGAGGGAACTGAGGCGTTAATAATAGTAATGATAGCATTTATTAAGCGCTTACTATGTGCCAAGCACCGTTCTACACGCTGGGGAGGTTACAAGGTGATCAGGTCGCCCCACGGGGGACTCACAGGCTTCATCCCCAATTTACAGATGAGGTCACTGAGGCACAGAGAAGTTAATAATAATAGTAATGATAGCATTTATTAAGCGCTTACTATGTGCCAAGCACTGTTCTAAGCGCTGGGGAGGTTACAAGGTGATCAGGTTGTCCCACCGGGGGGCTCACAGTCTTAATCCCCATTTTACAGATGAGGTCACTGAGGGACAGGGACGTTAGTAATAGTAATGATGGCATTTATTAAGCACTTACTATGTGCAAAGCACTGTTCTGAGCGCTGGGGAGGTTACAAGGTGATCAGGTTGCCCCACGGGGGGCTCGCAGGCTTCATCCCCATTTTACAGATGAGGAAACTGAGGCACGGAGAAGTTAATAGTAATGATAGCATTTATTAAGCGCTTACTGTGTGCCAAGCACTGTTCTAAGCGCTGGGGAGGTTACAAGGTGATCAAGTTGTCCCACCGGGGGGTTCACAGTCTTAATCCCCATTTTACAGATGAGGTCACTGAGGGACAGAGACGTTAATAATAGTAATGATAGCATTTATTAAGCGCTTACTATGTGCAAAGCCCTGTTCTAAGAGCTGGGGAGGTTACAAGGTGATCAGGTTGTCCCACGGGGGGCAGCAGACTTAATCCCCATTTTACGGATGAGGTCACTGAGGCACAGAGAAGTTAATAATAATAATAGTAATGATAGCATTTATTAAGCGCTTACTATGTGCAAAGCCCTGTTCTAAGAGCTGGGGAGGTTACAAGGTGATCAGGTTGTCCCACCGGGGGGTTCACAGTCTTAATCCCCATTTTACAGATGAGGTCACTGAGGCGTTAATAATAGTAATGATAGCATTTATTAAGCGCTTACTATGTGCCAAGCACTGTTCTAAGCGCTGGGGAGGTTACAAGGTGATCAGGTTGTCCCACCGGGGGGTTCACAGTCTTAATCCCCATTTTACAGATGAGGTCACTGAGGCGTTAATAATAGTAATGATAGCATTTATTAAGCGCTTACTACGTGCCAAGCACTGTTCTAAGCGCTGGGGAGGTTACAAGGTGATCAGGTTGTCCCACCGGGGGGTTCACAGTCTTAATCCCCATTTTACAGATGAGGTCACTGAGGGACAGAGACGTTAATAATAGCAATGATAGCATTTATTAAGCGCTTACTATGTGCAAAGCACTGTTCTAAGCACTGGGGAATTTACAAGTTGATCAGGTTGTCCCACGTGGGGCTCACAGTCTTAATCCCCATTTTACGGAGGAGGGAACTGAGGCCCAGAGAAATGAAGTGATTTGCCCGAAGTCACCCAACTGACCAGTGGCAGAGCCGGGATTTGAACCGATGACCTCTGACTTCAAAGCCCGGGCTCTTTCCGCTGAGCCACGCTGCTTCCCTACTTCCCAAGCGCTTAGTACAGTGCTCTGCACACAGGAAGCGCTCGATAAGTACGACGGAATGAATGAACGAATGAATGAAGCACTGTTCTAAGCGCTGGGGGGTTACAAGGTGATCAGGTTGCCCCCCCCCGCGGGGCTCACAGTCTTCATCCCCGTTTTACAGAGGAGGTAACTGAGGCCCAGAGAATCAATCAATCAGTCGTATTTATTGAGCGCTTACTGTGTGCAGTAAGCACACAGTGTACTAAGCGCTTGGGAAGTACAAGTTGGCAACATAGTGAAGTGACTTGCCCAGTCTTAATCCCCATTTTACAGATGAGGTAACTGAGGCCCAGAGAAGTGAAGTGACTTGCCCAAAGCCACACAGCTGACAATTGGCGGAGCCGGGGTTTGAACCCATGACCTCTGACTCCAAAGCCCGGGCTCTTTCCACTGAGCCACGCTGCTTCTCTAATAATAATGGCATTTACTAAGCGCTTACTAGGTGCAAAGCACTGTTCTAAGTGCTGGGGAGGTTGCAAGGTGATCAGGTTGTCCCATGGGGGGGCTTGCAGTCTTAATCCCCATTTTACAGATGAGGTAACTGAGGCCCAGAGAAGTGAAGTGACTTGCCCAAAGCCACACAGCTGACAATTGGCGGAGCCGGGGTTTGAACCCATGACCTCTGACTCCAAAGCCCGGGCTCTTTCCACTGAGCCACGCTGCTTCTCTAATAATAATGGCATTTATTAAGTGCTTACTATGTGCAAAGCACTGTTCTAAGCGCTGGGGAGGTTACAAGGTGATCAGATTCCATGGGGGGGCTCACAGTCTTAATCCTCATTTTACAGATGAGGTAACTGAGGCCCAGAGAAGTGAAGTGACTTGCCCAAAGCCACACAGCTGACAATTGGTGGAGCCGGGATTTGAACCCATGACCTCTGACTCCAAAGCCTGTGCTCTTTCCATTGAACCACGCTGCTTCTCTAATAATAGCACTTATTAAGCGCTTACTATGTGCCAAGCACTGTTCTAAGCACTGGGGAGGTTACAAGGTGATCAGGTCACCCCATGGGGGGCTCACAGGCTTCATCCCCATTTGACAGATGAGGTAAGTGAGGCACAGAGAAGTTAATAATAATAGTAATGATAGCATTTATTAAGCGCTTACTATGTGCCAAGCACTGGGGAGGTTACAAGGTGATCAGGTTGCCCCACGGGGGGCCCACGGGCTTCATCCCCATTTGACAGATGAGGTAACTGAGGCACAGAGAAGTGACTTGCCCAAAGTCACCCAGCTGACAAGCGGCGGAGCCTGGATTTGAACCCATGATCTCTTGACTCCTAAGCCCGGGCCCTTTCCACTGAGCCACACTGCTTTTCTAGTAATAATAGTAGTGATGGCATTTATTAAGCACTTACTATGTGCCAAGCACTGTTCTAAGCACTGGGGAGGTTACAAGGTGATCAGGTTGCCCCACGGGGGGCTCGCAGGCTTCATCCCCATTTTACAGATGAGGAAACTGAGGCACAGAGCAGTCAAGGGACTTGCCCAAAGTCACACAGCTGACAATTGGCGGAGCCGGGATTTGAACCCACGACCTCTGACTCCAAAGCCCGGGCTCTTTCCACTGAGCCACGTTGCTTCTCTAATAATAACAAAAATGATGGCACTTTGGGCAAGTCAAGTAACTTCTCTGTGCTTCAGTTCCCTTATCTGTAAAATGGGCATGAAGACTGTGAGCCCCCCGTGGGACAACCTGATCACCTTGTTACCTCCCCAGCACTTAGAACAGTGCTTTGCACGTAGTAAGCGCTTAATAAATACCATCATTATTATTATTATCATTTGCTAAGTGCTTACTATGTGCGAAGCACTGCTCAAATCCCGCCTCCTCCCCCCGCTATGTGACTTTGGGCAAGTCGCGTCATTCATTCAGTAATAATAACAATGATGGTAATCCCGGCTCCTCCATTTGTCCGCTGTGTGACTTTGGGCAAGTCACTTAACTTCTCTGTGCCTCAGTTCCCTCATCTGGAAAATGGGGATGAAAACTGTGAACCCCCTGTGGGACAACCTGATCACCTTGTATCTCCCCCAGTGCTTAGAACAGTGCTTTGCACATAATAAGCGCTTCACAAATGCCATCATTATCATTTGCTAAGCGCTTATTATGTGCCAAACACCGCGCTGGGATAGGTACAAGGTAATCCTGGGGCTCACGGTCTAAATCCCCATCTTATAGATGAGGGAACTGAGGCACAGAGAAGTGAAGTAGCTTGCCCAAAGTCACACAGCGGACAAGCGGCAAAGCCGGGATTAGAACCCACGACCCCTGACTCCCAAGCCCGGGATCTTTCCACCAAGCCACGCTGCTTCTCTAAATTCAATCGTATTTATTGAGCACCTACTGTGTGCAGAGCACTGGACTAAGCGCTTGGGAAGGACAGTTCGGCAACAGAGACAATCCCTACCCAACAACGGGCTCACAGTCTAGAAACGGGCCCTTCTCTGGGCCTCAGTGACCTCATCTGGAAAATGGGGGTTAGGACTGTGAGCCCCACTTGGGACAACCTGATCACCTTGTATAATAATGATGGCGTTTGTTAAGCGCTTACTATGTGCCAAGCACTGTTCTGAGCGGTGGGGGGGCTACGAGATAATCAGGTTGCCCCAAGTGGGGCTCGCGGTCTTAATCCCCATTTTACAGATGAGGGAACTGAGGCACAGAGAAGTGAAGTGACTTGCCCAAAGTCACGCAAATGATAAGTGGCAAAGCCGGGATTAGAACCCACGACCTCTGACTCCCAAGCCCGTGCTCTTGATTGATTGTCCCTCTGGGTTCTGATGGGGCTCTGCCCTCTTGTGCCGCGTGACCTTGGACAAGTCACTTTCCTGGGCCTCGGTTTCCTCATCTGTAAAATGGGGATTTAGTGCCTGTCTCCCCCCCCAGCCTCTTTTTTTAATGGCATTTGTTAAGGCCTTACTGTCTCTATATGTTGCCAATTTGTACTTCCCAAGCGCTTAGTACAGTGCTCTGCACATAGTAAGCGCTCAATAAATACGATTGATGATGATGATGGTGATGAAATGAGGCCCCTTCACCACCGCTCAACCCCGGGGGCCGGGCAAGTGGCCACCCGCAGCTCCGCAGAGTTGGCCGGTCCTTCGCCAGCGGGCCCGGGGCGCCGTTGTGACGGCCGTGCTGTTGGCACGTGTCTTTTGTGTTGCAGCAACTGGAGTTGATCACCCCTTTCCAGCTGTACTTCAACCCCGAATTAATCTTTAAACATTTCCAGGTAAGTGTGTGTATGTCTGTCCGTCCCGGCCTTGCGGGGCTTGGGGGTGGGGGGTGGGAGAGACCCCCGGGGGACCATCCCCCTGAACCATCCCGTCTTTTGGGGGATTTCCGACTCCGTTAAGGGGGCCACCTGCCCGCCACCTTCCCCAGGGATGGTGCCCGGGCCGCCCGATTGCCCACGGCCTCCGAGGGACCCTTCTGGATGGGGCATCCCATTTATTGAGCGCTTACCGTGCGCAGAGCACTGTAAAAGCACTTAGAAAGTACGATACAGCAATAAAGAGAGACGCTCCCTGCCCACAACGGGCTTACAGTCCAAAGGGGGGAAGACAGACATCAAAACCATCCACTCCTTGGCCTGCCTCACCTCCGTTTCTCCTTTTTCGGCAGGTCTGGAGGCTGGTCACCAATTTCCTCTTTTTCGGCCCAGTCGGATTCAATTTCTTATTTAACATGATCTTCCTGTATCCTTTCCCCGGGTGCAATTGGAGGGAACGTAAGTGGGTTTCATCCCCCACGGAGGGCAGGGGTCGGGAATCTCCAGCAAACGTGGCACCTGAATCATTATCGCTGTTATTATTATTATTATCGGCGTCGTATTTAATCGGTGAATGTGTCGGGCAGTGCTCTAAACCCTGGGGGAGTTACGAGATCATCAGGTCAGATGTAGTCCCTGCGCAATAAGAAGCTCGCAGTCTGTAATAGGAAGGGAGAACAGATATTTAATCCCCAGTTGAGGAAACTGAGGCCCAGAGAGGTTGTGATGGGCTCAAGCAGTTGGCAGAGCCGGGATTAGAACCCAAATCCTCTGATTCCCAGGCTCGGGATCTTCCCACTCGGCGGCCGACGGTTCCCTGTTCCGTTCAGGTGCTTGGGAGGGAGGAAGTGGGCAGGAAAAGTGGGGCCCCAAGTCCCTCCTGATCTTGGGGTCACAGGTCAGTTGGAGGGGCCCGGGCGGCGTCCCTTCCCTGGGTATTCACGGTGACTGAACACCCAAGCGCTGGACGCACAACAGGTCTCGAGCCCCGAACTGACCGGCCCCTCTCTCGCAGTGGAGCCGGCAGGCCCCCGGTCACCCCGCGGCTCTGGCCAACTCAGGTGGAAGAGTCGGACCGACCTCAAGCCGCAGCGATTCCCGGCCGGCGACCTGGGGGGACCGCCCCCTCGCCTCGGTCCGGCGATCAGGGACTGCGGATGTCAAGCCGCGGGGCCCAGCGAACATCGGTTGTCAAAGGGAGAGGAGCTTCGCTCCGCGGGGCAGTCCGGTGTCTCGTGCGCGTTGGAATTTCCCGAGCGCGCTCTTTTTTTATTTTTCCTCCCTGACTGAAAGCCTCAGGTACCGTTACTGCCGGATGTTGGAAGAAGGCTCTTTCCGGGGCCGGACGGCCGACTTTGTATTTATGTTCCTCTTCGGTGGATTCTTAATGACCGTATCCTTTCGGCGGGGGAGCGGGATGCCGACGGCCTCCGCCGCCCTTCATCCGGCCGTGTTTCCCGGGCGGCCGCCAGAAAGCTGGGCCAGTGCCCACCCTAAAGCCCAGCCCCTTTCCTCCGCGTCCCCTTCCCCCCGTCGCTCGCGTCGACGCTGCTGACTGCGCGGAGCTCTTGGAAGGGCCCCTTAGGGTGAGCGGATGTGCTCCCCGCACCCTTTAGAGGCTTACAGTCTAGGGGGCAAAACCAAGTCCAGAATGAAAATCCAAGTAGATGACAGATTTTCTCTGGCCCCTCTCCGCTGTTTAGAGTTTTTCCTGAAGCAAAGAGTTTGGAGGGTGGGGGCCCTCTCACTAGCGCAGGGCTGTATTGCGCATCAGGCAGAAACTCCTCACCCTGGGCTTCAAGGCTGTCCATCCCCTCACCCCCTCCTACCTCACCTCCCTTCTTCTCCAGCCCAGCCCGCACCCTCCGCTCCTCCGCCACTAATCTCCTCCCCGTACCTCGTTCTCGCCTGTCCCGCCATCGACCCCCAGCCCACGTCATCCCCCGGGCCTGGAATGCCCCCAATCCCTCTGCCCATCCGCCAAGCTGGCTCTCTTCCTCCCTTCAAGGCCCTGCTGAGAGCTCACCTCCTCCAGGAGGCCTTCCCAGACTGAGCCCCTTCCTTCCTCTCCCCCTCGTCCCCCTCTCCATCCCCCCCATCTTACCTCCTTCCCTTCCCCACAGCACCTGTATATATGTATATATGTTTGTACATATTTATTACTCTATTTATTTTACTTGTACATATCTATTCTATTTATTTTATTTTGTTAGTATGTTTGGTTTTGTTCTCCGTCTCCCCCTTCTAGACTGTGAGCCCACTCTTGGGTAGGGACTGTCTCTATATGTTGCCAATTTGTACTTCCCAAGCGCTTAGTACAGTGCTCTGCACATAGTAAGCGCTCAATAAATACGATTGATTGGGGGAATCAGGTGGTGGGGAGCCCGTGGGGCCCCGGGGTGCAGACTGATGTGTGCCACTGTATCCAGGGGCATTGCTGGGAAAGGTCACAGGCTGTTGGAATCCATTGCTGGCAGAATAGCACGTTCCCCTTTCCAAAGCCAGCACGTCAGTGGGTACCCGAATTGGCGGCCTGGTGGAAACACCCAGTCTGCCATCCGTGCTCGGGCCGCTCCCCCGTCCCCACCCCAGCCCCTTTCTACCGGGGGCCCGGCTGGATGAGCGGGTGGCAGTGGTTGCCCGGGTGCAGCATTTCAGGTGGCGCGGGTCCTCCCCCGTCTCAACCGTCGACTTGGGAAAGCGGGATCTTAGGAAAGCGGGACCCGCCGGGGCCGACTTCCTTGACTCCTGGCGCCGAGCTCTTCGGTCTGTTCGTGAATCTGGTGTTCCTGGGCCAGGCCTTCACCATCATGCTGGTGTACGTGTGGAGCCGGAGGAACCCCTACGTCCGGATGAACTTCTTCGGGCTGCTCAACTTCCAGGCCCCCTTCCTGCCCTGGGTGCTCATGGGCTTCTCCTTGCTCCTGGGGAACTCCATCATCGTGGACCTCCTGGGTAACTTGCTCGCGCTCCGGGCCGCCCGCAACGTCCCCTTTCTGGCCGGCGGGGACCTGGCCTCGCCTCCCGAGAGGGTCGCGGGGCCGGGATCCGAGAGGGGCGGGTGGGGGTAGTCATCATCATCATCATCAATCGTATTTATTGAGCGCTTACTATGTGCAGAGCACTGTACTAAGCGCTTGGGAAGTACAAATTGGCAACATATGGAGACAGTCCCTACCCAGCAGTGGGCTCACAATCTAAAAGATCGGGTCCCTCACTCCTCCGATGTCCGTAGGGATCGCCGTGGGCCACGTCTATTTCTTCCTGGAGGACGTGTTCCCCAATCAGCCCGGGGGAGGACGGATTCTCAGGACTCCCTCCTTCTTGTAAGTGTTGTCGAGCGTCGCCCGGGAAAAACGATCGCCTCGAGAAGCCCCCCTCCCTGGGGGGTGGGTGGGGGTCGGGGCCCCCCTCTCTGGCTGCCCTCTCTCTCTCCCCCCACCCCGGGAAAAGCACCGGCGATGCTGGGAAATGGAAATTCAGACAAGGCCGCGGGCCGCCCCGCGAGTCAGGCTGGGGGTCCTTCCAATTGAATGGGGCCGAGGTGGAAGCGGGAAGAGAGATGTTTCATCAGGCCGCGTCTTAACCGTCCTTTGGACCCAAGAGACTGCCCGGGTGCGAGCTGGTAACCATGGCCTCTCTCCCTCTGTCTCGCTCTCCTCCCCGCCACCTCAGGAAAGCAATATTTGACACGGCGGATGACGATCCCAACTACAACCCGCTCCCTGAAGAGCGGCCCGGGGGCTTCGCGTGGGGGGAAGGCCAGCGCCTCGGGGGCTAAAGCAGCAGTGCCCGAAGCCGGCCCCGCTCCCCGGCCAGGACCGAGGCGGACACGGACGCTCTCCACGGCCCTTCGGCGTCGGATCCCAGAAGCACTTTACGGAACGGCGCTCGGGTTGGGTCCCGGGGCCTCCTCTCCGGCCGTTGGTCTGTCAGAACCTCTTGGACAGAGCCGTTCATCAGCCCCGGGGAAGGGAAGCGTCAGCGGCGAGGCTGGAGAATCAGCGAAGCCACATTTTGCCCACCGAGGCCGGCCCGTGCACAGGACAACTGAAATCAAGCAGAACGCGGGAGGGTTTTCTCCTTCCCTGTGCTCTTGGACGACGGCAGGTTCAGAAGGAGAGGGCAAAATAAAAACTGAATGTCTCTCTCTCCGGGGGAAAGCCTCTGTGTTGTCCTTGAAAAGCAAAATGAGGTCGGAGCTGCCCAGGGAGTAGCCGCTTGCCCCGTTTCCCTGCGGCCCTTTTTCAGAGGAAGATCGGAAACACCGTACTTGGGCCACCTTGTCTCTTTCCAGCCTGCCCGTCGGTCAGTCGGTAGCAATCCTTAATGCCGTCGGTTTGGGCTGGCGATGCCACGTGGAGGGTTCCCGTCTGGCCGCCTAAGGCGTAGCCGCGAGACGGGTATCCTGACCGGAAGAATCGTCGTCTGTTTCGTAATAGCTGGCTTTAAATCCCGGAGAGGTAAAACACGAGACCCGAAGAAATTAAGGTGACTTCCCGGTAGCTTCCGGTGTCGTCCTCTTTCCGTGCCGTGCCGTGGGGGACCGGTTCTCTTGGCCAGTCCCTGGTCGGGCTCACGGAGCAGCACGGAAGCATTTTCTTGAGCATCTTGGGTCATCCGGGAGTATTTACAGAGGGCGAGCGCTGTACTAAGCGCCCGGGAGCACGGCAGAAGACCCATTCCCCGCCTTACGGCTGTTCAGAAAGGACTGAGGCAGGCGGAGTTGGAGTCCTCCCACCCAGCGACTTAAACGCCCCCGAAAAGAACACGCCCTGCCCCGTCCGGAGCCGGGGGACCGGATTTTAAGACCCCCGCCAACTTCCGCAGCGCACCTTCGGTAGTTTGCAAGTGCCTTTTGGTTCAGAGACGACGGAGTCTCACTGCCACAGCTCGGTGTGTGCCACCCTAAAGGGTAGGGTAAGAGTGCCTACTTGCAGAGCTCCGGTTGCCGCAAGCCACGGGCAATGGAGAGGTGGTGGTCGTGACTGCCCGGGGGGCCGGGGGACGGACCCTCTTTCATAGCATGAGCCCCTCGAGGAGGGGAACCGGGCCGAACTGGGAGCCCCTTGTTGGGGGCCGGACTGTACTTTCCAAGCGCTTAGTACAGCGCTGCGCACACAGCACTCAATAAAGCCGATTGAATGAATGAATGAATGAATAACCCCTTTGGGCGGTACCTTGTCCGCCACCAAGTCCGCCCACCCCTCCCGGGATCATCATCATCAATCGTATTTATTGAGCGCTTACTGTGTGCAGAGCACTGGACTAAGCGCTTGGGAAGTCCAAGTTGGCAACATAGAGAGACAGTCCCTACCCGGCAGTGGGCTCACAGTCTAAAAGGGGGAGACAGAGAACAAAACCGAACATACTAACAAAATAAAATAAATAGAATAGATATGTACAAGTAAAATAGAGTAACAAATATGTACAAACATATATACGTATATACGGGTGCTTGTTGGGCTGGTGCCAGCCGGCCGTCCTCGGAAAAGCCGTGCTGAGGTCCCCTCGGGTGCCGCGTTCTTTTATTCATTGAGTCAATCTCGATGATGATGATGATGGTATTTGTTAAGCGCTTACTATGTGCCAAGCACTGTTCTAAGCACTGGGGGAGATACAAGCCAATCAGGTTGTCCCACGTGGGGCTCACTGTCTTAATTCCCATTTTCCAGGTGAAGGAACTGAGGCACCAAAGTCGATTCATCCAATTGTATTTATTGAGCGCCTGCCGTGTGCAGAGCACTGTACTGAGCGCTTGGGAAGTACAAGTCGACAGCTTGTAGAGACGGTCCCTACCCAATAACGGGCTCGCAATCTAGAAGGGGGAGACAAAAACAAAACATTTAGACAGGTGTCAAAACCGTCAGAATAAATAGGAGGGAGAAGAGGTATTTACTCCCCATTGTACAGGTGAGGAAACTGAGGCACACAGAAGTGAAGTGACTTGCCCAACGTTACCCATCAGGCATTGGGCAGCATGGCTCAGTGGAAAGAGCCCGGGCTTTGGAGTCAGAGGTCATGGGTTCAAATCCCGGCTCCAATTGTCAGCTAGCTGCGTGACTTGGGCAAGTCACTTCTCTGTGCCTCAGTGACCTCATCTGTAAAATGGGGATTAAGACTGTGAGCCCCATGTGGGACAACCTGATCGCCGTGTATCCTCCCCAGCGCTTAGAACAGTGCTTTGCGCATAGTAAGCGCTTAATGATTATAATGATGGCATTTGTTAAGCGCTTACTATGTGCAAAGCACTGTTCTAAGCGCTGGGGGGGATACAATGTGATCAAGGTGTCCCACGTGGGGCTCACAGTCTTAATCCTCATTTTTACAGATGAGGGAACTGAGGCTCAGAGAAGTGAAGTGACTTGCCCAAGGTCACACAGCAGACTTGTGGTCGAGCCGGGATTCGAACCCACGACCTCTGACTCCAAAGCCTGGGCTCTTTCCACTGAGCCACTTATCGGCTGTGTGACTTTGGGCAAGTCACTTCACTTCTCTGGGCCTCAGTTCCCTCGTCTGGAAAATTGTGGCTCAGTGGAAAGAGCCCGGGCTTTGGAGTCAGAGGTCGTGGGTTCGAATCCCGTCCCCGCCAATTGTCAGCTGTGTGACCTGGGGCAAGTCACTTAGCTTCCCTGTGCCTCAGTTACCTCGTCTGTGAAATGGGGATTAAGACTGTGAGCCTCACGTGGGACAACCTCATCACGTTGAATCCTCCCCAGCGCTTAGAACAGTGCTTTGCACATAGTAAGCGCTTAACAAATGCCATCATTATTATTACTATTAAAATGGGGATGAAGACTGTGAGCCCCACGTGGGACAACCTGATCACGTTGAATCCTCCCCAGCGCTTAGAACAGTGCTTTGCACATAGTAAGCGCTTAACGAATGCCATCATTATTATTACTATTAAAATGGGGATGAAGACTGTGAGCCCCACGTGGGACAACCTCATCACGTTGAATCCTCCCCAGCGCTTAGAACAGTGCTTTGCACATAGTAAGCACTTAACAAATCATTATTATTACTATTAAAATGGGGATGAAGACTGTGAGCCCCACGTGGGACAACCTCATCACGTTGAATCCTCCCCAGCGCTTAGAACAGTGCTTTGCACATAGTAAGCGCTTAACAAATGCCATCATTATTACTATTAAAATGGGGATGAAGACTGTGAGCCCCACGTGGGACAACCTCATCACGTTGAATCCTCCCCAGCGCTTAGAACAGTGCTTTGCACATAGTAAGCGCTTAACAAATGCCATCATTATTACTATTAAAATGGGGATGAAGACTGTGAGCCCCACGTGGGACAACCTGATCACCTTGAATCCTCCCTGGCGCTTAGAACAGTGCTTGGCACATAGTAAGCGCTTAACAAATCATTATTATTACTATTAAAATGGGGATGAAGACTGTGAGCCCCACGGGGGACAACCTCATCACGTTGAGTCCTCCCCAGTGCTTAGAACAGTGCTTTGCCCATAGTAAGCGCTTCACAAATACCACCAAAAAAACCCCAAAAAAGGCCCAACGGGGTGACAGGCGTTGGCGTTGTTCCCGGCCTTTCTTAGAACAGTGCTTGGCACATAGTAAGCGCTTCACAGATACCACCAAAAAAAGAAAAAAAGGCCCAACGGGGTGACAGGCGTTGGCATTGTACCGGGCCCTCCTTAGAACAGTGCTTGGCACACAGTAAGCGCTTCACAAATACCACCAAAAAAAAAAAAATAAAGGCCCAAAGAGGGGTGACAGGCGTTGGCGTTGTTCCTGGCCCTCCTTAGAACAGCAGTTGGCACATAGTAAAGCGCTTCACAAATACCATCAAAAAAAAAAAAACAAAAAACGCCCAACGGTGTGACAGGCGTTGGCGTTGTTTCCGGCCTTCTTTAGAACAGTGCTTGGCACAAAGTAAGCGCTTCACAAATGCCATCAAAAAAAAAAACAGGCCCAACAGGGTGACAGGCGTTGGCGTTGTTCCCGGCCTTCCTTAGAACAGTGGTTGGCACATATAAGTGCTTCACAAATACCATCGAAAAACAAAAAAGGCCCAACAGGGTGACAGGCGTTGGCGTTGTTCCCGGCCTTCCTTAGAACAGTGATTGGCACATAGTAAGCGCTTCACAAATACCATCAAAAAAAAAAAGGGGGGCCCAACAGGGTGACGGGCATTGGTGTTGTTCCCGGCCTTCCTTAGAACAGCGCTTGGCACATAGTAAGCGCTTCACAGATACCACCAAAAAAACCCAAAAAGGCCCAAAGGGGGGTGACGGGTGTTGTTCCTGGCCCTCCTTAGAACAGCAGTTGGCACAAAGTAAGCGCTTCACAAATACCATCAAAAAAAAAAGGGGGGCCCAACAGGGTGACAGGCGTTGGCGTTGTTCCCGGCCTTCCTTAGAACAGTGCTTGGCACATAGTAAGCGCTTCACAGATACCACCAAAACAACCCAAAAAGGTCCAAAGGCGGGTGACAGGCATTGGTCACGGCCCTCCTTAGAACAGTGCTTGGCACACAGTAAGAGCTTCACAGATATCACCAAAAAAGCCCCAACGGGGTGACAGACATTGGCGTTGGCCCCAGCCCTCCTTAGAACAGTGCCTGCCGCATAGTAAGTGCTTCACAAATACCAAAAAAAACAAAAAAGGCCCAACGAGGTGAACAGGCTTTGGCGTTGTTCTGGGCCTTCCTTAGAACAGTGCTTGGCACATAGTAAGCGCTTCACAGATACCACCAAAACAACCCAAAAAGGCCCAAAGGGGGGTGACGGGTGTTGGCCCTGGCCTTCCTTAGAACAGTGCTTGGCACAAAGTAAGCGCTTCACAAATACCATCAAAAAAAAAAAAGGGGGCCCAACAGGGTGACAGGCGTTGGCGTTGTTCCCGGCCTTCCTTAGAACAGCGCTTGGCACATAGTAAGCGCTTCACAGGTACCACCAAAAAAACCCAAAAAGGCCCAAAGAGGGGTAACGGGCATTGGCCACGGCCCTTCTTAGAACAGTGCTTGGCACATAGTAAGAGCTTCACAGATATCACCAAAAAAGCCCCAACGGGGTGACAGGCGTTGGCGTTGGCCCCGGCCTCCTTAGAACAGTGCTTGCCACATGGTAAGCGCTTCACAAATACCACCAAAAAAAACCAAAAAAGGCCCAACGAGGTGAACAGGCTTTGGCGTTGTTCCGGGCCTTCCTTAGAACAGTGCTTGGCACATAGTAAGCGCTTCACAAATACCACCAAAAAAAAAAGGCCCAAGGAGGGGTGATGGGCGTTGGCGTTGTTCCCGGTCCTTATTAGAATAGTGGTTGGCACATTGTAAGCGCTTCACAAATACCATCAAAAAAAAAACAAGAGGCCCAATGGGGTGACAGGCGTTGGTGTTGTACCCAGCCCTCCTTAGAACAGTGCTTGGCACATAGTACGTGCTTCACAAATAGTACCAAAAAACCCCCAAAAGGCCCAAATGTTTTGTTGTCTCCCCCTTCTAGACTGTGAGCCCGCTGTTGGGTAGGGACCATCTCTATATGTTGCCAACTTGGACTTCCCAAGCGCTTAGTACCGTGCTCCGCACACCATAAGCGCTCAATAAATACGATTGAATGAATGAATGACCGTCTCTGTATGTTGCCAACTTGTCCTTCCCAAGCGCTTAGTCCAATGCTCTGAACACAGTAAGCGCTCAATCAATATGATTGAATGAATGAATGAATGAATGCCAACTTGCACTTCCCAGGCGCTTAGTCCAGTGCTCCGCATCATCATCATCATCATCATCATCATCAGTCGTATTTATTGAGCGCTTACTGTGTGCAGAGCACTGTACTAAGCGCTTGGGAAGTACAAATTGGCAACATATAGAGACAGTCCCTACCCAACAGTGGGCTCACAGTCTAAAAGGGGGAGACAGAGAACAAAACCAAACATACAAAATAAAATAAATAGAATAGATATGTACAAGTAAAATAGAGTAATAAATATGTACAAACATCTATCCATATATACAGGTGCTGTGGGGAAGGGAAGGAGGTAAGATGGGGGGGATGGAGAGGGGGACGAGGGGGAGAGGAAGGAAGGGGCTCAGTCTGGGAAGGCCTCCTGGAGGAGGTGAGCTCTCAGCAGGGCCTCGAAGGGAGAACAGTGCTTTAGAACTTCAGAACAGTTCCGCACGGTTTCGGTTCCGCACACCGTAAGCGCTCAATCAATACGAGTGAATTCCCTTCCCCACAGCACATGTATATATGTTTGTACATATTTGTTACTCTATTTATTTATTTATTTATTTTACTTGTACATATCTATCCCATTTATTTTATTTTGTTAGTATGTTTGGTTTTGTCGTCTGTCTCCCCCTCCTAGACCGTGAACCCACTGTTGGGTAGGGCCTGTCTCTCTATGTTGCCAACTTGCCCTTCCCAAGCGCTCAGTCCAGTGCTCTGCGCACAGTAAGCGCTCAATCAATACGAGTGAATTCCCTTCCCCACAGCACCTGTATATATGTATATATGTTTGTACATATTTATTACTCTATTTATTTTACTTGTACCTATCTGTTCTATTTATTTTATTTGGTTAGTATGTTTGGTTTTGTTCTCCGTCTCCCCCCTTTAGACTGTGAGCCCACTGTTGGGTAGGGACTGTCTCAACGTGTTGCCAATTTGTACTTCCCAAGCGCTTAGTACAGTGCTCTGCACACAGTAAGCGCTCAATCAGTACGATTGATGATGATGACGGCCCTCCCCTTCGCTCTCCTCAGCGGGCCTCCCTCCACCCCGCCGGGACTCCAACTCCCAGCCTGCCTTGCGGGCGTCGACCGGGGGCGCGCTGCACGCCGGGAAGGGGAAGTCCCGCCCCTCTCCGCGCACGCGCGCGCCCCCACCATGCTCGGGTTGGGCGGCGGGGATGAGGTCATCGGCGCGCGCCGCGCAGGCGCCGTAGGTGGCGCGGCGGGCGGGCCCGGATGCGCAGGCGCCGCGCAGGCGCCGTAGAGGGTCTCGCGCGGCCGGCGGGCCCTGATGCGCACGCGCGCGGGCGCCGCTTCCGGTCGGTCGTCGGTCGGTCGGTGGCGTCGACGGCGATGCCTGAGGAGAGGGTCCCGTGGGCGGGCGGCGTCGCGCCGGCGGGCCCGAGGCGGCCCCCGACCCCCGGCCCCGCCGGCCTGGAGGAGCAGCGCCGGAGCCTGCCCATCTTCGGGGCCCGAGGCCCGCTGCTCGACCACCTCCGGACCGCCACCAGCGCCGTGCTCATCGGTGAGGGGAAACCCGGGGCCGGGAGGCCCAGGAGCGGCCCCGGCAGGCAGGCAGGCAGGCAGTCGTAGGCGACGACCACCCGGTCATTCATTCATTCGTAGGCGAGGACCGGCCCCGTCCTTCATTCATTCAATCAATCATAGGCGAGGACCGGCCCCATCATTCATTCATTCGTAGGCGAGGACCGGCCCCGTCATTCATTAGCTTATTCATTCAATCACTTCCTCACTTATTCATTCAATCGTAGGCGAGGACCGGCCCCGTCATTCAGTCATTCATTCAATCAATCATAGGCGAGGACCGGCCCCATCATTCATTCATTCGTAGGCGAGGACCGGCCCCGTCATTCATTCACTTATTCATTCAGTCACTTCCTCACTTATTCATTCAATCGTAGGCGAGGACCGGCCCCGTCATTCATTCATTCAATCAGTCATAGGCGAGGACCGGCCCCATCATTCATTCATTCGTAGGCGAGGACCGGCCCCGTCATTCATTCACTTATTTATTCAGTCACTTCCTCACTTATTTATTCAATCGTAGGCAAGGACAGGCCCCGTCATTCATTCATTCATTCAATCAGTCATAGGCGAGGACCGGCCCCATCATTCATTCATTCGTAGGCGAGGACCGGCCCCGTCATTCATTCACTTATTCATTCAATCACTTCCTCACTTATTCATTCAATCGTAGGCGAGGACCGGGCCCGTCATTCATTCAGTCGTTCATTCAATCAATCATAGGCAAGGACCGGCCCCGTCATTCATTCATTCGTAGGTGAGGACCGGCCCCGTCATTCATTCACTTATTCATTCAATCACTTCCTCACTTATTTATTCAATCGTAGGCAAGGACAGGCCCCGTCATTCATTCATTCATGCATTCGTAGGCAAGGACCGGCCCCCTTGTTCATTCATTCGTTCAGTCATTCAATCATAGGCGAGGACCGGCCCCGTCATTCATTCAGTCATTCATTCAATCAATCGTAGGCGAGGACCGGCCCCGTCGTTCATTCATTCGTAGGCGAGGACCGGCCCCGTCATTCATTCACTTATTCAGTCAATCACTTTCTCACTTATTCATTCAATCGTAGGCGAGGACAGGCCCCGTCATTCATTCATTCATTCAGTCAATCGTAGGCGAGGACCGGCCCCATCATTCATTCATAGGCGAGAACCGGCCCCGTCATTCATTCGTAGGCAAGGACCAGCCCCGTCGTTCATTCGTTCATTCATTCAATCGTAGGCGAGGACAGGCCCATTCATTCATTCAATCAATCATAGGTGAGGACCGGCCCCAGCGTTCATTCATTCATTCATTCGTAGGCGAGGACCGGCCCCGTCATTCCTTCGTTCATTCAATCGTAGGCGAGGACCGGCCCCGTCATTCATTCAGTCGTTCATTCAATCAGTCGTAGGCGAGGACCGGCCCCGTCATTCATTCATTCGTAGGCGAGGACCGGCCCCGTCATTCATTCACTTATTCAGTCAATCACTTCCTCACTTGTTCATTCAATCGTAGGCGAGGACAGGCCCCGTCATTCATTCATTCATTCAGTTAATCGTAGGCGAGGACCGGCCCCATCATTCATTCATTCATTCATAGGCGAGAACCGGCCCCGTCATTCACTCATTCATTCGTAGGCGAGGACCGGCCCCGTCGTTCATTCGTTCGTTCATTCATTCAATCGTAGGCGAGGACCGGCCCCGTCATTCATTCACTTATTCATTCAGTTACTTCCTCACTTATTCATTCAGTCGTAGGCGAGGACAGGCCCATTCATTCATTCAATCAATCGTAGGTGAAGACCGGCCCCATCGTTCACTCATTCATTCGTAGACGAGGACCGGCCCCGTCATTCATTCACTTATTCAATCAACCACTTCCTCACTTATTCATTCAATCGTAGGCGAGGACCTGCCCCGTCATTCATTCAGTCAGCCATTCAGTCGTAGGCGAGGAGTGGCCCCGTCATTCATTCATTCATTCAATCGTAGGCGAGGACCGGCCCCGTCATTCATTCACTTATTCATTCAGTCAATCACTTATTCATTCAATCGTAGGTGAGGACCGGCCCCGTCATTCATTCATTCATTCGTAGACGAGGACCGGCCCCGTCATTCATTAATTTACTCATTCATTCTATCACTTATTCAATCGTAGGCGAGGACAGGCCCTGTCATTCATTCATTCAATCGTAGGCGAGGACCGGCCCTGTCATTCATTCATTCAGTCGTAGGCGAAGACCAGGCCCGTCATTCATTCATTCAATCGTAGGCGAGGACCGGCCCCGTCATTCATTCATTCATTCATTCAATCGTAGGTGAGGGCTGGCCCCGTCATTCATTCATTCAATCGTAGGTGAGGACCGGCCCCGTCATTCATTCAGTCATTCGATCGTAGGCGAGGACCGGCCCCGTCATTCATTCAATCATAGGCGAGGACCGGCCCCGTCATTCATTCACTGATTCATTCAGTCAATCAATCAATCAATTGTGTTTATTGAGCGCTTACTGTGTGCAGAGCACTGGACTAAGCACTTGGGAAGTCCAAGTTGGCAACATCTAGAGACGGTCCCTACCCAACAGTGGGCTCAGTCTAAAAGGGAGAGACAGAGAGCAAAACCAAACATACTAACAAAGTAAAATAAATAGAATAGATAAGTACAAGTAAAATAAATAGAGTAATAAATATGTACAAACATATATACATATATATATATATTCAGTCAGTCATTCAGTTGTTCATTCATTCAATCGTAGGCGAGGACCGGCCCCATCATTCATTCAGTCATTCATTCAATCATAGGCAAGGACCGGCCCCGTCATTCATTCATTCGTAGGCGAGGACCGGCCCTGTCATTCTTTCACTTATTCATTCAATCACTCACTTATTCAATCGTAGGTGAGGACCGGCCCCATCATTCATTCATTTACTCATTCATTCAATCGCTTACATTTCACTTCAATCACTTCAATCACAGTAGACTGTGAGACCACTATTGGGTAGGGACTGTCTCTGTATGTTGCCAATTTGTACTTCCCAAGCGCTTAGTCCAGTGCTGTGCACATAGTAAGCGCTCAATAAATACGATTGATGATGATGATTGATTACTCACTCATTCATTCAATCGTAGGCAAGGACCGGCCCCGTCATTCATTCATTCATTCAATCGTAGGCGAGGACCGGCCCTGCCATTCATTCATTCATTCAATCGTAGGCGAGGACCGGCCCTGCCATTCATTCATTCATTCAATTGCAGGCGAAAACCGGCCCCGTCATTCATTCATTCGTTCAATCGTAGGCGAGGACCGGCCCCGTCATTCATTCATTCAATCGTAGGCGAAGACCGGCCCCGTGTGAGCCCACCTTTTAGACTGTGAGCCCGCTGTTGGGTAGGGACTGTCTCTATATGTTGCCAACTTGTACTTCCCAAGCTGTGCACACAGTAAGCGCTCAATAAATATGATTGATGATTGAATGAATGAACGGGTCCCTGTAGGCTCGTGTCTACCCCAGCACTTAACACAGTGCTCAGCGCAGAGCAAGCGCCCGACGAATACCACCGTGACCGCTAACGCTCTCCTTCCTCCGGCTCCGCAGGAGAGACGGGCTCCGGGAAGACTACGCAGCTCCCGCAGTACCTGTACGAAGCGGGCATCGGGCGCCAGGGCGTCATTGCCGTGACCCAGCCGCGCCGCGTGGCCGCCATCTCCCTGGCCGCCAGAGTCTCGGAGGAGAAGAGGACCGAGCTGGGGAAGCTGGTAATAATAATAATAATAATAATTACTACGTGCAAAGCACTGTTCTAAGCGCTGGGGAGGTTACAAGGTGATCAGGTTGTCCCACGGGGGGCTCACAGTCTTCATCCCTGGTACGTACCGAAACCGGCTCAGAGAGGGCGGGGGTGGCGCGGGGCGAACCCGACGCGGGGAGTGGAAGGGAGGCGGCGGATCCTGGCCCGGGCCTCAGTTTCCTCATCTGCAAAATGGGGCCCGACTGCTCGCTCTCCTCCTCCCTCAGACGGTGAGCTCTGTAGGCCGAGAGCTGTCCCGGCGCTCAGTACATAGGAAGTGTGCAGTCAGTCCCACTGCGGTGGTGGCTGCCACACAAGCCCAAGCCCCTCGGACGTCTTGTTTCCGCCTCCCGTAGACTAGAAGTTCCACGTGGGCGGGGATCGCGCCTTCCGACTCTTGTGTTGCCCTCTCCCAAGTGTTTAGCGCAGTGCTCTGCGCACAGTAAGCACTCAGGAAACATCCCCTTCCTTCCTCTCCCCCTCGTCCCCCTCTCCATCCCCCCATCTTACCTCCTTCCCTTCCCCATAGCACCTGTATATATGTATATATGGTTGTACATATTTATTACCCTATTTATTTATTTATTTATTTTACCTGTACATTTCTATCCTATTTTATTTTGTTGGTATGTTTGGTTCTGTTCTCTGTCTCCCCCTTTTAGACTGTGAGCCCACTGTTGGGTAGGGACTGTCTCTATGTGTTGCCAATTTGTACTTCCCAAGCGCTTAGTACAGTGCTCTGCACATAGTAAGCGCTCAATAAATACGATTGATTGATTGATTGCTTGATCACTGATGGACCGATCTCCCAGTCCCCATGCTGATTTCCTCCTCCTGCCCCAGCCAACGAGTGATGGTTTTTAACCTTTTCTACCTTTGAGAAGCAGCGTGGCTCAGCGGAAAGATCCCGGGCTTTGGAGTCAGGGGTCACGGGTTCAAATCCCGGCTCCACCACTTGTCAGCTGGGTGACTTTGGGCAAGTCACTTCAATCAATCAATCAATCAATCAATCGTATTTATTGAGCGCTTACTGTGTGCAGAGCACTGGACTAAGCGCTTGGGAAGTCCACGTTGGCAACGTATAGAGACAGTCCCTACCCAACAGTGGGCTCACAGTCTAAAAGGGGGAGACAGAGAACAAAACCAAACATACTAACAAAATAAAATAAATAGAATAGATATGTACAAGTAAAATAAATAGAGTAATAAATATGTACAAACATATATACATATCATCAATCGTATTTATTGAGCGCTTACTGTGTGCAGAGCACTGTACTAAGCGCTTGGGAAGTACAAGTTGGCAACATATAGAGATGGTCCCTACCCAACAGTGGGCTCGCAGTCTAGAAGGAGGAGACAGAGAACAAAACCAAACATATTAACAAAATAAAATAAGTAGAATAAATATGTACAAATAAAATAAATAAATATGTACAAACATATATACAGGTGCTGTGGGGAAGGGAAGGAGGTTAGATTATTATTATCACCTTGTAAGCTTCTCAGTGCTTAGAACAGTGCTTTGCACATAGTAAGCGCTTAATAAATGCCATCATTATCATTATTATGGGGGGATGACGAAGGGGAGAGGAAGGAAGGGGCTCAGTCTGGGAAGGCCTCCTGGAGGGGGCATGGGACTGTTCTAAGCGCGCCACTGTTTTCCACCCTGGATCACTTCTCTGGGCCTCAGTTCCCTCATCTGTAAAATGGGGGTGATGACTGTGAGCCCCCTGTGGGACCTGATCACTTTGTAACCTCCCCAGCGCTTAGAACGGTGCTTTGCACATAGTAAGCGCTTAATAAATGCCATTACTATTATTATTATTACCATCCTTGGGCAGGTGGGTTTCTGTGCAGGGTCTTCTGCCTCAGCGGCCCCATCCCTCAGCGTCCGGCCAGGAGGGCCGACGGGCAGGCGGGGGTGGGTCGGAAGCACCCCGGCGGCATTTGTAGTAACCTCCCCAGCGCTTAGAACAGTGCTTTGCACATAGTAAATGCTTAATAAATACCATTATTAGTAGTAGTAGCTATTAGGGCGGTGACCCCGGCCTCGCCGGACCACCACCTGGCTGACGGGCGGGTGGGCCGGGGCGGTCTGTCCCCCCTCCCCTCAGGTGGGCTACACGGTGCGCTTCGACGACGTGACGTCGGAGGCGACGCGGATCAAGTTCCTGACGGACGGGATGCTGCTGCGCGAGGCCGTGGCCGACCCCCTGCTGCGCCGCTACAGCTGCGTCCTCCTGGACGAGGCCCACGAGCGCACGGTCCACACCGACGTGCTCTTCGGGGTCGTCAAGGCCGCGCAGAAGAAGCGGAGGGAGCTGGGCAAGCTGCCCCTGAAGGTCAGCCCCGCGGGGCGGGCGATCCCGCGCCCGGGCTCCCCGAGGGCCCCGGGTGCGAAGGGGGAAGGGTTTCGGGCCGGGGGGAAGTCCCAGCGCGCGGCCTGGCTCCCGCAGGTCATCGTCATGTCGGCCACCATGGACGTCGACCAGTTCTCCCAGTATTTCGGCGGCGCCCCCGTCCTCTACCTGGAGGGCCGGCAGCATCCCATCCAGATCTTCTACACCAAGCAGCCCCAGAGTGACTACCTCCAGGCAGCCCTCGTCTCCGTCTTCCAGATTCACCAGGTACCGATCCCGAGGGGTTCCGGGACCGGAGCCGCCGATACGGGAAGCGTGGCCCCGGCCCCTCCCCTCGGGACGAGCGGCGATGTTGGATTATTAGGGGGTCCCCCCTGCACCCGAAAGGGAAGTCCGCCCCGGCTCACCGCGTGGAGCCGGTGGACGGGTCACCTGGGATGCCGTGGGCCGAGCGGAAGCATCCGGTCCCGGGAAACGCCCTCCGGGACGCTTCATTTTTGTCCTAAATTTCCCGGGAGCTGGTTCCCAAGACCGCGCAGATGTGGGCCTCTAGTCCTCTAGACTGTGAGCCCGCTGTTGGGTAGGCATCGTCTCTATAAGTTGCAAAGTTGTACTTCCCAAGCGCTTAGTACAGTGCTCTGCACACAGTAAGTGCTCAATAAATACGATTGATTGATTGATTGGTCCCATTTAGGCAGGAGGCAGGCAGAGAGACGGCCCCAGTGCTTTGCACATAGTAAGCGCTCAATAAAGACCGTCATTATTATTATTATTTATTAAGCACTTAATACGTGCAAAGCACTGTTCTAAGTGCTGGGGAGGTTACAAGGTGATCAGGTTGTTCCACAGGGAGCTCACAGTCTTCATCCCTTTTAGACTGTGAGCCCACTGTTGGGTAGGGACTGTCTCTATGTGTTGCCAATTTGTACTTCCCAAGCGCTTAGTACAGTGCTCTGCACATAGTAAGCGCTCAATAAATATGATTGATTGATTGATTGATTGATCCCTAATAAATACGATTGAATGAACGAATGAATGGGCAACCGCCGGCTCCGGACCCCCAGAGGAGCGCCCAGTCCAGCTGCTCCACGCCCTTTCCCCATCTCGCTCCCAGGAGGCCCCCTCCTCCCAGGACATCCTGGTTTTCCTGACGGGCCAGGAGGAGATCGAGGCCATGAGCAAAACCTGCCGGGACATCGCCAAGCAGCTTCCGGACGGCTGTCCTCCGCTGCTGGTGCTGCCCCTGTATGCCTCCCTTCCCTACTCGCAGCAACTGAGGGTCTTCCAGGGGGCCCCAAAGGTGAGCCGTCACGGTTTTCCGGTGCGTCCGGGGCCACCTCCCCTGGGCTCTTCCGCCCGCCCTCACCGGGCCCGCCGCCGCCTTCCTTCCCCTCCCCCAGGGCTCTCGCAAAGTGATCATCTCCACCAACATCGCCGAAACCTCCATCACCATCGCCGGAATCAAATTCGTGATCGACACGGGCATGGTGAAAGCCAGGAAGTACAGCCCCGGTGAGAGCTCGCGGGGGCTGCCGATTTCAACCGCGGGGCCTCGGCCCGAAGGTCGAGGGCGGGGGTCGTCTTGAGGCTGCCGCGGGGCCCGAGCCCTTCCGATCCAAGTGGGCACGATCTGCTGGCGCTGCCCCCCGGGCCCGGCCTGTGGGCGGACGGGAGGCGGTGCCCAGGCGATCCCCGGGTTGGAGGACCACGGCCCCTCTGAGCCGCCCACTTGCTCGGCGTGCCGTGGGGCTTTCCCGTGGCCGTCCCCACGTCGATCCCTCCCCGCCGTCCGCAGGCAGCGGCCTCGAGGTGCTGGCGGTGCAGCGGGTGTCCAAAGCCCAGGCCTGGCAGCGGGCCGGCCGGGCGGGCCGGGAGGACAGCGGCCTCTGCTACCGGCTCTACACGGAGGATGAGTTCGAGAAGTTCGACAGGATGACCGTCCCGGAGATCCAAAGGTCAGGCCTCCCCTCTCCCGTCCGGTTCCCGTCCGCGGGGATCCTCCCGTGTCCCGCTTCAGCTGTCGCTGACGATGCCCCCCTCTCTCCCCTTCCCCCCAACCCCGGTAGGTGTAACCTGGCTAGCGTGGTGCTGCAGCTCCTCGCCCTGAGGATCCCGAATGTCCTCACCTTCGATTTCATGTCAAAGCCGTCCCCAGGTGAGCCGGCGGGAGGGGAGGGCAAATCGATCGGTCAGTGCTATCGATCGAGCGCTTACCTTGTGCACCGTACTAAGGGGCCGAGAGAGTCCAGTACAGCGGAGTTGGCGGACACATTCCCTGCCCACGAGGAGCGCGCGGTCTATATGGGGAGGCAGACATCGATATAAATAAATTACGGATACGTCCGTAAGATCGAAGCGCAAGGAGCAGACAGAAGGGAGAGGGAGTAGAGGGAATGAGGGCTTGGTCGGGGAAGGCGTCTTGGAGGAGGTGTGATTTTTCAGAAGGCTTTGAATTGGCGGAGAGTGGCAGTCTGTTGCCTGTGAAGGGGAGGGAGGTCCAGGCCAGAGTCCGGGCGTGGTCAGCGGTGATACAGACGAAATGGGAGCACAGAGCAGATTGGCGTTAGAGGAGCAAAGTGTGCAGGCTGGGAAACACTCGAGGAAATCATCCAACGGCTGGGATTTCTGGGCACTTTGGGAGCCCGGTCCCGCTCGCCTGTGGTTTCAGAAACCAAGACGGCGCGGGAATCAATCAATCAATCAGTCGTATTTATTGAGCGCTTACTATGTGCAGAGCACTGTACTAAGCGCTTGGGAAGTACAAATTGGCAACATATAGAGACAGTCCCTACCCAACAGTGGGCTCACAGTCTAAAGGGGGGAGACAGAGAACAAAACCAAACCTACTAACAAAATAAAATAAATAGAAGAGATATGTACAAGTAAAATAAATAAACAGAGCAATAAATATGTACAAACATATATACAGGTGCTGTGGGGCAGGGAAGGAGGTAAGATGGGGGGGATGGAGAGGGGGACGAGGGGGAGAGGAAGGAAGGGGCTCAGTGTGGGAAGGCCTCTTGGAGGAGGTGAGCTCTCAGCAGGGCCTTGAAGGGAGGAAGAGAGCTAGCTTGGCGGAGGGGCAGAGGGATTGGGGGCATTCCGGGCCCGGGGGATGACGTGGACCGGGGGTCGACGGCGGGACAGGCGAGAACGAGGGACGGTGAGGAGATTAGCGGCGGAGGAGCGGAGGGTGCGGGCTGGGCTGGAGAAGGAGAGAAGGGAGGTGAGGGAGGAGGGGGCGAGGGGATGGACAGCCTGGAAGCCCAGGGTGAGGGAAGACCCGGGGCCGCGGCGTAGATGAGGATGGGCCCGGGGAGCGAGGCCGCCCCCCGCCTCCCTTGGTCGGGGCTCACGGCGGGGCTCCCGGGTTTGGAGATCACATCCAGGCGGCCGTCGACCAGCTGGACCTGCTGGGGGCCCTAGACCGGAAGGATGAGCAGCTGACCCTCACCCCCATCGGGAGGAAGATGGCAGCCTTTCCCCTGGAGCCCAAGTTTGCCAAAGTAAACAGTCGGTTGGGTGCGGTGGCCGGGATGGCGTGTGTTGGGCTCCCCCGGGAGGGAGGGAAGCCTAGCAGCAGCAGCAGTAGTAGCAGCAGCGGTATTTATTGAGCACCTGTTTGGTGCGGGGCACTGCCCTAGACTCCCGGGAAGTACAGAACAGCAGAGTGACCGGTCCCCTGCCCCAACGGATCCTCCGCTCTCAGCCCGGCATCCTTTCTGTGCTTTCTGGCTGGCCGCCCCTAACCATCCCCTCTGCTCTGGCCCTCACCCCCCGAAGTTTGGCATTCCCACTTCTCCCGAAGTTTGGCATTCCCACTTCTCCCGAAGTTTGGCATTCCCACTTCCCCCTCGTCTAGCTCACGCGCCCCTGACCGGGCCCACCAGAAAGCCGAGCGCTCACATCCCCCCCCCCCCCCCCGTCAGTCGCTCTACACTGTAAACTCCTTGTGGGCGGGGAATGTGATTGTTTATTGTTATATTGTGCTCTCCCAAGTGCTTAGCACATTGCTCTGCACACAGTAAGTGCTCGGTAAATACGATTGAATAATAATAATGATAATAATGGCATTTATTAAGCGCTTACTATGTGCAAAGCACTGTTCCAAGCGCTGGGGAGGTTACAAGGTGATCAGGTTGTCCCACGGGGGGCTCACAGTCTTTATCCCCATTTTACAGATGAATGAATGAGTGAGTCAGTGATTCACAATCTTCTAGACTGTGAGCCCACTGTTGGGTAGGGACCGTCTCTAGATGTTGCCAACTTGTCCTTCCCAAGCGCGTAATACAGTGCTCTGCACACAGTAAGTGCTCAATAAATACGATTGAATGAGTGAATGAATGGATCACTTATTGAGCACTTACTATGTGCAGAGCACCGTACTAAGAACTCGGGATAGTACAATACAACAGAATTAGCAGACATGTTCCCTGCCCGTAATGAGCTTACGGTCTAGGGGGAGGGACGGACATTAATATGAATAAATTCACACATATATAAATTCCTTGTGGGAGGGAGGGAGGGAACAATGACATTGGCCCAAGCCAAATAAAAAATAAAAATAATGATGGCATTTATTAAGAGCTTACTATGTGCAAAGCACTGTTCTAAGCGCTGGGGAGGTTACAAGGGGATCAGGTTGGCCCACGGGGGGGCTCCCGGTCTTCATCCCCATTTTCCAGATGAGGTAACTGAGGGCCCAGAGAAGTTAAGTGACTTGCCCAAGGTCACACAGCGGACGTGGTGGAGCCGGGATTCGAACCCCTGACCTCTGACTCCAAAGGTGCTGTATTGGGAAGAGGTCAGTGTAAAGAAGCAGCGTGGCTTACTGGCAAGAGCGCTGGCTGGAGACTCAGAGGATGTGGGTTCTAATAATAGTAATAATAATAATAGTGATGATGGCATTTATTAAGCACTTACTATGTGCAAAGCACCGTTCTAAGCACTGGGGAGGTTACAAGGTGATCAGGTTGTCCCACCGGGGGGGCTCACAGTCTTCATCCCCATTTTACAGATGAGGTCACTGAGGCCCAGAGAAGTGAAGCGACTTGCCCAAAGTCTCCCAGCCGACAAGTGGCGGAGCCGGGATTTGAACCCCTGACCTCTGACTCCAAATCCCGGGCCCTTTCCACTGAGCCACGCTGCTTCTAATGCCGGTTCTGCCACTTCGTCATCATCAGTCGTATTTATTGAGCGCTTACTGTGTGCAGAGCACTGTACTGAGCGCTTGGGAAGTACAAGTTGGCAACGTATAGAGACAGTCCCTACCCAACAGTGGGCTCACAGTCTAAAAGGGGCCACTTGTCTCCTGTGTGACTTTGGGCAAGCCACTTAGCGTCTCTGTGCCCCAGTTACCTCACCTGCAGAATGGGGATCCAGACTGTGAGCCCCACGTGGGACAACTCGATCGCCTTGTGTCTACCTCAGGGCTTAGAACAGCGCTTGGCACGTAGTAAGCGCCTAACAACTATCATCATCTAAAGTGTCTGCGTCTCCCTGGGCTCTGCAGACCATCCTCCTGGCCCCCAAATTCCACTGCACGGAAGAGATCCTGACCATCATCTCCCTGCTGGCCGTGGACAGCGTCCTCTACAACCCCCCGGCCCGGCGGGACGAGGTGCAGGCCGTCCGCAGGAAGTTCATTTCCAGCGAGGGCGACCACATCACCCTGCTGAACGTTTACCGGTCCTTCAGAAGCGTGGGCGGCAGCAAGGTACCAGCGGGCCGCCACGCTCTCCTCCTGCCCCCCGGCCGCCTCCAGCTCCCCTCTCTCCCTCCCATCCGGCTCGGGAAGATTCAGCCGGAGCGGGAGGCGGGATTTCCCGGCCGCTCCCCGGGGGCGCTTGGGGAAGTACGCCCCGAGGTGACCCGTTCTCCGTCCCCCCGGGAGCTCGCGTGGTAGCGGGAATCGGAGCCGGCGGGAGGCCGAGGCCTCGCTCTCCTCACGGCGGGGATGGGGGTCCGGCCGGCCCCCTTTCGGTCCCTCGGCAGGAATGGTGCAGAGAGAACTTCGTCAACGGCAAGAACGTGTCGCTGGCGGCCGAAGTCCGAGCCCAGCTCCGGGACATCTGCGTAAAGGTAACGGGGTCTCGGGGGCAGCTCCTCCCTCCTCCCCTTCCTCCCCGCCGCCTGCAGCCCGGCCGGGGTCGGTCGGCGTCCGTCCCGAGGTTGGGGGGCAGCGGGGGGCCGGCGTCGGCCCCTCCGCCCGTCTGATCCGTCTCCCGCCCGCCCGCCCAGCTGTCCGTGCCCCTGGAGTCGTGTCGCGGGGACACGGGGAGCGTCCGCCGCTGCCTGGCCCACAGCCTCTTCATGCACGCGGCCGAGCTGCAGCCGGACGGCACCTACGCCACGGTGGACTCGCATCAGCCCGTGGCCATCCACCCCTCCTCCGTCCTGTTCCACTGCAAGCCGGCCTGCGTCACCTACAACACGCTGCTCCACACCAACCGCTGCTACATGCGGGACCTGTGCGTCGTCGACGCCGACTGGCTGTACGACGCCGCGCCCGAGTACTTCCGCAGGAAGCTGCGGGCCGCCCGCAACTGACTGCCGTCGGCGGGACCCTCACCCTCCCGGCTTCCCCCCGCCCCGGCTCAGAAACGCCCAGGAGGAGCCGGGCTGGTGCAGGGATTCGGTTGTGGTGCTGGGGAGGGGCGTGGTGAAAGCGAACGTGGCGTCGGCTGGTGATGCCTGGCGGGGGACGCCTGGATTCATCGGGCTGCTCGGGAATCCGTTTCCTCCGCAAGCTTCGGCTCCGGGAAACAGGACTCTTGGGGCGTCTTTAGGAAGGGGGTGCTGATGGCTGCGACCTCCCTGGGTCCCCTCCGGAGAGGGGACGTCAGCTGCTCCCCCATCTCCCACAGCCCCCATCAGTTGGTTCCCTCGGCCCAGTATGCGGGGGGCTGCCGGGGGGCCACCCTGGCATTCCAGGCCCCCAGAGGAGCCGAGCCCAGTGACCGCTCCTTCCTTCCCAAGGGGGCTGACCAGGCATTCCAGACCCGCTGGAGCCTTTTCCAGGAACCGGGCACCATCAGATCCCGGACCAGTTGCTCCTCAGGAAATGCGGCGGGGCCGGGAGAAAGCCCCCTCCAACCAGGCTCCCGGCCGTCGGGGCCTACCAGTGGCCAGCGGCTGTGGGGAGCGGGTCTGGAATCGGGCCGGGCCGCAGTGTGGGCCGAGTACTATACACCGAGTGCTGGCCGGGGGCCCGGGGCGTCCAGCTGGGAGGGCGTGGGCTGCCGGAGTCCCCGAGCCCCTGCCCCGCAGTGGGTACGAGTCTGAGGGCAGAGACGGGATCGTGGGCACGCATCAGGACAGCTCGTGCCATCCGGCCGCGAGTGTGTGCCGGCCGGCTGGCCGGCCGGCCCGGGTAGAGAGCGCGTCAGCTTCCCCGCCCGAGCTGATTCGGACCCGTGCCCGCGGGCCCTGCCGTTCACCTTGCCCAAAATGTCGCTCGTCTCTGCCTCGT
The DNA here is from genome assembly GCF_015852505.1 of Tachyglossus aculeatus. Classification (NCBI taxonomy): domain Eukaryota; kingdom Metazoa; phylum Chordata; class Mammalia; order Monotremata; family Tachyglossidae; genus Tachyglossus; species Tachyglossus aculeatus. The sequence goes on along the minus strand of NC_052082.1, from coordinate 58,241,146 downwards.
ACCCTCCTCCGAAACGATTCCCTTGTGGGAAAGGTGTTCGGAGAGGGAGGAAAAGGGCAACAGGGTCTCTCCGGAGCTTTGTCAGGGGCGTGCAGGAGCACCCTTCACGGGGCCATTCTGCTGGAGATGCAGACCGGTGCTGTCCGTTTTCCAGGGTGCTTTTGAGGACACTTCAGAATTTTTATCTAAGCTGCTCAGGGAAGAATTCAGATGGGCAAAGCCCACTCTGACTCCATTTATAATGACAGGCTGGCCATTTGTATGAGTCTGTCATTATAACCTGTATAAACCTCAAGTTGAGCTTTCTTTTTAGACTGCTTTCCTTACTCCTCCGACGGCTTTGGTACCGCAGACCCTGGGGCTGTCCCTGGCTCAGCTGTGCCTTGGGGGTGGTGAGGCCCCCTCACCCCACCCCTCCGCACAAGTCTGCTCACCCCCCTTCCTTCTGCTTCTCTGCGAAAGCACCCCAACTGCAGAAAAAGGCAGTAAAGCACATTTTGTTCTGTCTTTGATCGGTGGTGGAGTGATATTTATGTTGCGGGGCCGGGTGGAGAGAGGTTAACAATACTGCCAGTTACTGCTCTTCCAGGAGGCCTTCTCTGATTGATGCCACCTGTTCTCTGCCCTGATACCACACGGGCTCAGTGGTCCTCCCCTTCCCCGTGTCACGTAGAGACCCCGAGATGACCCATTTCCCTCGCCCCATCTTGCCCACGTGCGCCAGGCGTGCCGGTCATGTGTTTCCAGACATGTGCAAAGCGTGTGTATATGAAGGGCTGTGTGGGCTTGTCTATAGTGTGAGTGGTTGCACGCTGAGGGTACACAGGCCTTACCCGTGGGGCTAGAGGCTACATTCACACACACACACTCACCCCACCCCAAATCAATCAATCAATCGGGAAGGTTTGGCCGGGCACAATCTTAGTATTTGGCCTTCAGGGGGATGTGCTAAAACATCCATGTGGTAGTTATTAAATGCTAACTACCTGCTAAATGCCATACAATCAAGTCAGACCCAATCCCTACCCCAACCAGGATTCAACAGCCTAAACAGGAGGGAGAATATGTATTTTACCCCATTTTACAAATCAATCAATCATATTGAGCGCTTACTGTGTGCAGAGCACTGTACTAAGCGCTTGGGAAGTACAAGTTGGCAACATAGACGGTCCCTACCCAACAGTGGGCTCAGAACTGGGCAGGGAGTGCATCCTGAAGTATCGAGAAGCAGCGTGGCTCAGTGGAAAGAGCACGGGCTTTGGAGTCAGTCACGGGTTCAAATCCCGGCTCCTCCAGCTGTCCGCTGTGTGACTGTGGGCGAGTCACTTCACTTCTCTGTGCCTCAGTCACCTCATCTGTAAAATGGGGATTCAAACTATGAGCCTCCCATGGGACAACCTGATCACCTTGTAACCTCCCCAGCGCTTAGAACAGTGCTTTGCACATTGTAAGTGCTTAACAAATACCATCATTATTATTATTGGCATCCACCAACTCTGTTGTATTATACTCTTCCAAGCGCTTAGTTCAGTGCCTGCACACAGTAGGTGAGCAGTGTAGTCCGGTGGACGGCCTGGGAGTCGGAAGGACCCAGGTTCTATTTTGGCTCTGCTTTGTGACCTTGGGCAACTCACTAACTTCTTTGCCTCAGTTACCTCAACTGTAAAATGGGGATTATGACTGTGAGCCATGTGGAACAGGGACCGTGTCCAACCTGATTAGCTTGTATCTAACCCAGCACTTAGAACAGTGCCTAGCATATAGTAACAGCTTAACAAATAGCATTTTTTAAAAAAATTTACATGAGCAGGGACTGTGACAAGCTGTGTGGCATAGAGGAAAGGGGATCTGGGCACTAATCTGGGCTCTGCTACTTGACTAATGCGCTTAGAACAGTACCTGGTACATAGTAAGCGCCTAACAAGTACCATTATTCTGTGTGCATTTGGGTGAATTGCTTCACTTCTCTGGTCCTCAGTGACCTCATCTGTAAAATGGGGGTGAAGACTGGGAGCCCCATTTGGGACGGGGACTGTATCCAACCCAATTTGCTTGAATCCACTCCTGCGTTTAGTGCCGTGCTTGGCCCCCAGTAAGCGCTTAAAATGCTATTGTTAATTATGATTATTATTATCATTCTCCGTGCTCGTGTGCCCCCAGGGGCCCAGGCCTGATAAAATGGCAGGGAGGTGGACGGCTGGAGCCTGGGCCCAAGCAGCGTGAACGTCTGGTCATCTGGACTGGCGTGGCTCAGTGGAAAGAGCCCGGGCTTTGGAGTCGGAGGTCGTGGGTTCGAATCCCGACTCCGCCACGTCTGCTGTGTGACCTGGGCAAGTCGCTTCACTTCTCTGAGCCTCAGTTCCCTCATCTGTAAAATGGGGATTAAGACTGTGAGACAACGTGATCACCCTGTACCCCGCCCCAGCGCTTAGAATAGTGTTTTGCACTTAGTAAGCGGTTGACAAATGCCCTCACTATTCTTCTTCTTATAAGTACAGGGACAGAGTCGAAAAAAACACTAAAATGGGCGGAGGCCTAGCCGTGGTTCTGCGCATGCGCTCCGTGTCCCGCACAGCCTTCTGGGATTGGTAGTTCGCCAGGACGAGCGGCCCGCTGCGCATGCGCGGCGCCAGCTTTTTCTTCACGCGGTCATTCAATCAATCAATCGTATTTATTGAGCGCTTACTGTGTGCAGAGCACTGGACTAAGCGCTTGGGAAGGATAAGTAGGCAACAGATAGAGACGGGCTCTTTCCACTAAGCCACCGGCCCGGCCCAGACCCAGCTATTCACCCCCAATGTCATTAAAGCGCTTAGTACAGTGGTCTACACACAGTAAGAGCTCAATAAATACCACTGAATGAATGAATGAATTAAAGAATGAATGGGCTTAATTCCCCCATTAAGCCCTCTTTTCCCCCACTCCAACTCCCTGCTGCATCATCGATGCACTTGGATATATATATGTTTGTACAGATTTATTACTTATTTTACTTGTACATATTTACTATCCTATTTTACTTTGTTAATATGTTTTGTTTTGTTGTCTGTTTCCCCCTTTTAGACTGTGAGCCTGTTGTTGGATAGGGACCGTCTCTATATGTTGCCAATTTGGACTTCCCAAGCGCTTAGTACAGCGCTCTGCACACAGTAAGCGCTCGATAAATACGATTGAATGAATAAATGAATTTACACTTTTGGGGAACTGGGCAGTCATCTCAGAGCCCTCGGCATTTATAATACTACTAATAATTATTATTGTATTTGTTAAACGCTTACTTTGTGCCAGGCATTGTTCTAAGCACTGGGGTAGGTACAAGATAATCAATCAATCAATCGTATTTATTGAGCGCTTACTGTGTGCAGAGCACTGTACTAAGCGCTTAGCACTGTAATCCCTCACCTTTAAAATAGTGATTAAGATTGTGAGCCACATATTAATGTCTGTCTCCCCCTCGGGTCTGTAAGCCCACTGTGGGCAGGGAACGTGCCTAACCAACTTTCTTGTACTCTCCGTCAATCAATCAATGGCATTTATTGCAGGCATACGATGTGCAGCATTATTAAGGTCACATACCTGAGAGGCCTTCCTCAATTAAGCCTTCTTTTCCCCAGTTGGGTCTCCTTTCTGGGTCATCTTTGCCATTGGATCTGTGCCTATTGAGTATTTCAATCAATCAATCAATCGTATTTATTGAGCGCTTACTGTGTGCAGAGCACTGTACTAAGCGCTTGGGAAGTACAAGTTGGCAACATCTAGAGACGGTCCCTACCCAACAGTGGGCTCACAGTCTAAAAGGGGGAGACAGAAAACAAAACCAAACATACTAACAAAATAAAATAAATAGAATAGATATGTACAAGTAAAATAAATAAATAAAATAGAGTAATAAATATGTACAAACATATATACATATATATGCATATATATACATACATATGTATATATACACATATATACAGGTGCTATATACCCAAAATGAATGTATGTATCTTTAAATTATGCATTATAAATGACTTATTTTATGTTAATGTCTGCCTCCTCCTCTAGACTGCAAGATTGTTATGGGCAGGGAACCCGTCTGCTAATTCTGTTGTATCGTACTTCCAATTGCTTAGTATAGTACTCTGCATAATAGAAGTGCTCAATAAATACTATTGATTGATTGAATGCACTGTGATAAGTGGCTGGGAGAGTACGGTACGACATAGTTAGCAGGCAAGTTCCTGGACCGAAACAAGCTTTCAGTCTACTGGGGGAGACAGACATTAATATCAATAAAGAATTTATACTACATGATTTAAAGATATGTGCATAAATGTGTAGGGTTGAGGGTTGGGGCAAATAATAATAATAATTGTGCTAGCTGTTAAGCGCTTACTATGTGCCAAACGCTGTACTAACTGCTGGGGGAAGGGGGAATACTCTGCACACAGTCAGCGCTCGATAAATACGACTGAATGAATACAAGCAAATTGGGTTGGACAGTCGCTGTCCCGCATGGGGCTCACAGTCTCAATCCCCATTTTCCGGATAATAATAATAACGATGGCATTTATTAAGCGCTTTCTATGTGCGAAGCACTGTTCTAAGCGCTGGGGAGGTTACAAGACTATCAGGTTGTCCCACATGGGGCTCACAGTCTTAATCCCCATTTAACAGATCACTGAGGCCCAGAGAAGTGAAGTGTCTTGCCCAAGATCACACAGCAGACAAATGCACTTGTGTATTTTTGTATATATTATTCTATTTATTTTATTAATGATGTGTATATATATCTATAATTCTATTGATCTATTTCGACGCTACTGAGGCCTGTCTACTTGTTTTGCTGCCTGTCTCCCCCTTCTAGATTGTGAGCCCACTGTTGGGTAGGGACCGTCTCTATATGTTGCCAACTTGTACTTCCCAAGCGCTTAGTCCAGTGCTCTGCACACAGTAAGCGCTCCACAAATACGATGGAGTGAAGCGGAGGAGGCGGGATTAGAACCCATGACCTCGTGCCTCTGAAGCCCGGGCTGACAGATCCGAGTGCCCAGACGAGCGGTTGGTGCGGTGCTCTGCATGCGGGTAATAATAATAATGATGGCATTTATTAAGCGCTTACTGTGTGCAAAGCACTGTTCTAAGCGCTGGGGAGGTTACAAGGTGATCAGGTTGTCCCACGGGGGGCTCACAGTCTTCATCCCCATTTTCCAGATGAGGTCACTGAGGCCCAGAGAAGTGAAGTGACTTGCCCAAAGTCACCCAGCTGGCAATTGGTAGAGTCGGGATTAGAACCCATGACCTCGGACGCCAAAGCCCGGGCTCTTTCCACTGAGCCATGCTCCTTCTCCATTTTTGGCACATAGTAGTAATAATAATACTAATACTAACAATAATAATAATAATAATGATGGCATTTGTTAAACGCTATGTGCAAAGCACTGTTCTAAGCGCTGGGGAGGTTACAAGGTGATCAGGTTGTCCCCCAGGGGGCTCACAGTCTTCATCCCCATTTTCCAGATGAGGTCACTGAGGCCCAGAGACGTGAAGTGACTTGCCCAAAGTCACCCAGCTGGCAATTGGCAGAGCCGGGATTCGAACCCATGACCTCGGACTTCCAAAGCCCGGGCTGGTTCCACTGAGCCACGCTGCTTCTGAGCGGTAAGCGCTGACTGAAGACGGTTGGAGGCCTGGCGTTCCGTTAACGCTCTCGGTTCTCCTACAAGGCGAGAGGCGGGAGAGAGCTGCCGGGCCGGACGGAAGAACGGGGCCGCCCCACCGATGGGGGGCGTGGGGGTGCCTGCCCTGCGCCTGCGTGCCTACCCTGCGCGTGCGCGCGTGCGCGCGTGCCCTGCTGCTGCGTGCCCTGCTGCTGCGTGCGTGCCTGCCCTGCGCCTGCGTACGTGCCCTGCGCCTGCGTACGTGCCCTGCGCCTGCGTACGTGCCCTGCGCCTGCGTACGTGCCCTGCGCCTGCGTACGTGCCCTGCGCCTGCGTGCCCTGCGCGCGTGCCCTGCTCCTACGTGCGTGCCCTGCTCCTACGTGCGTGCGTGCCCTGCGCCTGCGTGAGTGCCCTGCTCCTCCGTGCGTACCTGACCTGCGCCTGCGTGCCCTGCGCCTGCGTGCGTCCCCTGCGCCTGCGTGCGTGCCCTGCCCGTGCGTGCGTGCCCTGCTCGTGCGTGCGTGCCCTGCGCCTGCGTGCCCTGCTCCTGCGTGCGTGCCCTGCTCCAGCGTGCCCTGCTCCAGCGTGCGTGCGTGCCCTGCTCCAGCGTGCGTGCGTGCCCTGCTCCAGCGTGCGTGCGTGCCCTGCGCCTGCGTGCGTGCCCTGCGCCTGCGTGCGTGCCCTTCTCCTGCGTGCGTGCGTGCGTGCCCTCGATCCCCGTGCAGCGGTCGGCACGTGTTCCTCCGCGATGCTGCTGCTGCGCTCCGTGTCCCGGGCCGCGTCCGCGTCCGCCCGGGCCCTGCCCGTGTCCGCCCGGGCCCTGCCCGCCCTCCTGCTGCCGGCCTCGGCCTCGGCCTCGGCGTCTCCGGCCCCCGGGCGGGCCCTCAGCCGCTCCTTCGGCCCGTTCAGCGTGGCTTCGGGCTGGACGCGACGGCCCGGCCTCCTGCAGCCCCGCCGGGACACTTGTCCCTGCTCCTGCCGCTGCGGCGCCCTGCACACCGAAGGTAACGCTCCCTCCCCCTCCCCCTCCCCACAACCCCGGCACTCATTCATTCATTCATTCAATCGTATTGATTGAGCGCCTACCGTGTGCAGAGCACTGCACTAAGCGCTTCGTCTTATTTACTCTTTATTTATCTTTATTTTATTTGTACATATCTATTCTATTTTATTAGTACGTTTGGTTTTGTTCTCCGTCTCCCCCTTTTAGACTGTGAGCCCACTGTTGGGTGGGGACCGTCTCTAGACGTTGCCAACTTGGACTTCCCAAGCGCTTAGTACAGTGCTGTGCACATAGTAAGCGCGCAATAAATACGATTGATGATGATGATGGTCTTTTAGACTGTGAGCCCACTGTTGGGTAGGGACTGTCTCTCTGTGTTGCCAACTTGTACTTCCCAAGCGCTTAGTCCAGTGCTCTGCACGCAGCAAGCGCTCAATAAATACGATTGATAGATTGATTGGGAAGTCCAAGTTGGCAACATCCCACACTGAGCCCCCTCCTTCCTCTCCCCATCCCCCCTCGCCTTACCCCCTTCCCCTCCCCACTCCATCTGTATACATGGATATAGGTTTGTACGGATTTATTACTCTATTTTACTGGTCCACACTTATTCTATTTAATTTTGCTAATATGTTTGGCCTTGTCGTCTGTCTCCCCCTTCTAGACTGCGAGCCCGCTGTTGGGTAGGGACTGTCTCTAGATGTTGCCAAATTGGACTTCCCAAGCGCTTAGTACAGTGTTCCGCACACAGTAGGCGCTCTATAAACACGAATGAATGAATGAATGAACTAGAGACGGTCCCTGTGTTGCCAACTTGTACTTCCTAAGCGCTTAGTCCAGTGCTCCGCACACAGGAAGAGCTCAATAAATAGGATTGAATGAATGAATGAACATCTAGAGACGGTCCCTATGTTGCCAACTTGTACTTCCCAAGCGCCTAGTCCAGTGCTCCGCACATAGTAAGCGCTCAATAAATACGATTGAATGAATGAACGACATCTAGAGACGGTCCCTATGTTGCCAACTTGTACTTCCCAAGTGCTTAGTCCAGTGCTCCGCACACAGTAAGCGCTCAGTAAATAGGATTGAATGAATGAATGAATGAACATCTAGAGACGGTCCCTATGTTGCCAACTTGTACTTCCCAAGCGCTTAGTCCAGTGCTCCGCACACAGTAAGCGCTCAGTAAATAGGATTGAACGAATGAATGAACATCTAGAGACGGTCCCTATGTTGCCAACTTGTACTTCTCAAGCGCTTAGTACAGTGCTCCGCACACAGTAAGCGCTCAATAAATACGATTGATTGATTGATTGAACAATGGGCTCACACACGGACACTCCAACACCCCTGTCTGCCCGGTGACCTTGGCAAGGCAAGGGAATACTACCACTGCTACTATTAATAATAGTAATAATAATAATAATAATAATAATAATAACAATGATGAGATTTGTTAAGCTCTCACTATGTGCCAAGCACTGTTCCAAGCGCCGGGGAGGTAACAGGCGATCAGGTTGCCCCACGTGGGGCTCACAGTCTTCATCCCCATTGTACAGATGAGGGAACCGAGGCTCAGAGAAGTGGAGTGACTTGCCCAAGGTCACACAGCAGACACGTGGCAGAGCTGGAATTAGAACCCACGACCGCCGGGAGCCCAGGCTTGGGAGTCAGAGGTCATGGAGAAGCACTTCACTTCTCTGTGCCTCAGTTCCCTCATCTGTAAAATGGGGGTGAAGACGGTGAGCCCCACGGGGGACAACCTGATCACCTTGTGTAACCTCCCCAGCGCTTAGAACAGGGCTTTGCACAGAGTAAGCGCTTAATAAATGCCAAAAAAAAAAAATGCAGCGTGGCTCAGTGGCTTTGGAGTCAGAGGTCGTGGGTTCGAATCCCGGCTCCGCCACTTGTCATATGTGTGACTTTGGGGAAGTCACTTCACTTCTCTGGGCCTCAGTCGCTTCATCTGGAAAAGGGGGGTGAAGACTGAGCCCCACGTGGGGCAACCTGATCACCTTGTATCCCCCAGCGCTTAGAACAGTGCTTGGCACAGAGTAAGCGCTTAACAAATGCCATCATTAAGTCACTTTGCTTTTCTGGGCCTCAGTCCCCTCATCTATAAAATGGGGACGAAGGCCGTGAGCCTCACGTGGGACAACCCGATTATCTTGGATCTCCCTCAACGCGTAGAACAGCGCGTGGCACAGAATAAGCGCTTAACAAATAATAATAATGACGATGGCATTTGTTAAGCGCTTACTGTGTGCAAAGCACCGTTCTAAGCGCTGGGGGGATACAAGGTAATCAAGGTTGTCCCACGTGGGGCTCACAGGCTTAATACCCATTTTACAGATGAGGGAACTGAGGCTAGAGAAGTTGTGACTTGCCCAAGGTCACACAGCAGACACGTGGCGGAGCCGGGATTCGAACCCATGACCTCTGACTCCCAAGCCTGGGCTCTTTCCACCGAGCCAAGCTGTTTCTCCAACAAATGCCATCATTAAGTCACTTCGCTTTTCTGGGCCTCAGTCCCCTCATCTGTAAAATGGGGGATGAAGGCCGTGAGCCCCACGTGGGACAACCCGATTATCTTGGATCTCCCTCAACGCTTAGAACAGTGCGTGGCACAGAGTAAGCGCTTAACAAATGCCATCATTAAGTCACTTCGCTTTTCTGGGCCTCAGTCCCCTCATCTGTAAAATGGGGACGAAGGCCGTGAGCCCCACGCGGGACAACCCGATTATCTTGGATCTCCCTCAACGCTTAGAACAGTGCGTGGCACAGAGGAAGCGCTTAACAAATGCCATCATTAAGTCACTTTGCTTTTCTGGGCCTCAGTTCCCTCATCTGTAAAATGGGGATGAATTAATCAATCAATCGTATTTATTGAGCGCTTACTGTGTGCAGAGCACTGGACTAAGCGCTTGGGAGGCCGTGAGCCCCACGTGGGACAACCCGATTATCTTGGATCTCCCTCAACGTTTAGAACAGTGCGTGGCACAGAGTAAGCGCTTAACAAATACCACCGTCCTCGGGCCAGCGACCTTGGGCGGCGGGGCCGAGGGTGGGCCGGCCACCAAGGGGGTCGGAGGAAGATGGCCGCACCGTGCCCCGGATTTCTTTTCTTTTAAGTGGGCTTTGGGAAGCACTTACTATCTGCCGGGCACTGTACTAAGTGCTGGGGTAGATGATAACAGTAATTATGGGGGTATTTGTTGAGAGTCTACTATGTGCCAAGCACTGTTCTAAACACTGGGGGAGATACAAGGTAACCAGGTTGTCGTCATCATCATCATCAATCGTATTTATTGAGCGCTTATTGTGTGCAGAGCACTGTACTAAGCGCCTGGGAAGTCCAAGTTGGCAACATATAGAGACAGTCCCTACCCAACAGTGGGCTCACAGCGCTTAGAACAGTGCTTTGCACATAGTAAGCGCTTAACAAATGCCAATTATTATTATTAAAAGGGGGAGACGTGGGGCTCCCAGTCTTCCTCCCTATTTTACAGATGAGGGAAATGAGGCCCCGAGGAGGGAAGCGGCTTGCCCAAGGTCACACGGCAGACAAGTGGCGGAGCCGGGATTAGAACCCACATCCTCTTGACTCCCAAGAGAAGCAGCGTGGCTCAGTGGCTTTGGAGTCCGAGGTCATGGGTTCGAATTCCGACTCTGCCACATGTCTGCTGTGTGGCCTTTATTTATTTTATTTGTACATATCTATTCTATTTATTTTATTTTGTTAGTATGTTTGGTTTTGTTCTCTGTCTCCCCCTTTTAGACTGTGAGCCCGCTGTTGGGTAGGGACTGTCTCTAGATGTTGCCAATTTGTACTTCCCAAGCGCTTAGTACAGTGCTGTGCACATAGTAAGCGCTCAATAAATGCGATTGATGATGATGATGGCCTTGGGCAAGTCACTTTTCTGAGCCTAAGTTACCTCATCTGTGAAATGGGGATTAAGACTGTGAGCCCCACGTGGGACAATTTGATCACCATGTATCCCCCCCTCAGCGCTTAGAACAGTGCTCTGCACATAGTAAGCGCTTAACAAATGCCATCAAAAAAAAAAAAGCCCGGGCTGTGTCCCACGTGGGGCTCAGTCACCATCCCCATTTTCATGGGAGGTCCATCCCCCCCCATCTTACCTCCTTCCCCTCCCCACAGCACCTGTATATATGTATATATGTTTGTACATATTTATTACTCTATTTATTTATTTTACTTGTACATATCTCTTCTGTTTATTTTATTTTGTTAGTATGTTTGGTTTTGTTCTCTGTCTCCCCCTTTTAGACTGTGAGCCCACTGTTGGGTAGGGACCGTCTCTATATGTTGCCAATCTGTACTTCCCAAGCGCTTAGTACAGTGCTCTGCACACAGTAAGCGCTCAGTAAATACGATTGATGATGATGATGATGATGGGAGGTCACCGAGGTACAGGAGAGTGATGGTGGTATGTGTTAATCGCCTACCACGCGCCGGGCACCGTATCTACTAAGCGCCGGGGTGGATCTAAGCAAATTGAGTTGGACACAGTCTCTGCCCCACACGGGGCTCGCAGTCTTAATCCCCATTTTCCAGATAAGATAACTGAGCCACCAAAGTGAAGTGATTCGCCCAAGGTCACCCAGAGGACAATGGCCCAGCCAGGTCCTTCTGATGCCCGGGCTGTGCCCACTCTAGACCACGTTGCTCATTAATTTGGGGGCACGCGAGTTGAAACTAGCCCCCCCCCCCCCCAATATTAATAATAATAATGATGGTATTTGTTAAGCACTTACTATGTGCAAAGCGCTGTTCAGAGCGCTGAGGAGGATACAAGGTGATCAGGTTGTCCCACGGGGGGCTCACAGTCTTCATAATAATAATAAAAATAATAATAGTTGGCATTTGTTAAGCACTTACTATGTGCAAAGCACTGTTCAAAGCTCTGGGGAGGATACAAGATGATCAGGTTGTCCCACGGGGGGCTCATAGTCTTCATCCCCATTTGACAGATGAGGGAATAATAATAATAAAATTGGCATTTCTTAAGCGCTTACCATGTGCAAAGCACCGTTCTAAGCACTGGGGAGGATACAGGGTGATCAGGTTGTCCCACGTGGGGCTCACAGTCTTAATCCCCATTTTCCAGATGAGGGAACTGAGGCACCGAGAATTTAGGTGATTTGCCCAAGATCACACAGCAGACATGTGGCGGAGTCAGGATTCGAACCCATGACCCCTGACTCCAAAGCCTGGGCCCTTTCCACTGAGCCACGCTGCTTCTCTGTATCCTCCCCATCCTGCGCTGGGGAGGATACAGGGTGATCAGTTTGTCCCACGGGGGGCTCACAGTCTTCATCCCCATTTTCCAGATGAGGTCACTGAGGCACAGAGAATTTACGTGATTTGCCCAAGATCACACAGCAGACATGTGGTGGAGTCGGGATTCGAACCCATGACCTGACTCCAAAGCCCGGGCTCTTTCCACTGAGCCACGCTGCTTTTCCTGATATCGGGGGGGAACCCCCATGTTGCTGCCACCACCTTTCTACCCCACCCCACTCCTATTGCCCTGGGAGAAAATCTTTGGATAGTGCCAATATAAAAATAATAATGGCATTTATTAAGCACTTACTATGTGCGAAGCACTGTTCTAAGCGCTGGGGGGATACAAGATGATCAGGTTGTCCCATTTGTTACTCTATTTTACTTGTACATATCTATTCTATTATTTTATTTTGTTAGTATATTTGGTTTTGTTCTCTGCCTCCCCCTTTTAGACTGTGAGCCCACTGGTGGGTAGGGACTGTCTCTATACGTCGCCAACTTGTACTTCCCAAGCGCTTAGTACAGTGCTCTGCACACAGTAAGCGCTCAATAAATACGATTGATGATGATATGGAGCTCCCAGCCTTAATCCCCAGATGAGGGAACTGAGGCTCAAAGAAGTCAAGTGGCTTGTCCAAGGTCACACAGCAGGACATATGGCGGGGTCGAGATTAGAACCCATGACCTCTGACTCCCAAACCCGGGCTCTTTCCACCGAGCCACGCTGCTTCTCAATATCCTACGTAGCCCGGGAGCCCCGAGGGGGACAGGGACTGTGTATTTATTTATTTGTTTTACTTATACCTATCTATTCTATTTATTTTATTTTGTTAGTATGTTTGGTTTTGTTCTCTGTCTCCCCCTTTTAGACTGTGAGCCCACTGTTGGGTAGGGACTGTCTCTATATGTTGCCAATTTGTACTTCCCAAGCGCTTAGTACAGTGCTCTGCACACAGTAAGCGCTCAATAAATACGATTGATGATGATGATGTGTCTAAACTGACAAACCGGGATGTACCCCAGCCTTTAGATCAATGCTTTTCACACAATAAGCGTTCAACAAATACCATAATTAATTATCCAGGCTAAGCTGGCCTGTGGCGTGTGGATTCCTCCCTCTGTCTCCCTTTCCAGATAATAATAATAATAATGACGGCATTTATTAAGCGCTTACTATGCGCAAAGCTCCGTTCTAAGCGCTGGGGAGGTTACAAGGCGATCAGGCTGTCCCACGGTGGGGGCTCACAGTCTTACACCCCCATTTTGCAGATGAGGGAACTGAGGCCCAGGGAAGTTGAGTGACTTGCCCGAAGTCACACAGCCACAAACGACAGGCCCTGGAAGGGAGCCTTCCTCCAACTTGGACTTCCCAAGCGCTTAGTCCAGTGCTCTGCACACAGTAAGCGCTCAATAAATGCGATTGATTGATTGATTGACAGAGCCGGGATTTGAACCCATGACCTCTGACTCCAAAGCCCGGGCTCTTTCCACTGAGCCACGCTGCTTCTCTGACCATTATGGAGCACTTTCTACGTGCAGAGCACTATACTAAGCGCTTGGGATAGCGCAGTCTCTCTGTGCTCTGCACAGTATCTCACGGCGCTCTGCGCTATACTGAGCGCTTGGGATAGCCCAGTACAACGTCATCATCATCAATCGTATTTATTGAGCGCTTACTATGTGCAGAGCACTGTACTAAGCGCTTGGGAAGTACAAATTGGCAACATCTAGAGACAGTCCCTACCCAACAGTGGGCTCACAGTCTAAAAGGGGGAGAACAACAACAACAGAGTCGGTGGATTCATTCCCTGCCCGTGAAAAGCTTCCACTCTAACGGGGGAGACAGTGATGTGGTATACCACAGTCCCCAGGGTCATCATCATCATCAATCGCATTTATTGAGCGCTTACTATGTGCAGAGCACTGTACTAAGCGCTTGGGAAGTACAGATTGGCAACATATAGAGACGGTCCCTACCCAACAGTGGGCTCACAGTCTAAAAGCGGGAGAACAACAACAACAGAGTCGGTGGATTCATTCCTTGCCCGTGAAAAGCTTCCACTCTAACGGGGGAGACAGTGATGTGGTATACCACAGTCCCCAGGGTCATCATCATCATCAATCGTATTTATTGAGCGCTTACTATGTGCAGAGCACTGTACTAAGCGCTTGGGAAGTACAGATTGGCAACATATAGAGACGGTCCCTACCCAACAGTGGGCTCACAGTCTAAAAGCGGGAGAACAACAACAACAGAGTCGGTGGATTCATTCCCTGCCCATGAAAAGCTTTCAGTCTGACGGGGGAGACAGTGATCATCATCATCAATCGTATTTATTGAGCGCTTACTATGTGCAGAGCACTGTACTAAGTGCTTGGGAAGTACTGATTGGCAACATATAGAGACAGTCCCTACCCAATTGGGTCACTCCACGTCCCACCCAGCCCAGTCTCCAACAGAGGCTGGGGAAAAACCCACCCACCCCTGGACACCAGGAGGGCGGTGATGGTATTTATTGAGCACCTCCCGGCCCTAGCGCGTCGTACTAAACGCGGGGCCCGGTCCCTGGGTGAGTCCCCGAGTCTCGCGCCGGCCGTTGCAGGGGACAAGGCCTTTGCGCAGTTCCTGACGGATGAGATCAAAGAGGAGAAGAAGATCCAGAAGCACAAGTCCCTCCCCAAGGTGTCGGGCGGCTGGGAGCTGGACGTCCACGGGACCCAGGCCAAGCTGGTGCGGAAGGTGGCCGGCGAGAGGTGAGGGCCGGACGGGAGAGGCGGGTGGGCAGCGGAAACGCAATCCCACCCAGTGTGGGACACTGGGGCCCGGTTGACGGGTCCCTCGGGGGGCTGGCGTGTCGGGGGGCTCCTCCAGGCGTGTCCCCTGGCTGTTTGGGGACGGTGGAGGCGGGGAAAGAGTGACCCACAGTGTCCTGGGAGCGGGGACCGTGTTGCCAATGTTGCCAATTTGTACTTCCCAAGCGCTTAGTACAGTGCTCTGCACATAGTAAGCGCTCAATAAATACGATTGATGATGACCATGGTTTCCCGTCCTACGGATATATACATATATATATGTTTGTACATACTTATTACTCTATTTAGTTTACTTGTACCTATCTATTCTATTCTATCAGTATGTTTGGTTTTGTTCTCCGTCTCCCCCTTTTAGACTGTGAGCCCACTGTTGGGTAGGGACCGTCTCTAGATGTTGCCAACTTGGACCTCCCAAGCGCTTAGTCCAGTGCTCCGCACACAGTAAGCGCTCAATAAATACGATTGATTGATTTTACTTGTACCTATCTATTCTGTTCTATTTTGTTAGTATGTTTGGTTTTGTTCTCCATCTCCCCCTTTTAGACTGCGAGCCCACTGTTGGGTAGGGACCGTCCCTATATGTTGCCAACTTGGACTTCCCAAGCGCTTAGTCCAGTGCTCTGCACACAGTAAGCGCTCAATAAATACAATTGACTGATTGGTTGATTGATTGATTTTACTTGTACCTGTCTATTCTGTTCTATTTTATTTTGTTAGTATGTTTGGTTTTGTTCTCTGTCTCCCCCTTTTAGACTGCGAGCCCGCTGTTGGGTAGGGACCGTCTCTATATGTTGCCAACTTGGAAGTCCCAAGCGCTTAGTCCAGTGCTCTGCACACAGTAAGCGCTCAAGAAATATGAATGACTGATTGATTGATTTTACTTGTACCTATCTATTCTGTTTTGTTAGTATGTTTGGTTTTGTTCTCCATCTCCCCCTTTTAGACTGTGAGCCCACTGTTGGGTAGGGACCGTCTCTAGATGTTGCCAACTTGGACCTCCCAAGCGCTTAGTCCAGTGCTCTGCACGCAGTAAGCGCTCAGTAAATACGATTGACTGATTGATTTTACTTGTACCTATCTGTTCTGTTCTGTTTTGTTAGTATGTTTGGTTTTGTTCTCCGTCTCCCCCTTTTAGACTGCGAGCCCACTGGTGGGTAGGGACCGTCCCTAGATGTTGCCAACTTGGACTTCCCAAGCGCTTAGTCCAGTGCTCTGCACACAGTAAGCGCTCAATAAATACGATTGATGATGATACAGAGGAAGAAACCAGAGCCCAGAGAGGCCCGGCGAGCAGCCTGTGGTCACCCAGCACTTGGGGGCTTGGGGGCGGAGCCAGGGCCAAAATACCTTCTGAATTTATTTGAGCGCAAACTACGTGTGGGAGTTCCTGCTGGGACGACTTTTTCCTTCCTGGTCCCGAGAGGGAGGAGAGTGGGAGGACGGGAACGATTGGGCCAGTCCCGCCCGTAGGCCGGACCGCTCCTCCGGTGACCCGGACGGGCCCGCCGTCGTGGCGGACACGTCACGTCGGGGCCCGGGTCCAGCGGAGCTGCCCTGCGAGCAGGGATCGTCTCCCGAGTGCCCGGGACAGGGCTTACGGTCTGCAGTGGGTACTGACGATGGGTGGGAAATGCCAAGACGGCACCTTTCAGGAGCCCGCGTGGCGCTTGACGGGGCCTCGGTGCCGCCGGCTGACGGGCCCCGGCCCCCTTGTCTGTCGTAGGATCACAGTCACGTTCAACATCAACAACAGCATACCGCCGTCGCTGGACGAGGAGGAGCCCCGGGACGCCCAGAACGCCGAGGAGCCCGAGGTGGGGAGCGGCCGGGGGCTTGTCTGGGTTCCCGACGGCGGGAAAACCCGGGTCGGTGGCCCAGCTCTGCCCTGACTGTCGTTCAGTCAGTCGTATTTATCGAGCACCGTACTAAGCGCTTGGGAAGCCCAAGTTGGCAACATAGGGAGACGGTCCCTACCCAACAGGGGGACCCCGGGCAAGCGACTGCACCTCTCTGCATCGCCACCCCACTCCCAGGGGGATAAAGGGAGAGGGGTGGGGGGCTCCCGCCTTGGCCGCCGTCGGCTCTGACCTCTGATCCCCCTCCCTTCCAGCCCGAGCTCACGTCGACGCCCAACTTTGTGGTGGAGGTGGTGAAGAATGACGCCAAGAGGGCCCTGGTGCTGGACTGCCACTACCCCGAGGACGAGGTGGGGGCCGGGGGCCGGGGCGGGCGGCGGGCCCCCTCGGGACCCCGGTCCCGCCCCTGAGCCCCGTGTGCCCGCACTCCCCACAGGTCGCCCGGGGCGGGGAGGGTGAGGAGGAGGAGGAGAACGACATCTTCACCATCCGGGAGGTGAGCTTCCAGGAGAGCGACGACGCCGAGTGGAAGGACACGAGCTACACCCTCAATACCGACTCCCTGGACTGGGTAGGTGGGCCCGGCTGCGGCGGGGGCGCGTGTCCGGCGGCCGGCCTCGGCCCCCCACCCCTGACGCTCCCCCTCCGCCGCCACGCAGGCCCTGTACGACCACCTCATGGACTTCCTGGCAGACCGGGGGGTGGACAACACCTTTGCGGACGAGCTGGTGGAGCTGAGCACGGCCCTGGAGCACCAGGAGTACATCGGCTTCCTGGAGGATCTCAAGGGCTTCGTCAAGTGCCAGTAGGGCGAGGCCGGTGACCCCAGGGGCCGCGGGCTCGCCCCCCTACCTTACTCTGGGGCCTGGGGAAGCGTGGGGCGCCAATAAAAGCGATGTACAGTGCTCCTTGGCCTGGACGCTCCCTCCTCTGCCGGGGGAAGGTGTTTTCCCGCTGTTCCTCCTGCCCTCCCCCTTCCCGCCGGGATCCGGGTTAGAGCCGCGGCTTCGCCCGGGCCCCAACAGAAACCGGCCCCGGCGTACATCCGTGACAGAGCTTTAATCCAACACCGTAGAGTTTCCAAAGCGCGGCGTTCGCGTGCGACTCCATATAATACAAGCCCCCTCCCTTCGAGGCCTCCCGGCCCCCCCGCCGCGGGAGGTCAGAGCACCACCGTCCACGACTCGCAGGCCTGGGGGGAGGAAAGCGGAAGGAGACGGTGGATGGGAGTGGAGGCAGCGGGGGCTCAAGGGGCTGCTGAATAAGGTAGGGGGCTCTGGCTTTTATCCCAATCCCCCCCATCGCCCTTGCCAGGATGCTGGACTGGCACAGAGAAGCAGGATGGGCTAGTGGAAAGAGCCCGGGCCGGCCAGAGAACCCGGTTCCCATCCCGGCTCTGCCACTCGTCACCAGTCAGGTGGCCAAGGGTAAGTCACTTCACTTTGCTTTTGTTCCCTGACCAGTTCTCCCTCTTAGAATCAATCAATCGTATTTATTGAGCACTCACTGTGCGCAGAGCGCCGTACTAAGCGCTTGAACGGAAGCAGTGTGGCTCAGTGGAAAGAGCCCGGGGGTTCTAATCCCGGCTCCGCCGCTTGTCGGCTGTGTGACTTTGAGCAAGTCGCTTCTCTGTGCCTCATCTGCAAAATGGGGGTGAAGACTGTGAGCCCCCGAGGGGCCAACCTGATTACCTTTATCCCCCCCCCCCCCCCCCAAGGCTTAGAACAGTGCTTGGCACAAAGTCAGTGCTTAATACGTGGGACGGGGACCTGATGAAGTGGCACCTACCCCAGTGCTTGGCATACAGTGCGCCACAATACCTGGCAGCTCATAAAAAGGCTGGGAGCCTCTTCGGTGCCGCAGCTGACGGAGAAGTGGGGCTGGTGGGAGCAGAAGCTGTTGTGCTCCGCCAGGCTGGCCTCCAGGCATGCCCGCAGCTTCTGCTCGGTCAGCTCCGCGCCCTGGGGGCCGGGGAGAGGGGCCGGTTGCGTCCCTGCAACTGTGAACGACTTGAACCCACACGTGTGACTGTAGCCGGAGCCTCGGGTGGTTGCCCCAACCCCGCCACCCGCCCGATGGAGGGATGCCAAGGCGGGGAGGCGGGCTGGGGGCAGGTACCGCGTACGGCGCTGGGCTTTGGGGGAGTGCAGTAGAGTTGTCTAGAGGGGGAGACGCTTCAGGTGCGTATAAGTGTGGTTGGGGTACAGACCCGAGCGCGCGGCTGCTACCGGGGAGGGGGTGGGGGAGAAGGGCGTGCCCGGCCCCCGGGACTCACCGGTGATAGGAGGTGCAGTCCGCACTGGCACACCACCTCGCCGCCGGAGACGGACAGATTGTACCTGGGGCGGGGAACGATGGGCGCCGGTCAGAGCGAGGGGCCCGCGCTCCCCAGGGCTCCCCCGGGGGGGGACGGAGGGGGGGACGGGACGGTCCTCGGTCCTCACCTGGAGCAGACGGGGCAGATGAGGTGGTCCCGCTGCAGCCCCTGGAGCAGGGCGTGGAGACAGCGCTCGTCGAACCGCACGCTCTGCTCGTACTCCGCCACGAGGCTCAGCTCTGGCCCGCGACACGGGGGTTAGTGCCTGGTGGGTGGGGCGGCCCCCCCGCCCCCCCACTTTACCCCTTCGCGGGCTGTGACGGTCCCCCCCACCCCCTCTGCCCAGTCTTGGGGGGGGGGTCACCTTGGTTCATCAGCTCCTGCTGGATTTCCTCCAAAACGGCCAGCTCCTCGGGGTCCTTCACCTGGACGGGGGGCGAGGGGCAGGGCTCCGCTGTGGGCCGGCGGGCGTGGGGCCCCTCCGCGTGAGGGGGACAGGGCCACGGACCCCCCACCTCTACGGGGGGCCGGGAACCCAAGCAGGGAGTCAAGTGGCGGGTCCGATACGGGGGCGTCGGGCGAGAAGCCGGGGGGGAACGGGCACTGACCTGTCCGAACATCTCGTTGGCGTCCTGGGGGGCCGGGTTGCCGTGGGCTGCCCGCAGGTCCCTCCACTCCACCTCCATCACCTCCTGCACCAGGAAAGGGTCCGGCGCGGCCCGGACCCCGCCACCTCCTCCTCCTCCTCCTCCTCCTCCTCCTCCTCCTCCTCCTCCTCCTCCTCCTCCAGCCCGGCGGTACCGCTCCAGGAGCCGGGACCGGCTGTTCCGCAGCCTCTCAGCGCATCGCTTGGGGAAGGGAAGAATAACGACGGCATTCATCATCATCATCATCATCAATCGTATTTATTGAGCGCTTACTATGCGCAGAGCACTGTACTAAGCACTTGGGAAGTACAAACTGGCAACATCTAGAGACAGTCCCTACCCAACAGCGGGCTCACAGTCTAAAAGGGGGAGACAGAGAACAAAACCAAACATACTAACACGGAGACACAGACGCTAGACTGTAAACTCACTGTGGGCTCACTAAGCGCTTACTACGTGCCAAGCACTCTTCTAGGGAAAATAGAGGCGGTGTGGCTCAATGGCAAGAGCCACTTGTACATATTTACTCTATTTTATTTTGTTAATATATTTTGTTTTAGTTGTCTGCCCCTTCTAGACTGTGAGCCCGCTGTTGGCACTCTTCTAGGGAAAATAGAGGCGGTGTGGCTCAATGGCAAGAGCCACTTGTACATATTTACTCTTTTATTTTGTTAATATATTTTGTTTTGTGGTCTGCCCCTTCTAGACTGTGAGCCCGCTGTTGGCACTCTTCTAGGGAAAATAGAGGCGGTGTGGCCCAATGGCAAGAGCCATTTGTACATATTTACTCTATTTTATTTTGTTAATATATTTTGTTTTAGTTGTCTGCCCCTTCTAGACTGTGAGCCCGCTGCTGGCACTCTTCTAGGGAAAATAGAGGCGGTGTGGCCCAATGGCAAGAGCCACTTGTACGTATTTACTCTATTTTATTTTGTTAATATACTTTGTTTTAGTTGTCTGCCCCTTCTAGACTGTGAGCCCGCTGTTGGCACTCTTCTAGGGAAAATAGAGGCGGTGTGGCCCAATGGCAAGAGCCACTTGTACATATTTACTCTATTTTATTTTGTTAATATATTTTGTTTTAGTTGTCTGCCCCTTCTAGACTGTGAGCCCGCTGTTGGCACTCTTCTAGGGAAAATAGAGGCGGTGTGGCCCAATGGCAAGAGTCACTTGTATATATTTACTCTATTTTATTTTGTTAAGATATTTTGTTTTGTGGTCTGCCCCTTCTAGACTGTGAGCCCGCTGTTGGCACTCTTCTAGGGAAAATAGAGGCAGTGTGGCTCAATGGCAAGAGCCACTTGTACATATTTACTCTATTTTATTTTGTTAATATACTTTGTTTTAGTTGTCTGTCCCTTCTAGACTGTGAGCCCGCTGTTGGCACTATTCTAGGGAAAATAGAGGCAGTGTGGCCCAATGGCAAGAGCCACTTGTACATATTTACTCTATTTTATTTTATTAATATATTTTGTTTTAGTTGTCTGCCCCTTCTAGCCTGTGAGCCCGCTGTTGGGTAGAGACCGTCTCTCTAGGTTGCCAATTTGTACTTCCCAAGCGCTTAGTCCAGTGCTCAGCACACAGTAAGCGCTCAATCAATACGATTGAATGAATGAAAAAGAGCACGGGCTTGGGAATTCATTCATTCAATCGTATTTATTGAGCGCTTACTGTGTGCAGAGCACTCAACTAAGCGCTTGGGAAGTACAAGTTGGGAGTCAGAGGACGTGGGTTCTAATCCACATATAGACCGCCTCTATCTCTTGCCGATTTGCACTTCGCAAGCGCTTAGTACAGTGCCCTGCACACAGTACACGCTCAATAAATACGATATGTTGCCAACTTGTACTTCCCAAGCGCTTAGTACAGTGCTCTGCACACAGTAAGCGCTGCTCAATAAACACGATTGATTGACTGAATGGATGCATGAATAATCCCGATTCCGCCGCTTGTCTGCTGTGTGACTTTAGGCAAGCCACTTCACTTCTCTGGGCCTCAGCGACCTCATCTGGCAGTGTGGCTCAACGGAAAGAGCCCGGGCTTGGGAGTCAGAGGTCGTGGGTTCTAATCCTGGCTCCGCCACTTGTCAGCTGGGTGGCTTTGGGCAAGTCACTTCACTTTTCTGTGCCTGTTTCCTCATCTGTAAAATGGGGATTAAAACTGTGGGACAACGTGATCACCCTGTTTCTCCCCCAGCGCTTAGAACAGTACTAGGCACATAGTAAGCGCTTAACAAATACCATCATCACCTGGAAAATGGGGGTGGAGGCTGTAAGCCCCACGTGGGACAACCTGATGACCCTGTATCTCCCCCAGCGCTTAGAACAGTGCTCGGCACATAGTAAGCGCTTAACAAATACCATCATCATCTGGAAAATGGGGATGAAGACTGAGCCCCACGTGGGACAGCCTGATGACTCTGTATCTCCTCCAGCGCTTAGAACAGTGCTCGGCACATAGTAAGCGCCTAACAAATACCATCATCGTCGCCTGTAAAATGGGGATAAAGACTGAGCCCCACGTGGGCCAGCCTGATGACTATCTACTCCAGCGCTTAGAACAGTGCTCGGCACATAGTAAGCGCCTACCAAATACCATCATCTGGAAAATGGGGATAAAGACTGAGCCCCACGTGGGACAGCCTGATGACTCTGTATCTCCTCCAGTGCTTAGAACAGTGCTCGGCACATAGTAAGCGCTTAACAAATACCATCATCATCATCATCTGTAAAATGGGGATAAAGACTGAGCCCCACGTGGGACAGCCTGATGACTATCTACTCCAGCGCTTAGAACAGTGCTCGGCACATAGTAAGCGCCTAACAAATACCATCATCGTCGCCTGTAAAATGGGGATAAAGACTGAGCCCCACGTGGGCCAGCCTGATGACTATCTACTCCAGCGCTTAGAACAGTGCTCGGCACATAGTAAGCGCCTACCAAATACCATCATCTGGAAAATGGGGATAAAGACTGAGCCCCACGTGGGACAGCCTGATGACTCTGTATCTCCTCCAGCGCTTAGAACAGTGCTCGGCACATAGTAAGCGCTTAACAAATACCATCATCGTCATCTGTAAAATGGGGATAAAGACTGAGCCCCACGTGGGCCAGCCTGATGACTATCTACTCCAGTGCTTAGAACAGTGCTCAGCACATAGTAAGCGCTTAACAAATACCATCATCGTCGCCTGTAAAATGGGGATAAAGACTGAGCCCCACGTGGGCCAGCCTGATGACTATCTACCCCAGCGCTTAGAACAGTGCTCGGCACATAGTAAACGCTTAACAAATACCATCATCATCTGGAAAATGGGGATAAAGACTGAGCCCCACGTGGGACAGGCCGATGACCCTGTATCTCCCCCAATGCTTAGAACAGTGCTTGGCACGTAGTAAGCGCTTAAAAAATACCGTCATCGTTGTCTGTAAAATGGGGATAAAGACTGAGCCCCTCGTGGGACAGCCTGATGACTCTGTATCTCCTCCAGCGCTTAGAACAGTGCTCGGCACATAGTAAGCGCTTAACAAACACCATCATCGTCGTCTGTAAAATGGGGATGAAGCCCGTGAGCCCCACGTGGGACAGCCTGATGGCCTTGCATCTACCCCAGCGCTTAGAACAGTGCTCGGCATATAGTAAGCGCTTAACAAATGCCATCATCATCTGGAAAATGGGGATAAAGACTGAGCCCCACGTGGGACAGCCTGATGACCCTGTATCTCCCCCAATGCTTAGAACAGTGCTTGGCACACAGTAAGCGCTTAACAAATACCATCGTCGTCGCCTGTAAAATGGGGGTGAGGCCTATGAGCCCCCCGTGGGACAGCCTGATTACCATGAATCTACCCCAGTGCTTAGAACAGTGCTTGGCGCATGGGAAGCGCTTAACAAATACTACAATAAGAAGAAGGGAGGAGGAGGAAGGGGCTGCCAGAGGCCGAGAGCTCCCGGGGATGATGATAATAACGATGGCATTTGTTAAGTGCTTACTGTGTGCAAAGCACTGTTCTAAGCGCTGGGGAGGATACAAGGTGAGAAGCAGCATGGCTCAGTGAAAGAGCCCGGGCTTTGGAGTCAGAGGTCATGGGTTCAAATCCCGGCTCCGCCAATTGTCAGCTGGGGGACTTCGGGCAAGTCACTTCATTTCTCTGTCCCCCCCTCATCCCCCTCCCCATCCCCCCTCACCTTACCTCCTTCCCCTCCCCACAGCACCTGTGTATATAGATAGATGTTTGTACAGATTTATTACTCTATTTTACCTGTCCATATCTACTCTATTTTATTTTATTAATATGTTTTGTTTCGTTCTCTGTCTCCCCCTTCTAGACTGTGAGCCCGCTGTTGGGTAGGGACCGTCTCTATACGTTGCCAACTTGTACTTCCCAAGCGCTTAGTACAGCGCCCTGCACACAGTAAGCGCTCCATAAATACGACTGATTGATTCTCTGGGCCTCAGTTCCCTCATCTGTAAAATGGGGATGAAGACTGTGAGCCCCCCGTGGGACAACCTGATCGCCTGGTAACCTCCCCAGCGCTTACAGCAGTGCTTTGCACGTAGTAAGGGCTTAACAAATACCATCATCATCAGGTTGTCCCACGCGGGGCTCACAGTCCTCATCCCCATTTTGCAGATGAGGGGACTGAGGCCCGGAGAAGTGAAGTGACTTGCCCAGAGTCACACAGCTGACAAGTGGCGGAGGCGGGATTCGAACCCACGACCTCTGCCTCCCAAGTCCGGGCTCTTTCCACTGAGCCCCGCTGCTTCTGATAGGGAGGGGGATGGGCGGAGGCCCCCCCGTTTCCGCCCGCCCGCCCGCCCGCCCCTCCCCCCACCCCCCCGGGGGGTCCGTACTGGACGCCCTGACCTTCCGGTAGGTGTCCTTCCAGGGCGGCGCGCCCGCCGTCTTGTACAGCGCCCTGTGGCCCCGCGCCTCCTCCATGGAGCCCGCCGAGGCGCCTCCCGCACCACCCGCTTCCGGAACGGCCCGGAAGGCCACCCCCCCCCCACCGCGCACGCGCGCCCGACGCCCGCCGGGACTCGTAGTCCGCTCCTCGCGCGCGCTGCCCGCCGGGATTCGTAGTCCGGGCCTCGCGCTCGCGCTGCCCGCCGGGACTCGTAGTCCGCGCCTCGCGCTCGCTCTGCCCGCCGGGACTCATAGTCCGCGCCTCTCGTTCGCGCTGCCCGCCGGGACTCGTAGTCCCCGCCTCGCGCGCGCTGCCCGCCGGGACTCGTGGTCCCCGCCTCGCGCGCGCGCTGCCCGCCGGGACTCGTAGTCCGCTCCTCGCGCGCTGCCCGCCGGGATTCGTAGTCCGCCCCGCGCCGCGCGCTGCCCGCCGGGACTTAAGTCTTAATACAGTGTACTCTGTACTCTTAGTACAGTGCTCTGCACACAGTAAGCACTCAATAAATACGATTGAACGATTGACTCGTGGTCCGCGCCTCGCGCGCGCTGTCCTCCGGGACTCTTAATACAGTGCACTCTGTACTCTTAGTAAAGTGCTCTGCACACAATAAGCGCTCAATAAATACGATTGATTGATTGACTCGTGGTCCGCACCTCGCGCGCGCTGTCCGCCGGGATTTGTAGTCCTCGCGGCGCGCGCGCGCGCGCTGCCCGCCGGGACTTGTAGTCCGCGCTTCGCGCGCGCGCTGCCCGCCGGGAGTCGTGGTCCGCGCCCCCTGCCTCCAGGGCTTTTATGTCCTCTTTATTATTCAATCGTATTTATTTATTGAGCGCTTACTGTGTGCAGAGCACTGTACTAAGCGCTTGGGAAGTACAAGTTGGCAACTCTTTATTCTGTTTATTAGGGTATATATTAAGTGCCACAGTGGGCGCCCAGCAAATCAACCTCAATCAGTCGTATTTATTGAGCGCTTACTGTGTGCAGAGCACTGGACTAAGCGCTTGGGAAGTACAAGTTGGCAACATATAGAGTGTTCTGCACACAGTAAGCGCTCAAAAAATACGATTGAATGAATGAATGAATGTTATTCATAAAGATGATTGAATGCAGGAGGGAAGGAAGGAATCCCGAGGCTCCGCCCCTCTGGCGGCCCCGCCTCCCTCCCGCCACGGACGCTCCGGATTGGCCCGTCGGCCGCCCCGCGGGGCTGCGGATTGGCTGCCGGGCGGGGGAGCACCCCGCCCCGTGCGCGTGCGCGCGGCGGGGGCTGGGGGGGTCCTCGTGGGCGCGCGGTGGCCGTGTTCCGGGCGCTGATTGGTGGAGACGGTTGGGGCAAGATGGCGGCGGCGCGCGCATGCGTGCTGCGGGGGTGGGGGGGGGGTCCTCGTGGGCGCGCGGCGGCCGTGTTCCGGGCGCTGATTCGTCGAAGCGTCCGGGGAGGCGGTTGGGGCAAGATGGCGGAGGCGCGCGCATGCGCACATCGGGGTGTACTGGTGCGCTTGCGGCGTCCGTGTTCCGGGCGCTGATTGGTGGAGGCGTCCGGGGAGGCGGTTGGGGCAAGATGGTGGAGGCGCGCGCATGCGCGCATCGGGGGTCCCTGGTGGGCGCGCGGCGGCCGTGTTCCGGGCGCTGATTGGTGAAGGCGTCCGGGGAGGTGGTTGGGGAAGGATGGTGGAGGCGCGCGCATGCGCGCAGCGGGAAGGGAGAGGGGGTGTCCTGGTGGGCTTGCGGCGTCCGTGTTCCGGGCGCTGATTGGTGGAGGCGTCCGGGGAGGCGGTTGGGGCAAGATGGTGGAGGCGCGCGCATGCGCGCAGCGGGGGTCCCTGGTGGGCTTGCGGCGTCCGTGTTCCAGGCGCTGATTGGTGGAGGCGTCCGGGGAGGCGGTTGGGGAAAGATGGTGGAGGCGCGCGCATGCGCGCAGCGGGAAGGGAGGGGGGGGTGTCCTGGTGGGCTTGCGGCGTCCGTGTTCCGGGCGCTGATTGGTGGAGGCGTCCGGGGAGGCGGTTGGGGCAAGATGGTGGAGGCGCGCGCATGCGCGTAGCGGGGGGGGGGTTCCTGGTGGGCGCGCGGCGTCCGTGTTCCGGGCGCTGATTGGTGGAGGCGTCCGGGGAGGCGGTTGGGGCAAGATGGTGGAGGCGCGCGCATGCGCGTAGCCGGGGCGGGGGGTTCCTGGTGGGCGCGCGGCGGCCGTGTTCCGGGCGCTGATTGGTGGAGGCGTCCGGGGAGGCGGTTGGGGCAAGATGGCGGCGCCTGAGGCGTCGGGCGCCGAGGCGGAGCCGGAGGGCTGGCGGTCGTGGCTGTGGCAGCACGCCGTGTTCCTGCGGCTCCGCGACGGGCTGAGGGCCCCGGGACCCCCCTCTCCGCCCCCGGGCCCCGCGCCCCCCCAGAATCCGCCGTTGCCGAGGAACCTGGTGGTGGGTGTGGGCGGCGACCTGGTCCTCTGGGAGCGGGCCTGCGGCGCCTTGTTGGCCGTCCGCCTCCGGGGCCTGGACGCCGGAACCCCCCACGGCCTCGACCGATACCAGGTGCGACGGCGGCGACACCCCCTCCCTCCCCCCCTCCCCCCAACGCTTAGCACAGGGCTCCGCGCTGCCTTTTCCGGTAGTCGTCTACCCTGGGAGCCCGGATTTATTACTCTATTTTATTGGTACATATTTATATTTTATCTTGTTAATATGTTTGGTTTTGTGGTCCGTCTCCCCCCCCCCTAGACTGTGAGCCCGCTGTTGGGTGGGGACCGTCTCTATGTGTTGCCTACTTGTCCTTCCCCAGCGCTTAGTCCAGTGCTCTGCACACAGGAAGCGCTCAGTAAATACGATTGAATGAATGAATGTTGCCAACTTGGACTTCCCCAGCGC
This sequence comes from Tachyglossus aculeatus, assembly GCF_015852505.1. Classification (NCBI taxonomy): domain Eukaryota; kingdom Metazoa; phylum Chordata; class Mammalia; order Monotremata; family Tachyglossidae; genus Tachyglossus; species Tachyglossus aculeatus. Next base: position 58,213,785 of record NC_052082.1, on the reverse strand, counting down.
TTAGTCCAGTGCCCTGCACACAGGAAGCGCTCAATAAATACGGTTGAATGAATGAATCTCTACTCAGCCGTACCTCCTCCCCCTCCCCACAGCACCTGCATATATATATGTTTGTACAGATTTATTACTCTATTTTATTGGTACATATTTATTTATTTTATTTTGTCAGTATGTTTGGTTTTGTTCTCCGTCTCCCCCTTTTAGACTGTGAGCCCACTGTTGGGTAGGGACCGTCTCTAGATGTTGCCAACTTGGACTTCCCAAGCGCTTAGTGCAGTGCTCTGCACACAGGAAGCGCTCAATAAATACGATTGAATGAATGAGCCCCCTCCTCCCCCTCTCCATCCCCCCCCCCCGCCTTACCTCCTTCCCCTCCTCACAGCACCTGTATATATGGTTGTACAGATTTGTTACTCTGTTTATTTTATTGGTACATACTTATTTTATTTTGTTAATATGTTTGGTTTTGTTCTCTGTCTCCCCCTTTTAGACTGTGAGCCCACTGTTGGGTAGGGGCCGTCTCTAGATGTTGCCAACTTGCACTTCCCAAGCGCTTAGTCCAGTGCCCTGCACGCAGTAAGCGCTCAATAAATACGATTGAATGAATGAATCTCTGCTCAGCCGTACCTCCTTCCCCTCCCCACAGCACCTGTAGATATGTTTGTACAGATTTATTTCCCTATTTATTTTATTGGTACATACTTATTTGATTTTGTTAATATGTTTGGTTTTGTTGTCTGTCTCCCCCTTCTAGACTGTGAGCCCGCTGTTGGGTAGGGACCGTCCCTATATGTTGCCAACTTGGACTTCCCCAGCGCTTAGTCCAGTGCTCTGCACACAGGAAGCGCTCAATAAATACGGTAGAATGAATGAATCTCTACTCAGCCGTACCTCCTTCCCCTCCCCACGGCACCTGAATATATGTTTATACAGATTTGTTACTCTATTTTATTGGTGCATATTTATTTATTTTATCTTGTTAATGTGTGTTGTTTTGTCGTCTGTCTCCCCCTTCTAGACTGTGAGCCCGCTGTTGGGTAGGCACCGTCTCTGTGTGTTGCCAACTTGGACTTCCCAAGCGCTTAATACGGTGCTCTGCACACAGTAAGGGCTCAGTAAAGATGATCAATCAATCAATCGTATTTACTGAGCGCTTACTGTGTGCAGAGCACTGTACTAAGCGCTTGGGAAGTACAAGCTGGCAACATATAGAGACAGTCCCTACCCAACAGCGGGCTCACAGTCTAGAAGGGGGAGACAGAACAAAACCAAACATACTAACAAAATAAAATAAATAGAATAGATAGGTACAAGTAAAATAAGTGAATTTACTTATTATTATTATATTTATATATTATATTATTATATTTATTGTTATTATAGGCGATTGAATGAATGAATACAAAGTGATCAGGTTGTTCCACGTGGTACTGGATTAATACTTAATATTATTACTTAATACTGGAGAAGCAGCTTGGCTCAGTGGCAAGAGCCCGGGCTTTGGAGTCAGAGGTCGTGGGTTCAAATCCCGGCTCTGCCAATTGCCAGCTGCGTGGCTTTGGGCAAGTCGCTTCGCTTCTCTGGGCCTCAGTTCCCTCATCTGTAAAATGGGGATTAAGACTGTGAGCCCCCCGTGGGACACCTTGATCACCTTGTAGCCTCCCCAGCGCTTAGGATAAGTGCTTGGATTAGCGTGGTAACAATTTGGATAATGATGCTAATTGTGCTTATTGAGTGGAGAGGATAGGGCAGATTTTAGCAATGTTGTGTAGGTTAGACTGATAAAATTTGGTGATAGTTTGTTTGGGCTGAACGAGAGGTGAGTCGAGGATAATGCCAAGAAGTTTGAATGAATATATCTATTTCTCCACTTCTGTTTAGATCAACCGGTAGTATTTATTGCTCACCTGGTTTGTGCAGAGCACTGTACCCAGCACTTGGGAGAGTCTAATAAAATTAATCCAATGAAGCTATTGCTCACTCTTTACTGGCTTCCTGGTTAACTGAGAGCTAGTGTCCCCTCCATTAGCTGGCAAAGAATAGTTGTATTTATTAGGCGCTTAATGTGTGCAGATCACTAAGCGCTGGGAAGGAATACACGAGTAGGAATTAGGCTTGGTCCCTGACCCTCAGGGACCTCCCATCTTAAAAGGGAGCATAAATAAGTTTATGGGCAGGGACTGTGTCTGTTTATTAGTGTACTGTACTTTCCCAAGCACTTAGTACAATGCCCTGTGCACCGTAAGCGCTCACTAAGTACAAAGTGGGCAAGTCACTTCATTCATTCATTCAATCGTATTTATTGAGCGCTTACTGTGTGCAGAGCACTGTACTAAGCGCTTAGGAAGTACAGTTTGGCAACATATAGAGACGGTCCCTACCCAACAGTGGGCTCGCAGTCTAGAAAACTTCACTTCTCTGGGCCTCAGTTCCCTCATCTGTAAAATGGGGATGAAGACCGTGAGCCCCACGTGGGCCAACCTGATCACCTTGTATCTTCCCCAGCGCTTAGAACAGTGCTTTGCACGTAGTAAGCGCTTCACAAATGCCATCGTTTTTATTATTATAATAATTATTATTGAATGAACGCATTTGGGGTGTGGGGATTGTGTTTGTAGTTTGTGTGTGTTCCCCGCCTGCCTAGAACGGGCCTCCTCGGCATTAAGCGCGATGAGATTGGGTTTGGGGGGAAATCTAGGAAGGTTTCTGGGGGGGATGCGGGTCTGGAAGCGTTTTTCTCCAGCGAGTCGGGGGGGCTGGGATAATGGGAGGCTCATTGTCCTTACTCCCCCAGTGATTAGGGCAGTGCTTAGCAAACAGAAAGCACTTACCAACAGTACTGTTGTTATTATTGAAGAGGCGATGTAAAACTACGCCTGGTTTGAGCAGTGTTGTCAGACTGTCGTCTTGGATTTTGGAGGGATTTTACGAGGAGTAAGTGGATGGGCTGAAGCAGTTAGCTAGGATGGAATAAGTCCTTTTTCAGTACTTAGAAAAGCAGCTGAACTATAGTAGCGGTGGCATTTTTGGAGCACCCACCCGGTGCCCAGCGCTAAACTACGCGCCCACGGCTCGTTTCCTGCCTGCTCGCACGCCGGAGACCGAAACAGACATATTCTGTCTGTCATAGAGAAGCAGCGTGGCTCAGTGGAAAGAGCCCGGGCTTTGGAGTCAGAGGTCATGGGTTTGAATCCGGCTCCGCCACGTGTCTGCTGTGTGACCTTGGGCAAGTCACTTCACTTCTCTGAACCTCAGTTACCCGGAAAATGGGGATTAAGACTGTGAGCCCCACATGGGACAACTTGATCACCTTGTATCCCCCCCAGCACTTAGAACCGTGCTCTGCACATAGTAAGCGCTTAACAAATGCCATTAATATATTCTTAAGCAGAGTTGATCAGGGTAAGTGGCTGCACGTACAGCTAAATAAGCCAGTAGACCCGAGGGCTGGGGATGAGCGTAGGTGGGGTCAAAAGGGCCAGAGATGGATTCGCCTTGTGGTTCAGGGATTGAATCAGGGAAGGCTTGCCAGAGGAGGAGGTGGTGGCTTCCAGGAGGACTTTGATTATGGGGAAGTCTGAGTTCTGATGGATTTGGGGGTATAGTTGCAGGGGAGTGGGAGCCAGGGGGACGGTATGAGAGTCAAGAGCAAGGTCCGGCTAGAAGATTGGCTTGGGGGTCTCTGTGTGTGTGTGTGTGTGTTTGTTTCTGGGGGGGTCAGGGGGGAGGAGGGATAGAGAATAAAAGCTGATGCGGGAAGGGAACAGACGGGGCACGTGGGGCCAGGTGGTGGGGAGTGTTGGCTTGGGAAAGTCAAACACAGAGCAGTGGCGTGCTCCCTTCTCCCAGGGAGTTTACTCTCCGATGGGGGCGACGGACATAAAAATATATGTACGTGTATATATTTCTTTATGGTATTTGATAAGCTCTTACTTTGTGTCAGGCATTACTAAATGCTGGGATAGATGCAGGCTCATCAGGTTGGACACAGTCCTTGTCCCACATGGGCCTCAAAGTCTTAATCCCCCATTTTGCAGTCGAGGGAACTGAGGCTCGGAGAAGTGAAGTGCCTCGCCCGTGGTAACGGAGCAGACAAGGGACGGAATCAGGTCCTTCTGATTCCCAGGCCCGGGGTCTGACCACTAGGCCGTGCTCCTTCTCTTTCAACCAGAAGTCACACACGTCACTGAAATGTACAGTCCATAAAACATACAGATCCCGGTGCCGCAGGTCGGGGTAAAGCGCTTAGTACGGGGCCCTTCGGTCAGTCGGGTAAGTATATTTATTGAGCGCTTTCTGTGTACAGGGCACGTGTACTAAGTGCTTGGGAGAGGATAGTACAACAGTATACAGACACGTTGCCTTCCCAACAAACTTACAGTGTAACGGGGGGCACAATAAGCACTCAATCAATACCACTGATTGAGCCAAGAGACTGCCTAAGTGTCCGAAATGGCTGGTGGGAATAATAATAATGATAGCATTTATTAAGCGCTTACTATGTGCAAAGCACTGTTCTAAGCGCTGGGGAATTTACAAGGTGATCAGGCGGTCCCGCGTGGGGCTCACAGTCTTAATCCCCATTTTACAGAGGAGGTAACTGAGGCCCAGAGAAATGAAGTGACTTGCCCAAAGTCACACAGCTGACCAGTGGCAGAGCCGGGATTTGAACCGATGACCTCTGACTTCAAAGCCCGGGCTCTTTCCGCTGAGCCACACTACTTCCCTACTTCCCAAGCGCTTAGTACAGTGCTCTGCACACAGGAAGCGCTCGATTAATACGACGGAATGAATGAACGAATGAATGAAGCACCGTTCTAAGCGCTGGGGAGGGAAGGACGGGGGCTAGATGCATCTGGGAGTCTCATTCCCTGGGTAATAGCCAATGCTGATCAATCAATCGATCGTCTGTGGTCCGTCTCCCCCTCTAGACTGTAAAGTCCTTGTGGGCCGGGATTTTGTCTGCCGGTTCTGTCACATTGGACTGTTCCAAGCGCTGCATGTAATAAGCACTCAAGCGCTCAGTAAATACCGTTGATTGATTGATTGATCGATCGAGCTCCCAATAGGGGCAGAGCCTTATACTCAGGGGTCGTGCATGGACAGTGCGGTTAAAGGAACAACGGCCTCAAGTCATACCGTGCCATGACTTGTGGCACGGAAGCTTTCCCGGATAACCCGCAAATGTATTTCTGCCTTTCCCGGCGCGTTGACCGGCCCTCCCTGTGGTTTTTCAGCGCCTGCTGTGTATAAATCCGCCGATGTTCGAAGTCTACCAGGTCCTGCTGAGTCCCGCCCAGCACCACGTAGCCCTCATAGGGACCACGGGACTGATGGTGTTGGAGCTGCCCAAGCGCTGGGGAAAGAACTCCGAGTTTGAAGGCGGCAAATCGACGGTGAACTGCAGGTCAGTGACGTCTGTCCCGGCCCCTCGCGGGGCTCCCGGCCCGGGGGCCTTATCCCCGTTTTTACCGGCGAGGAGCCGGAGGCCCGGAGAAGCGAGGTGACCCGCCCGGGAGGGCCGCGCTGCTCCTCGGCTCAGCCCGGGGGTCGGAGCGGGAGGGGGGGGGCGTTTCCCGGGCGAGGGCGAAGCCGGAGGGCCCGGCTCTCACGGCCGGGCCCGTCTGTGCATGGCAGCACCACCCCCATCGCCGAGAGGCTTTTCACCAGCTCCACCTCCCTGACTCTGAATCACGCGGCCTGGTACCCGGGGGAGACGGAGGACCCCCACATCGTGCTCCTGACGTCTGACAACACGATCCGGTGAGCGCCGCGCTCGTCCCGGGCTGGGGGCGGAGCCTCGGCTGGAGCCCCGTCCCCCTGCCCTCCGTCAGCTCCCCGTCCGTCGATCGGTCAACTGTATTTATTGAGCGCTTCCTGGGTGCGGACCACCGTAAAGCCTCTGTGACCCGGGGTGGCGCGGCGGAGGAGGTGAGGTTTTTAGGAGCGAGCGGGCTGGGCACGTAGAGCCGAGGTCTTCCAGATCATTTTTCCGGGGAGGGGAGCTCCGGATCGGCGGTGGGAGAGACGAGAGCGACGGAGAGTTAGGGGATTCTCTCGGGAGGGGCGGATGGGGAGCTGGCAGGGGCAGACCCCCGACACGTCAGGTGGCGAGAGCCTTGGAACCGGTCCGGAGGAGGTTTTGCTCACCGCAGCGGGAATCGGGAAGCCCTCGGAGGACGTTGAGCAGACAGGAGGTGTGGGTTAAGGGTCATCTCGAGAAAATGCCCCTTGCCGCAGGCTTGCGGCCGTCCTGTTTCGGGGTGTGGACGGCGGTTGTAAAAGGGGGATTGAGACTGTGAGCCCCTCGAGGGACAGGGACTGTGTCCGACCCGATTCGCTCGTACCCACCCCGGCGCTTAGTTCGGCGCCTGGCACGTAGTGAGCACTTAATAAATACCCTGATTAAAGAGAGAGCCCCCGGGATCTCCTGGTGTCTCACACAGTTCTCTTTCTGCTGCTAGGATTTACAGCCTGCGGGAACCCCAGAGCCCCGCCAAGGTGATCCTGCTCTCCGACGCCGAGGAGGACAGCTTCCAGCTCAGTAAAGGGTACGTCTTCCGCCCGCTGCCATTCCACCGTCACAAGGGACATTCCCGGCCACCGAGCCAGGTCCGACCTTTCCCGAGGAGAGACGTAGCCAGCCGCCGCCTGCCACGGCGGGAGGGGAGGGTGTCGTGAATCCGAGGGTGCGAGGAGACCACCCCCGGGGGAGGTAAGCCAACCTAAAGGTGCCGGGACAAACGCCCGCCCCCTCCCCGTCTCCGACCCGTCCAGAAGGGCGTACACCGCGTCCCTCGGAGAGACGGCCGTGGCGTTCGACTTCGGGCCGCTGGCGGCCGTGCCGAGGAACGCGTCGGGGCAGCTCGGGCGAGACGAGGTGCTGGCGCATCCGCTGTACATCCTGTACGAGAACGGCGAGACCTTCCTCGCCTACGTCAGCCTGCGGCAGAGGTGGGGGCCCCGCACGGACCAGAGGAGACGCAGAATCTGTTTCAGTTTCGCGCTTGGGTTCCTGCGTGGTGGGGGTGGCCGGAAGGTCACAACCATGTGGCCGCAGGTGAAAGATGGGTAGGGCGAACGCGTGGTTGCCCCCAAGGGAAGGTGAATTGGGTGGGGCGGGCTCCAAGGCCGTCCTCCCGACGGGTGCCCGCTGTCGCCCACCCGCCCGCAGCCCCGGGAGCCTGGGGAAGCCTCTGGGCCCGCTGCCGATGCACCCCGCCGCCGAGGACAACTACGGCTACGACGCCTGCGCCATCCTCTGCCTGCCCTGCGTCCCCAACATCCTGGTCATCGCCACCGAGGCCGGGATGCTCTACCACTGCGTGGTTCTGGAAGGGGAAGACGGGGATGACCAGACGGTAGGTAGCGCGGGGCCGCCCTCCCCCGCGTGATCCGGCCTCGGGTCAACCCGGGGGCGGGACTTGGGTCCCTCAGAGCTGCCCTTCGCCCACGAAGCAGCGGTCCGGGATCCCCGGGAGGACTCCCGTCCTGGCAGCCGTTCGCCTCGCGGTTCTCTGGCCGGTGGGAGGACGCCTATGCTCGGCAGCTCTGCCGGGGGAGCCCGGTGCCGCGGGGAGTTGATCCCAGCGGCGGAGCGACCGCTGGCCAACCGGACGGGGATATCCGGGAGGCCGGAGGGCCCCTGGTGGAGCCGGCGGCCGACGTGCCGTCCGTGTTGTGCAGTCAGAGAAGTCGTGGGACTCGAGGTCCGACCCCATTCCGTCCCTCTACGTCTTCGAATGCGTCGAGCTGGAGCTCGCCTTGAAACTGGCGGCGGGAGAGGACGACGACGACGACCCGTTCGAGTCGGATTTCTCCTGCCCCATTAAGCTCCACAGAGGTAAGTCCGCCGGCCGGGTGTCGTCGGGTGGCCAACAGCTGTCGGGACTGGGAGAGCCTGCGGACCAAGCGCCTGTGGTGCGATCCGCGCTTGGGAGAGGCCAGCAGGCTTAGCAGGCAGGGTCCCTGCCCTCAAGGAGCCTCCTGGTAGCCTAGTGGAGGAGGCGGACCTAAAGTAGTTTAGTCACTCAATCGGTCCATCGCATTTATTGAGCGCTTACTGTATGCAGAGCGCTGTGCTCAGCGCTTGGGAGAGCCCGGTGGAACAATAAACAGACACATTCCCTGCCCAAAACGAGCTCACAGTCTACCGGGGGAGAGAGAGACATTAAAAGAAGCAGCGTGGCTCCGTGGAAAAGAGCCCGGGCTTTGGAGTCGGAGGTCGTGGGTTCAAATCCCGGCTCCGCCACTTGTCAGCTGTCTGACTTGGGGCGAGTCAGTTAATTTCTCTGCGCGTCAGTTCCCTCATCTGTCAAATGGGGATGAAGACTGAGCCCCCCGTGGGACAGCCCGATCACCTTGTAACCTCTCCAGCGCTTAGAACAGGGCTTTGCGCATAGTAAGCAAGCGCTTAAATGTCATTATTATCATTATTATTAAATAAATGACAGGTATGGACATAAGTGCCGTGGGCCTGGGAGGGGGGAATGAATGAAGGGAGCAAGTCCGAGTGATGCAGGAGAGAGGGAGAAGAGGAACGGAGGGCTTAGTGTGGGAAGGCCTCTTGGAGGAGTTGTGTCTTTAGTAAGGCTTTGAAGATGGGGAGAGTCGTTGTCTGACGGATGTTTAGGTAGGAGGAAGAGAAAACGGATGGAAAGAGTAAGGGTTCGGAGTCAGTAAGAAGCCCTGTATGGGAGCGTGGGGTGGGGGGCCACACTAAGCACTTTTCACGCCATTCCCGATGACCTAACTCAGTGTCTCCAGGGGTTGACAGCAGTGGGGATTGATGGTCTCGGGCTACTTTTCGGTCCTGGGGGGGAATCCCCCAAGCCGGTCTTGATGGTGTCGAGCGTTTACTAGGCTCTAAGCGGGCACCGGGTTGCAGAGACGGTCAGATTGGCCCCGGTCCCTGACCCACCCAGGCTCTAAGAGGAAGCCCAAATGTCCATTTCCTCTTCTGCTGTGGCCAAGTCCCTACTGAGCATGTGGGTGAACCGGGGCGGGGGGCGAGCTTCCTCTGGAGAGCGGCTGAGGGGGCGGTTAGTATGTGCCAACCACTGGGCCAGGCCCAAGTTATAATAATAATAATGATGGCATTTATTAAGCGCTTACTATGTGCAAGGCACTGTTCTAAGCGCTGAAGTTCATCAGCCTGCCTAGGGGCCCTGTCCCACACGGGGGATCAGGGCCCAAAGGAGAGAGAGAGGATGGGTGTTGAATCCCCATTTTGCAGATGAGGGAACTAAGGCACAGAGAAATGAGGTGTCTTGCCTCATCCATCAACGGTAGCGCTCAGAACAGTCCTTGGCACATAGTAAGTGCTTAATACCGCTGTTATTATTTATTGAGTACTTACTGTGTGCAGAGCTTGGGCTAAGCACTTGGGAGAGTGCCGTGCAACAGAGGTGGTGGAAAGGTTTCGTGCCCACAGTGAGCTTACGGTCGAAACCAGACATTAATAGAAATAAATTACCGTGGAGCTGAGGGTGGGGTGAATGTCACGCGCTTAAAGGGAACAGGTCTACGTGCAGGGGCGACGAAGAAGGGACGGAGAAGGGAAGGTGAGGGCTGAGTTGGGGAAGCCCTCCGGGAAGAGATGTGAATTTGGTAAGGTTTTGAAGCAGGGAGAGTGACGGTCTGGTGTATATGTGAAGGGGGGACGGAGTCAGGGCAGAGGGAAGACGTGGACGAGGGGTTGGCAGCGAGATGGAGGTTCAGGGAGTAAGTAGGTCTGCGTTAGTGGAGCGAAGAGCGCGCTGGGTTGGAGAAGGAGATTACAGAAGTGAGGCTGAGGGGGCAAGCTGATTGAGCACTTTAAAGTTGGTGGTGAGGAGGTTTGGTGTTTTTTTTCGTGTAGAACCACCAGAGGTTCTTTAGGAGCGCGGAAACACGGGCTGAATGTTTTTGTAGAAAAACGACGCGGGCGGCAGAGTGAAGCGTCCGGGAGAGACGAGTCAGGGAGGTCAGCATGGCGGCTGATGCCGTCAGTAGAGAAGGAGACTACAGAAGTGAGGCTGGGGGGGCAAGCTGATTGAGTACTTTAAAGTTGATGGTGAGGAGGTTTGGTGTTTTTTTTTTTGTGTAGAACCACCAGAGGTTCTTTAGGAGAGGGGAAACACGGGCTGAACGTTTTTGTAGAAAAACGACGCGGGCGGCAGAGTGAAGCGTCCGGGAGAGACGAGTCAGGGAGGTCAGCGTGGCGGCTGATGCCGTCAGTAGCCGTGGTGGGATGCGATGAGTGCTTGGAGCAGCAGAGTAGCAGCTTGATGAGGGGTGGATCGTGGCAACGTGGTGAAGGATGGCAGCCCAGGCCCTTGCTCTTTCCATCAGGCGGGGCGGCTTCTCTTTAGCAGGGTTTGGGCTCTGTGAGCCCAGTGTGGCAGGCGGTTGTATCCTTGGAAAGTTCGCATCGGCCTTCTAGCGCGGCTCGTGTGAGCAGCATCTGCAGCCCCCTCACCCCCCAGCACCACTTCGGCAGGAGACTACTCCCTCCCCCTCCCTCAAAGCATTACAAGTATCTTGTGGCCGACTTCCCAGCTGGGCTTATCTAATAATAATAATGTGGCATTTGTTAAGCGCTTACTATGTGCAAAGCAGTGTTCTAAGCGCTGGGGAGGCTACAGGGTGATCAGGTTGTCCCACGTGGCTCTCACAGTCTTAATCCCCATTTTACAGATGAGGTAACTGAGGCCCAGAGAAGTTGAGTGACTTGCTCAAGATCACACAGCAGGCATGTGGCAGAGGCGGCATTCGAACCCATGGCCTCTGACTCCAAAGCCCGGGCTCTTTCCACTGAGCCACGCTGCTTCTCTGGTAGTAGAGAAGTAGTAACTAGTAGGTAACTAGTAGTAGTTATCTACTACTAACTCCGCTGTGCTCTCCCAAGCGCTTGACGCAGTGCTCCGTGCCCAGGCGGTATTCCAATCCGTACCGCTGACAGATCAATTTGTTAATCGGTTTCTGGCTCCCCGTTTCCCAGTCTGGGGGGAAGGAGGGCCAATCTCTGGAGGTCCGCTCACGACAGGCTGAGCTGGGACTTTCCGCCCCTCTTCCGAGGATCTCCAAGGGGTCCCCGGCCCCCGACTCGGGCTCGGCGGGTGGGGGGGGTTTCTCGCCGCCGCTTTCTCGGGTCACGGTCCGGGACTGTGCGTTGCAGACCCCAAGTGCCCGTCCAGATACCACTGCACCCACGAAGCCGGCGTCCACAGCGTCGGCCTCACGTGGATCCACAGACTGAACAAGTTCCTCGCCTCCGGTGAGCGCCCCGGGGGTGCGGCCGGACCCACCCGGCGGCCGGGACCCCGGAGAAGCCCCTCTTGACTCTGACCGTCCGCCCGCAGACGAGGAAGACAAGGACAGCCTGCAGGCCCTGGCTGCGGACCAGAAGTGTTTCGTGGAGCACATCCTGTGCACGAAGCCGCTGCCCTGCAGGTGAGGGAGGCTCGCCCGTCCATCCTCCCTCCCCCAGCGGCTCCACCTCGGGGGGCCCGGGATTTTGGTTGGGTTGCAGGCTCGGCCCCAAGTTCCCTCCTAAGGGCCCCCCGGTCGTGGGACCCAGGAGGGCACTTCTCCCTTAGGCAGCCGGCGCCCATCCAAGGATTCTGGATCGTCTCCGACATCCTGGGGCCCACGATGATCTGCGTGACCAGCACCTATGAGTGTCTCACACGCCCGCTCCTGTACGTGAGGCCCGTCCCCCCGGCCCGCTCCCCTCCGGCACGGCAGCCGCCGGGTTTGACCCGAGCCCTTTCGGGGACCTTTAGCCAGCGGGCCTCGCTCCCAGCCGGCCGTGGTCTCAAGTTCCGTTACGGTAGCCGTTAGAGGATTTGGGATTTTTAATGCGGGGCGTGAGGTTGGAACTGCTTCCCTTCCTGCTCCCCTGCACTCTTCCCACCCCCAAACCAGGTGTCTCCCTCGCGGTGAGCTTAAGTTGCGGGGTGAGGGTGCATGGGATGCGTGATTAGCTTTTGGAAGGGGGAGCAGCGGCCGCCTCTCCGTTCCCGGCAGGACCACGGTCCACCCGGCCTCCCCCCCGCTCCTCTGCGCCAGGGAGGACGGGGAGGTGGCCGAGTCGCCCCTGCGACTGCTGGCCGACCCCCAGGACTCCTTCGAGAAGCGCATCCGGACCATCTTGCAGCGCAGCGTGGCCAATCCGGCCTTTCTGAGGTGAGGGCGGTGACGCCGGCGGGGCGGGGAGGAGGGGGCCGCCGCTTCCCGAGGGAAAGCGGCTGGACCGTTCCCTCTCCTTCCCCCCAGATCTTCCGCCAAGGACGAGGCTCCCCCTCCCGCAGAATGTCTCCAGCTACTGAGCCGGGCCACGCAAGTCTTCAGGGAAGAGTACATCCTGAAGCAAGACCTGGCCAGGGAGGAGATCCAGCGCAGGTAACCCCGGCCCTGCCGCCCGCAGACCCTCCGTCCTGGCCCCCCTCACGCGCTTGTCCTGTTTTTCTCCCCCCCGTTTCAGGGTGAAGCTGTTGTGTGGACAGAAAAAGAAACAACTGGAAGATCTGAGTTACTGTCGTGAGGAAAGGTATGGGGCGGGGGGGAGAGGAGAGGGGCGGCCTGCCTCCCCGTCATCATCGCCCGCTAACCGGGGCCGGGAGGCTTCCAAGCACTTCCCGCGTTGTACAGGAAAAGCCTGCGCGAGACGGCGGAGCGGCTGGCCGACAAGTACGAGGAGGCCAAAGAGAAGCAGGAAGACATCATGAACAGGTCGGGTGGGCCGCAGACGGGGGGGGAGACTGCCCATTCCCCTCCCGCCCCCCTGCCCACTAACGGTCCCTTCTCTCTGCGCGCCTTAAAGGATGAAAAAAGTGCTTTACAACTTCCACTGCCAGCTGCCCGTGCTGTCGGACAGCGAGCGGGACATGAAGAAAGAACTGCTGATGGTCCTGGATCAGCTGTGCCACCTGGGCAACGCCATCAAACAGGTGCGGGGGGGGCCCCCGGGACGGCGGGCGAAGGGCGGGGAGGGAAGGGGGGCGGGGGTCTGACTGGTGCTGCGGGCCTTTCCCCTCCTCCCCTCGCTCAGGTGACGATGAAGAAGGACTATCAGCAGCAGAAGATGGGGAAGGGGCTGAGCCCCCACAAAGCCACCATCACGCTCAGCGCCTACCAGCGCCAGTGCATCCAGACGGTGCTCAAAGAGGCGTAAGTGGAAGGGCTGAACCCCCGGCGGGGGGCCGGGCCACTCATCACCTCCCTCCCTTGGGGGGAAGGATGGGACCCCCACAATGGGAGGGCACGGGTGGGGTGTGCCCACCTCGATGCCCTTGGGGGCCGGGCCGCTAGCCGGCACTTGAGCCCTCAACTGACCATTATAGCGACTGACTGCTCTCTCTCTTTCTCTCCCCGCGCAGGGGTGAGCACATCAGGGAGATGGTCAAGCAAATCAACGACGTCAGAAACCACGTGACCTTCTAGCGCCCGCGGAGCGACGGGCAGCCCGTCCGTCGGGGGACCAGGCCCGGTACAGCGACCGCCTCTTTACTTACCGTCCACCCTCTTATTTTTATATAAAAAAAGCGTTCGAATAAACTAGAAAGGCATTTTTTAAGGAAAGGTGGAGCTGGCGGAGTCGAGGTGCCCTGGGTGGGCGGCGGCCGGGGCGGTGAGCCCCTTGCTGTAGGAGCGGAGGAAGGGGACGGGCACAAGCGAGGAGCAGCTTTTTGTTTTAATGGGAACACTTCCTCCATATGGACACACACTCACACCCGCACGTTCAGTACAGTTAACAGCGGTTGGTTACACCGGCTCCGCCCGCAACGGAGCCACAGCCATCACCGCACAGGCCCGTGTCACGCCCTCTGGCCCACCTCCATCACACGGGGTGGGGTGGCCTGCAGGGATACTGGGCCCAAGGGGACCCTTCCCCTGCGGCCAAGGGACAGGACGGGCTCCTCCTCTCTACACCCACCGACGTCCGCCTGGCGAGAAGGCCGCTGCTGGGTGGCAGAGGGAGGAAGAGCAGAGCGAAGTGGTTGCTTGGGGATGGGGGCGCGGAAAAAATTGTCAGGTTTCTTACCTCCATTTCTTAGTGGCCAAGGAGGTCAGCCCCTGGCCGTGGCTCTCAGGGGGGGCCGCCGCCACCAGTCCGGTGGCACTGGCTGTCTGCTGGGGGGGAGGGCCTGAACCCACGGCTCGACCCGGTGCCAGCCCGGCAAGCAGCTCAGGGCGGGCGCCCCAGCTCCTCATCGTCCACGCACGGACTGCGGCCCGAGCAGCGGCGGAGCCTGGCGCCCGCGGGTCCCGAAGAGCAGAGAGGGCTGGGGGTGTGGGGGGGTCGTCTCAGCCGGTCAGTCAACTCAGGGGTGAGTCCGTCCATCTAGGGCCGGGGTGGGGTGGGGGGGACGGGTGTAGTGTTGGGAGCCCCGGGGCTGCCCGCAGAGGGGCTTCCGTGCCGCCTCGCTTGTGCTTTCTGGATGCCAGCCTTGGCGGCGCCCGTTCCGGAACGGGCAAACGGGCAACAGAAAAACGGGTCAAGGTGCCCCGCCCCTCCCGCCCCAACCCCGGGCCCGCTCCCTTCTCATTTTAATATAAAATAGTCATTCAGCGCGCTATGCTTTCGGCCTGGCTACCGACTAGCCCTACTCAAACACAAAGGAAGGTCAACCGGCCCCCCCGGCGGACCCTGGGAGGGGTGGGGGCGGGAGGTGGGGCGCCCTGGTCCGGGACCCAGTCTCTCCTCTCTCCGCAAACAAGCGTCCGGCCGCCCCCCCCCCCCCGCCACGCGAGCCCCTCGAGTTAGAGTTAAATAAGAATTAATGGTGCTAGAAAGGGGAGTTAAAAGTGCCCCCCGTGGGGGGGGGGCGGCGCCCACCGGGGGTCATGTCTCGGGCAGCTGGTTAATGTCCGTCAGTTTGGTGTCGTTCAGGATGGCCCGGACCCGCTCCAGGGAGTCGGCCTGGCGGACGCGCTCCAGCTGCACCTGTGGAGGGGGAACGGTGGTCTTGGGCCCGGCCCGGCCCCCCGGCCCCGGCCCCCCAGGCCCGCTCCTCACCTGCAGCGTCTGGGACAGCTTGACAAAATCCCGCTGCACCTGCTCGCTGACGTCCAGCTCGGTCTGCAGCCGCTGGGCCTTGTTCTTCTCCTCCATCATCAGCTGCTCCGCGTCGGCCTGGAGGCCAGAGGAGGAGGAGAAACAGCAGTCCATAGCCGGCCGCTGCACGCTGAGCTCCACGCTCCGCGCCGGGCGCCACAGGGGACCTCCATCATCATCATCATCAATCGTATTTATTGAGCGCTTACTGTGTGCAGAGCACTGTACTAAGTGCTTGTAGGCCCCAGGCGGGCCTACAGGCCTCGGACCTCCAGGCCCGAGACGCTCCCTGGTAGCCGAGGGCAGCAGGTATGGCAGGGAAGACGGACCCCCCCCCCCCCCCCCCCCCCCCATATAAATGTGAAGCAGCGTGGCTCAGGGGAAAGAGCCCGGGCTTTGGAGTCACAAGTCATGGGTTCAAATCCCCGCTCCGCCACTTAGCTGTGTGACTTCGGGCAAGTCACTTCTCTGGGCCTCAGTGACCTCAGCTGTAAAATGGGGATGAAGACGGTGAGCCCCCCGGTGGGACAACCTGATCACCCTTAACCTCCCCAGCGCTTAGAGCAGTGCTTTGCACATAGTAAGCACTTAATACCATCATCATTATTACTATTATTATGTACATCATGCACATGTATTCACTCACAGATGCATATACACCACATCTACCCTCACATTCACGTGCACCATTTCCAAACCATTACCTCCTCCTGGCAGGCCCCGGGGCCTCATCCAGGCCTTTGTTGATAAAACCAAAGCCATCCAAGATGGGCCCCGGCCTCACCCGCTTCACCCCATCATCACTCCGCTGCCGCTCATCAGCCCTTCCCCTTCTCTGCTCTTCCATCCGGCTGTTTACCGTGCCCTACCACGACGACTCATTCCCCTGGGAAACAATTTTCCTACCAGTCGCTCCCCGCGGGCAGGGACCCACTCGCTTCTTTACTTCATATTTCTCAATCGCTTCGCCCAGCGCCTCGCCCGGGGCGGGTGCTCGGTAAATGGTATTTCTCCTCCTCCGACCCCAATCCGCCGGCCAGCCGCGCGGGGTTCCGGCCGCTGCCCCCGCCCCGACTCACCTTGGCGGCGGCCTCCTTCCTCAGCTGCTCTTCGGCCGTAGCTTTGAGGTCTCGGAGGCCCTCCAGCTGCTGCGCCCGCTCGGCCAGGCCCGCTTCCAGCTGCGAAGTCACGTGGAGACAACGTGAAAAAAAAAAATCGGGAACCGGGGGGCGTAGGTGGTGCCCAGCCCAGATGGGGGGCCGAGCCAGTCGGGGTACCATCCCCTGGCCCGAAGCGGTGTAGCCTAATGGAAAGACCACGTGGTCCTGGGAGTCAGAGGTCCTGGGTTCTAATCCCCGCTCCGCCACTTGTCAGCTGTGTGACTGTGGGCAAGTCACTTCACTTCTCTGGGCCTCAGTTCCTTCATCTGTCAAATGGGGATGAAGACTGTGAGCCCCCCGTGGGACAACCTGATCTCCTTGTAGCCTCCCCAGCGCTTAGAACAGTGCTTTGCACATATTATGTGCTTAATAAATAATAACAATGATGATGGTCTTTATTAAGTGCTTACTATGTGCAAAGCACTGTTCTAAGCGCTGGAGAGGTTACAAGGTGATCAGGTTACCTTGTAAGCGCTGGGGAGGTTACAAGGTGATCAATAAATGCCATTATTATTATTATTATTATTATTAATCCCAGCTCTGCCAATTGTTTGCTCTGTGACCCTGAGCAAGTCACTACCCCACTCTGTGCCTCAGTTTCCTCAGCTGTAAAATGGGGACCCAATACCTATTTCTCCTCCCTAGTTAAGACTGCGAACCCCCATGCCAGAGGGGGACTCTGTCCGACCTAATTAACTTGTACTTAGAACAGCATTTGACACGTTAAGCGCTTTAGCAAGTACCATAAAATAAGCCAACAAACGTAGTGGGGGGAGAAATGAAGGGAACAGAAGAGAGTACCCATCCCACCCAACTCAGCGTGGCTCAGTGGAAAGAGCCCGGGCTTTGGAGTCAGAGGCCATGGGTTCAAATCCCCACCCTGCCACTTGTCAGCTGGGTGACTTTGGGCAAGTCACTTCACTTCTCTGAGCCTCAGTTCCCTCATCTGTAAAGTTGGGATGAAGACTGTGAGCCCCTCGTGATGTGATGATGGCATTTATTAAGCGCTTACTACGTGCAAAGCACTGTTCTAAGCGCTGGGGGGATACAAGGTGATCAGGTTGTCCCATGGGGGGCTCACAGTCAATCCCCATTTTACAGATGAGGTAACTGAGGCCCAGAGAAGTGAAGTGACTTGCCCAAAGTCACCCAGCTGACAATTGGCGGAGCCAGGATTTGAACCCACGACCACTGCCTCCAAAGCCCGGGCTCTTTCCACTGAGCCACGCCGCTTCTCTGGGACAACCTCGTGGGACAACCTGCTTACCTTGTATCCACCCCAGCGCTTGGAACAGTGCTTTGCACATAGTAAGCGCTTAGATACCAACATTATTAATTATTATTATTAACTGTGGTGATTGGGATCAGGAGAGGGGGTTGTGGAGAGCCCGGCTCCCCCCGCTGCCGTACAGATAGGTTTCGGGGCCCACGTACCTGCTCCTTCTCCGCCTTCACTCTGTCCAATTCAGCTTTGAGGCTGGAAATGCATGCTGGAGAGAGGAGGGAGGTGGTTCTGTCAGATGGGCCGGAGCCCGCTACACTCTACAAAGCCCCCGCCACGGGCCTAAAGGGGTCCAGAAAGTCCCGCCCTCTCTACGCTGGCGTGGCCTCTACTCCCCAAGTGCCCAACCTCCGCCTGGGCCCCGGGCGGGCTCACCCCCTCCAACTGCTCTTCGCCTCTTCGCTCCCCCCGGCCCCACGCCATCGCTTTCAACCGTCCGGGCGTCGGGCAACGCCCGTTCCCCCCGACCCCGCGGCGGGCCGAGGGACCCCCTCCCTCACCAATCTCCTCCTTGCAGTTCTCGATCTCCAGCTGCAGGGTTTCCTCCAGGTTCTCCTTCAGGCACTGCTCCGCTTGGATCTGTTCCTTCAGGAAGAGGATCTCGGCCTTGAGCTTCTCCTCCAGGTGGTCGGCGGCGGTCCTCGCCCCGATGGTGTGCTCCCGGTACTGGAGGACCAGCTCCCGGAGCTCCTGGAGCCACGAGTGCAGGGGAGGACGGACAAGGAGGGAGAGAGAGGCCCGGAAAACATTCACCAACAGCCAGATGGGTGCCTGGGGTCGGGGGTGGCAGCGCCCAGAGCGGGGGTGGGCAGCTGGCGTGAGCCCCTAGCCAAATCGAATATTGCCTAGTGGCCGGAGCACAGGCTTGGGAGTCAGAGGCCGTGGGTTCTGATCCCGGCTCCACTACTTGTCTGCTGTGTGACCTTGGGCAAGTTCTCCGCCTCGGTTACCTCATCTGTAAAATGGGGTTTAAGAGTGTGAGCCTTATGCGGAGAAGCAGCGTGGCCCAGAGGAAACAGCCCGGGCTTTGGAGTCGGAGGTCACGGGTTCAAACCCCGGCTCTGCCGACTGTCAGCTGTGTGACTTTCATTCATTCATTCATTCATTCATTCAATCGTACTTATTGAGCACTTACTGCGTGCAGAGCACTGGACTAAGCGCTTGGGAAGTACAAGCTGGCAGCATATAGAGATGGTCCCTACCCAACAGCGGGCTCACCAGTCTAGAAGGACTTTGGGCAAGTCACTTCACTTCTCTGGGCCTCAGTTCCCCCAAAATGGGGATGAAGACTGTGAGCCCCCCGTGGGACAACCTGACCACCTTGTAACCTCCCCGGCGCTTAGAATAGTGCTTAGCACATAAGAAGCGCTTAATAAATGCCATCACTGTTATTACGTGGGACAGGGACTGTGTCCAACCTGATTACCTTGTATCTATGCCAGGGTTCAGAACAGTGCTTGGCATATAGTAAGCGCTTAACAAACAGTATTATTAAGTCATTCCTGGCCACAGAGGGCCCTTGTGTCTCCCCAGGTTTGGCTAGCGGGTTCCACCAACCGGGCCCGCCCCCTGCCCCCTCGTCTCCACCACCCCCGCCCCTTCCCTGCCCTTGGCGCCGGCCCGGCCAGTGGTACCTCGGAGGATTCCGGGAGGATGAAGTCCTCGGCCTGCTGCAGGGCCGCGTGCCAGCTGTGCTTGCCCTGGAGGCTCTCGTTGTCCCTCTGCAGCCGAGCCAGCTCCTCGGAGACCTGCTCCCGGGACTGCGTCAGCACAGCCTCCGAGGGGACACGGAACCCGGGCCTTGAGCCGCGGGCCATGACCCCGGGCCCGCGCCCCCCACTCCAGCGACTCGGGGACCATCGGGAGCCAGAGGCGAGCCCGGCTGGCGGCCGCACACGGGCCTGGGGGCCGGCTTGGACGGGGGCAACCCGACGGAGAGCCGCACGATGGTGTGTGGGGTCCGCGGGCGGCTCTGCTCTCACCATCTGCTCCTGGACGCTCCTCTTGGCCTGGGAGAAGTCCTGCTGCAGCTGGCCGAGGGCGGCCTCCGACTCTTGGGCTCTCAGCAGCAGGGTGGAGATCTGCGGCCAAAACACAGGCGGCCCGCTGGCTCCCGGGCCGCCCCCCGCCCCGCACGACTCCCGGTCCGCCAACTGGGCCCGATCCGCCCCGTGCAGTCGCCTCGGGGAGGCCCGACTAAGTTGGGGGGGTGGGACAGCGAGGCCATCACCCAGGACGGCTGGGGGACGGTCACACCGCGCTTTCCAGATCCCCAGGGCACCTGGAAGAATCCTCTTGCCCTGAAGTCCTTCTAGACTGTGAGCCCACTGTTGGATAGGGACCATCTCTATATGTTGCCAACCTGTACTTCCCAAGCGCTTAGTCCAGTGCTCTGCACACAGTTAGCGCTCAACAAATACGACTGAATGAATGAAGGCGGGCTCCTCTTTGCGGGTGGCCGTCCCTCCCGCCAGCCTAGAGGTTTGCAGGGATGGTCCGCGGGCCGGCCGGCCAGGGCGAACCCAATGCCAGCGGACGGAGGTGAGGCCCGCCCGGCCCCCACAGCCACCCGGGGACATGAGTGAGGCTCCGGAGACAGGCGGGGCCCCTCCTTGCCTGGTGCTGGGCGTGTTCGGCGCGCACAGTCAGGGCCTCCTCCAGCTCCTGCTTGTCCCGCAACCCGCGCTCCAGCTGCTCGTTGGCCTGCCGCAGCATCGCTTGCAGCCGCTTCACCTGCGCCAAGGCCCCCGCCGCCGGGGAGCGTTAGGGGTCTGGGTCCGCTCCCCAACGGGGGCCCCGTCTGCTTACCAGCCCAGCCCCCCTGCCAGGCAAACCCCCGAACCGACGCCGGAAGCCCTGCTGCCGCCCTTTTCCCGGAACAAAAAGAGGGTGAGTCCTATTTCTGAGGCTGGGGGCAGGTGGGCTTTTTTTTTTTTTTTAAATGGTATTTAAGCGCTTACTATATTCCAAGCACAGGACCAGACACTGGGGTAGATATAATCAGGTTGGACACGGTGCAACCCCCAACTCCCAGCCTTAATCCCCAGTTTACAGATGAGGTAGGCGAGGCGCCGAGAAGTGACTCGCCCAAGGTCACGCAGCCCGCGTCCCTCCGGCCCCATGACCCCACCTGAGCCCAGGCCCCGCGGGGGTGGCATCACATGCCCAGCCAGCTAGGGAAGCCAAGCTCTGCCGGGCAACGAGCCCACTGTTGGGTAGGAACCGTCTCTATATGTTGCCAACCTGTACTTCCCAAGCACTTAGTACAGTGCTCTGCACACAAAAGCGCTCAATAAATACAACTGAATGAATGAATGAACCCCCATGGGCACTTCCCATGGGAAAGAAGCAGCGGGGCTCAGAGGAAAGAGCAGGGGCTTTAGAGTCAGAGGTCATGGATTCAAATCCCGGCTCTGCCACTTGTCAGCTGGGTGACTTTGGGCAAGTCAGTTCACTTCTCTGGGCCTCAGTCCCCTCATCTGGAAAACGGGGATGAAGACTGTGAGCCCCCCCGTGGGACAACCTCATCGCCCTGTAACTTCCCCGGCGCTTAGAACGGTGCTTTGCACATAGTAAGAGCTTAGTAAATGCCATTATTATTATTATATTCCAGATGAAAGGAATTCACTCACATAACACCAACCTACTCACGGTGCCTCGCTCTCTCCTCTCTGCCTCACCGCTGACCCTTGGTCACTCCCTCCCCCTTTCACCTGTGACCGAGCCGGCCCTCTTCGAAGCCTTGCTAAAATCCCACCTCCGTCGGGCCTTCCCCGACCAGCCCCGCATCTCCCCGCTTAATTCATCCATCCTTCTTGCGTCACCCGGGGCCCTTCAATCCGCACCCCTGGGCACTCGGCTTCTCGGCCCACCCCCACCGCACTTTCCTACGTCTCCTTGTAGTCCCCTCGACTTATTTTCCCGTCCCCGTCCCCCGCTCGGCTGGAAGGTGGCCGGCCGGCGGGGGGCCGAACTCACCTGCTCCCGCGTCTCGGCCTCCTGAAGCTGAACCCCCTGCAGCTGCTTCTCGTAGTTGAAGCACATATCACAGCGCCGGCCAAGCTTGCTTCCGGCGTTCTGCACCTGGAGAGCACCAGACCTCTCTTGGTCAGCCAGGGCCCCAGCTTAGCAGGCAGGTGGGGCAGGGGTCTCTTTCCCTCGCCGCTAAAAGCCGGGGAAAAACCTCAAGGAAGCGTTTCCTAAAGGCCGTAACCGCCCCAGAAGTCACCTGGCTCTGGAGACAAAGCCCCCTCATCCCCGAGGCTCCCAATTTTCTTCTCAAGAGTGTAAACTCGCTAAGGGCAGGGAGCGTGTCTGCTAATTTGGTTGCATTGTGCTCTCCCAAGTGCTCAGTACGGTGCTCGATGAATACCACTGATCGATTTGAGCGCCAACCTGTGTATTTTTCCCAACGTTTAATATGGCACTCTCTGCACGTGTTAAGTGCTTAATAAGTCCCACAACTCTCCCTGCTTCTACTGCTCCAAGGGGCCCCAACGAGAAGGTGGCAAACTGCCCCCGAGATGGAAAGTCCCTCGCCGCCCCGGTTCGCCGGGCGGCGGGTGCCAACATCCCTCGCTCTCCAGCAGCCATGCCACGTGCCCAGACAATGCCCTGCCAAGGGAGGTGGGTGCGGCCCCCGACCCCGGCATTCGGCTCCTCAACTCCGACACGGGAATCCCGCCCCCAGCCAGCCCCCGGGAGAATTTCCCGGAATCCCACAGAACCTGGGGCGGCGGCGCTCCACACGGGAGCCCGGGGCCAGTCTCGGTCCTCCCTCTCCGTGCCCTCCGGCGCAGGAGAGCGCCCGACCTCAGGGAGCTCAGCCAGCTTCTCTCCAGCCCGAGCTTGGGGTTGGGGGGGGAGCGAGTGAGGACCACTCTCCGCCGGCTCCTCAAGGTCACCTCCCTAGAGCGTCTGCGCCGCGATGCGTGGCGAAAAGTCCCAACTCGGGGAACAACCGCCACCCAGGAGGCCTCCCAGCCCACCCCATCCCGCCTCGCTGCTCGCTGACCTCCTTCTGCAGCAAGTTCCACTCGGTTTCGCTGACCAGGCGATAGCCGCTGGGGGACACGTAGGCGCTCTCGACCCCCTGCGTGACGCTGGACAGCAGGGACGCGGTCTCCTCCTGCTCGGGGGTCATGGCCTTGATGGCCTTCTCCTGGTCTTTGGTCAGCATGAAGCCGCTAGGCATCTGCAGGGACCCTAGGGAGGCCGTGTCCAAGTGCTCCGCCGCCGAGTCGGCGCCCACCAGAGGCCCGAAATCCGACTCGTCCAGGTTGCCGGCCGACTTGGCCTTGTGGTTGTAGCCCAGGGCCTTGGGCGGCGGGGGCCCCGGGGGGCCGAGGCTGTCGGTGGACTGGGCCCTCCTGAGGCCGTCCTTGAACGGGTCTCCGTCCGCTCGGCCGAAGGGCTCGCCGGAGGCGGGGGGCGGCGGTGGCGGCGGCGGTGGGTCGGCGTCCAGTGAGTGTGCGGAGCCGTGGGAGCTGCCGGGCGGCGCCTGGGTGGGCGAGCCCGCGGAGCCCTGGTTAGAAGGCAGAGGGAGGGACGCGGGGCCCGTGCCGGCCCCGTCCTGCCCACTCTGGGCTCGCCCACTGTTGCTGTTGGGGAGGGGCGAGGTTACCTCTCTGCCAGGGAGCTGGGCGAGGGAGTCTTCGTGGGGCAGAGGGCACCCCGCCGGGACTTTCGCCTCCTCCTCCTCCTCCTCCGGGTCGGCCGCCTTCCGCTCCTCCTTCCCCTTGTCCAGCCGCCGCTGCTCGTCTTCTTCCTGACACCCGAGGGACCGTCTGAGCCCGGCGGCCGGCCCCGGGCCCACCCCTCAAGGGCGCCCAGCCAGACGGGGAACCCCAGGTGAGAGAGGCTGGGGGGGCCGGTGGACACCCCCCGCGGCCAGGGATTTATCCAGGGCCCCCGCCGCCTCCCTCCCCCAGTTCCAAAGGGCAAGGAGTCCAAGGAGGGGGCAGAAAAAGATGAGAACCCCTGGCGTCTTCTGGGAAATGCGGTCCAGGGGCTTAGAAAGGGCAGCTCCCCGGGCTTT
The DNA here is from genome assembly GCF_015852505.1 of Tachyglossus aculeatus. Taxonomy (NCBI): domain Eukaryota; kingdom Metazoa; phylum Chordata; class Mammalia; order Monotremata; family Tachyglossidae; genus Tachyglossus; species Tachyglossus aculeatus. The sequence continues at coordinate 58,190,266 of NC_052082.1, read as the reverse complement.
CACCTCCGCACATCCTCACGCTTTCGGGTCGTTCGGTGCCCACAGCTGCCCCACAGAAGTTCAGCCCGCAAGGGGCCCGAGCCTGAGGCCACAACCCCAGGAAGCCTCGACCACCCCCAGCCCTGACCCCAGCTCTCCGACCCGGTGACCCCAATCCGCACCCCAGGTCCACCCCGCTTTGCTTCTTCCCCCTCCGCAAATGAGCAGGGCGGTCGATCGCAGCCCAACGTTTGACGACGGAAGGGCCTCGGCCTCAGGGCGGAGGAGTCGGGAATTCGGCTGATCGATCAACCCGTGGGATCTACTCCTCGGTGGGCCCCGCCGCGCCGTACCGAGCGCTTCGGGAGGGGCCGAAGGATTGAGCGGGTGCGATCTCCACCCTAAGCCACGGGAGAGGCGGGAGCGGTAATCTGGAACCACCCCCGCTCCAGGGAACAGAGGGTCCCCTTCCGACACCCGTGCCCTTTGGAACCCAGCTGGGTCGGCCCTGGATCGGGGGGAGAGGAGCAAGAGGAGGAGGAGGAGACGACCGACAGAAGAGCACTGCCAGAAGCAGATGAGCCGGATGCCCGGGAAGAGAGAGATGAAGAGCTCAGAGAAATCTTTGGGAAGCAAAATGCAATCCAAAAGGGAGTCCTCTATCATGGTAAGGAACATACGTTGTTATATGTGTTCTACTGTATTCCTCCAAGCGCTTGGTACAGTGCTCTGCACACAGTAAACACTGTTGACTAAATCCCCTCTCCCAGTCCCACGGCACTTAGGTCCGTAGCTGTCGTTTATTTATTTCTATTAATGCCGGTCTCCCTCTCTAGACTGTCAGCTCGTTGTGGGCAGGGAACGTGACGTGAGGCCCGTGGTGGCTCAGAGGGAAAGTAACAGCCTTGAAAGGTTGGAGGCCTGGGTTCTAATCCCCACTATGGTATGACAGTTGAGAAAAGACTGTAAATACCCAGGAGGGTTTAGAATAGATCACCTAAGAGTGCTGAGATAAAATTTCCCTTTTAGACTGTGAGCCCCCTTTTAGACTGTGAGCCCACTGTTGGGTAGGGACTGTATATGTTGCCAATTTGTACTTCCCAAGCGCTTAATACAGTGCTCTGCACATAGTAAGCGCTCAATAAATATGATCGATGATGATGATGATGATGACTGTTTATTGTTCTACCACACTCTCCCAAGCGCTTAGTCCGGCGCTCCGCACCCGGTCAGCGCTCGATAAATACCGGTGAACGAACCGAGCGGACGAATGCCTCCGGCCTCGCCCCCGAGCGGCTCCGGTCACCTGGTCTTTCTTCTTGAGCTCCTGGACCTGGCGGAGCTGTTCGGAGGTGAGCACGCTCTCCAGGCGCTGCATGTCCCGCATGAGCAGGCGCTGGGACTCCAGGAACTGGTCGTTGGCCTTCTGCCACGTGTGCTTCAGCTGGTTGTGCTGCTGGCGCTCTTGCTCTAGCAGGTGGCACACTGCTCCGAGACCCGACCACAACATACACATACGCACACACACTGATGACCCTCTGAAGGTCGGGAGGAGGCCGGCCCCGCTCCCAGGGCACCCCCGTCACTTGGGTCCTGGTCTACACCGCCTGGCAAACCCGGGCCCGTCGGCGCTCACGACAGTGCTCCGCACGCAGTGAGCGCTCAATAAATACGACTAAATGAATGAATCCACAGGGACGCAGCGCTCTCCCACCTGTTAACAGCCCATAGCCCTGCCTTTGGGACCCCCAAAAGGGATGGGGAAGCTCCCTCTAGGCTCTCCCGCCCACCCGCCTCCCTCCCATCTCCGGCGTGGGGCCCGGCCGGCCCTGAGCCGCGCCAGAAAGATTTAAAAACCCCGTCTCCCCGAGGGGTCCCTTTCCTACCAAGGCTCGGTTGTGGGACATCCCCACCAACTCTGTTGTACTGTACTCTCCCCAGCGCTTAGTACAGCACTCTGGACAACGGTAAGTACCACTGATTAGCTGGACCCCACCGGCCTGAGGTCAAGCGGACCCAAAGAGCCCCAAGGCCATCGTCTTTCCAGGGGGATGGGGGCGGCTACCTTCATGCAGTTCTTTCCGGAGCTTCTCGGCGTCTTCTTGCAGGACCGACTTCTGGGTGTTCAAGACGGCGACGTACATCTCCAAATCTGTCCGGCAGGACTTTTCGGCTTCCAGGTAATGGTTCAGTTCTTTAACCTAGATCATGGGAAAAAGCGCACCTAGGAACACAGAACATCTACCCACTAATTATGTGCCGCTTTTCTTTGTCCAACAGCAAATTACTGTGACTCTTTGGAATACCCTACTTGCCTTGTTTCCATTTCCTGTTTAACAATGGATGCGCCTTGGCCAAATACACCGTGACGGCCAAACTTATCACTGTTATTGTTATTACGGCATCTATTAAGCGCTTATACTGTGTATCAAGTACTGTTCTAAGCGCTGGAGGGGATACAAGTTAATCATGTCAGACGTGGTCCCTGTCCCACCTGGGCCTCATGGGGTCTAAGTAGGAGGGAGAACAGATGAGGAAATGGAGGCCCGGACAAGTAAAGTGACTTTCCCGGGGTCGCACGGCGGGCAAGTGGCAGAGCCGGGATAAGAACCCGGATTTTTCGATTCCCAGGCCTGGGCTCTTCATCCTAGGCCAAGCTGTTCCACTTGCATACCCAATTCTCAAATACAAGTCTTAAATAGTTAGTATAATAATAATAATAGTATTTATAAGTGCTTGCTAAGTGCCAAACACTGTTTTAAGTCCAAGGGCAGATAAAATTTAATCCCCATTTTACAGATGAGGAAACAGAGGCAGAAAGATTAAGTGACTTGTCCCGGGTCACAAAGAAGGGGTAAATGACAGAGCTGAGATAAGAACCCAAGTCCTCCATCCCAAGCCTGTGCTCTTTCCACGAGGTCAAGCTGCTTCCCATACTGGGTTGGGCAGTCTTCTAGACTATAAGTTCTCTGTGGGCAGGGAACATGTCTGCTAACTCTGTCGGACCGTACTCTCCCAAGTGCTTAGTACAGTGCTCTGCCCATAGTTTGTGTTCAATAAATACCACTGATTGATTGGACCAGTTCATGTCTCACACGGGGCTCACAGTCTAGGTACGAGGGAATGGTTAAGGTGGTTAAAATGTCCAAGAATATGTGAAATTCAAAACCTAAACATCCAATGCAGATGGTTAACGTTCTATTAAAAATTATTTCCAGGCCTTGGGATTCTGAAAACTGCCTTGGTATAGTCTATTCCACTGGTCTAATTACCCCTGGAACAAAGAAGTTCTTTCTTACGCATAACCGAGATTTTCCTTCAGTAATAATCATCATAATAATAATGATGATGGTATTTGTTAGGCGCTTACTATGTGCAAAGCACTGTTCTAAGCGCTGGGGAGGTTACAAGGTGATCAGGTTGTCCCACGCGGGGGGGCTCACAGTTTTAATCCCCATTTTACAGATGAGGGTAACTGAGGCCCAGAGAAGTTAAGTGACTTGCCCAAAGTCACACAGCTGACAGTTCAGTAGTGTGGCCTAGTGAAGTGAACACCTATACATATGTTTGTACATATTTATTACTCTATTTATTTTACTTGTACATATTTATTCTATTTATTTTATTTGGTTTATATGTTTCGATTTGTTGTCCGTCTCCCCCTTCTAGACTGTGAGCCTGCTGCCGGGTAGGGACTGTCTCTATATGTTGCAAACTTGTACTTTCCAAGCGCTTAGTACAGTGCTCTGCACATAGTAAGCGCTCAATAAATACGACTGAATGAATGAATGAATGAATGAAAAAGCTACCTATTCATTCAATCGTATTTATTGAGCACTTACTGTGTGCAGAGCACTGTACTAAGTGCTTGGGAAGTACAAGTCAGCAACATATAGAAACAGTCCCTACCCAACAACTAGATTAAATGAGTTAAATAGCTACATCAATGGAACTGCAAAAAATCCGTGGTCTCCACAGTCGTCACCTGCCAACATCCATATACTGAAAACACCATTAACTTGCCATCCTAAGAGTGTACGGCCCGCTTTGTGGCATATCCTTGGTTCCCAAAGAACCCGCCGTCCCCCCTGGCACCAATTCTCTCCATGAAAAAAATCATGGCGTTCGTTAAGCCCTTACTACGTGCCACGCACTGTAGTAAGGGCTGAGGTGAATCAATCAATCAATCAATCGTATTTATTGACCTCGACCCGAGTTCATTGGGTTGGACCCAGTCCCTTTCCCACAGAGGAGGATCTCGGGCTAAGCTGGGGGCCTCCAGGCTACTGCTTAAACACCTAGACGAGGGCCCGGGCCTCTGATCTCCCTCTGCTTTGGCACGGCGGACAGAATGTCCGCGGTAGCTTCTAATTTCCCAGCTGGGTCGACCCGTTTGGATTTCTACGGGAAGCGTCAGATGATCCGAACCCAGGCCACGGCTAGAGTCTCTCTCCTCGGGTCCTTGGTGGTTTGGACTTTCCTGCTGAGTAGGAGGCTCTCTGGTTTGAAAAAGACTAACGGGAACTGCAAAAATAGCTGCTTGTGTGAGCGTCGACCAAGAAATGTCCCAACCGGTGTGGATTTTTAGATTCCAGATGTCTGCTCCGTCTAGCCTGAAAGTCCCTTGTGGGCAGGGATCGCCTACACCTAATTCCTCTGTATCAAGCACTTAGTACGGCGCTCTGCACGTAGTAAGCGCCCAATAAGTGCCATTGGTTGATAATACCCTGAGACCAGCTGCTTAAAAAAAAAATAGGTCTTGAACAGAAAAAGGAATGCTGTTTTTGGGGGCATTGAGAGCCAAAGTGCTGACCTTCCTGAGGACACTGCCCCAAAATGGCTCTTGACCATTTTCAAGTCTTTCCAGATAAACTGAGGCAGAGGTCATGGGTTCAGATCCCAGCTCGGCCAATTGTCAGCTGCGTGACTTTGGGCAAGTCACTTAACTTCTCTGGGCCTCAGTTCCCTCATTTGGAAAATGGGGATTAAGACTGTGAGCCCCCCGTGGGACAACCTGATCACCTTGTAACCTCCCCAGCGCTTAGAACAGTGCTTGGCACATAGTAAGCGCTTACTAAATGCCATTATTATTATTATTATTACTATAAACCCCAGCACCCCAGG